>NC_138950.1:37489406-38089406 GCF_965226115.1 Aulonocara stuartgranti | reverse complement strand
TTGCAGTTCATTCCATTTAGTCAGAATTCATCCTCACAGGGACAATGTCTGTGGTCAAAACACTGTCACTTCTAACTTGTCACATACTGACATTCAGGTGGATACCGCCAGATAACGATGTTTTTGTTTTAGATACATTGAAAAACAAACAATTAAAAACTCTTTTTTTATTCTGCATTTGTTTAATGTAATACTCCTATTTGTAGCATACACAACTTTTGTATTATCAACTATAAAATAATTTTATCCCGTATAAATTTTCATTCTAAATTTTATTTCTTAGAAAGAAAAAATTAATTCTAAAACAGAAACTCCTCTGGTGATGACTTGCTTTTGGATTACTACAGTACGGCAGGTACTGTGAATGTTGTTTAATCACAAAACTTTATATAATCACATATTTCAAAGTGTAACCTTTATGTGCTTTATCTGAATCAAGTACACTTTCCGTTGAATCACCTGCAAATTTTATTCACTTATTGTATCTTTAGAAACTTGCTAGCTTGCGTTGCTATTAGCTTAGCTCTTAGTTGAATTGCTTGGCAACATGGCTTCTTCATCTGTCCATCGTGCACTTTTATACTTAGTGTGTCAAATATTTAGCTATTCCTTGGCCTTCTTTAATAACAATGACACTTCATATACTTTAGTAATAATGATAAATATATCCTATTTGCCTAACCAGCTTTGAAAATCCTATAGCTAGCCAGACCCCTGTAGTTGGTGCACGTGAAGTTAGGTTACCCACCATTGGCTGTTCAACAGCAGATTGTCCAGAGCAATTGGGAAATAAGGCCAGCCTTGTGTCTTTGAGGAGGAAACATAGCCCCAAACAGTAACCCAGATACACCAACAACCTCTGCACATTTCAAATTGATTTTCCCTGGGAGCCGATACACCTACTGAGGGAAAAATTGTCAAGGTCCTGGGTTGGTGACCCAGTGTTTTCTGTTTGGTATCAATAATCTTTAATTTCTTGATGTGTCTTTGTTAGTTCTTAGGGTTTTGGTTCTTGTGTTTAGTGCTTTATTATTCCTACCTGTGTTCTCCCCCTGTGCTCTGTTCGTGTCTGTTTGTGTTGTAAAACAGTTGTGCATTTCCTGTTTTACTTTGAAGGTCTGTGTCTCTTCATGCCTATTAGGTTCAGCTGTGTGTCATTTTTTGTAATTTCTTTGTGTGTATTTATTGTTACGACCCGTCTAGGGCCAGGCCATAACATGAGTGAGGCACTCGCTTCCCCCCCAAGACCCAAGCAGCCACAAGAAACAAATCCGTTAGATACAAGGTGATTTTTTTACAATGTGAAATAAAGGAACCAAAACGGGAGTGTCAACACTTCAGGGTGAGCCAAGGCCAAAACAATAAACAAAACAAATCTACACAAATCCCGCACCCCTGACCTTACCAAAACAAAGTCAAAAATAAAGACAGAGTCTGACCTCCTTAACTAACTCAAAACAGGAGAAAACGGGTGATCAAAAGAAACGGCAGCTCACCCCTTCCCACTCCACTTCCACAACTTTTAAGCGCACTGCAGCCAGCGGCTGCCACAGGAATACTGCTGGGTCATGAGGAGAAACGCGAGGATCTCTCCCGCTGTAGCATTCCAGCCTCCTTTTAATGGGCGGGTCCTCCAGCTGGAACCAGTCACGTCGGGGCAGTGTATCCACGCACCAATCGGAGTAGGGCCCTGGCACAGCTAAATTAACATAAAAAGACACAACACAAGCACAAACAAACACATGGACATGCAAGTTCGTAACACCCCCTTCCATAAGAATTAAACAACCCTCCTATTGTTTAATTCCCAAACTATGAAATTGCTCTCGACAGGGCGTCAGCGATGTCATTTTCCATCCCTTTCTTATGTTTGATTTGCAGGTTGAAATCTTGCAAATAAAGGGACCAACGCATAAGTTTCTGATTTGAGTTTTGCATCTGGGACAGAAACACCAATGGATTGTGGTCAGTGAACACTTGAACAGGGATAGAGCTGGATCCAATATACTTCCTGCATAAGGACAGCTCCTGCACCAGCCGCACTAGCGTCAACCTCGAGCTTGAAAGGGGACATGAAATTTGGTGCCGTAAGAACAGGGGAACTGCACAGTAATGCTTTCGCAGACTCGAAAGCAGTCTGACAAACAGGCGACTCTTTTCACGAGCAAACTCCACAAATGTCTGATTGGCAGTTTTTTCACACTTCCTAAATTTTTGACGGTAGGCTTCTGGGACAAGCTCATATGCCTGCAACACAGTCTTCTTCATGATGTCATAGTCCAGGCTATCTTCAATTGATAAACTGGTACACACCTCCTGGGCTTTGCCAACCAGTTTGCATTGCAACAGCAGTGGCCAAAATTCCTTCGGCCAGCTTAACGCGGCCGCTATACGCTCAAAAGCGTTAAAATAGGAGTCCACTTTGGCCTCACGAAACGGGGGAACCAGTTTAACGTGCTTAGTGATGTCAAAACCTGTTGGGACAGCGGTGGACGTACTAGGATGACTAGAGGCAGATGTGGAGGGCTTTCGCTCCAGCTCCAAAGCTCTGCAAGCTCTGACACGGAGGTGCATTGCTTGTACCTCAAGCTCTTTAGCACGGGTTTCCACCTCCCTTATACGGAGGGTCAAACGGAGATCCTCCGTAGACCGCCCCGCCAGGGGTTCCCCGGCCGTACCAGACCCAGCTGCTTAAGACTCTGCCTCAGCAGCATCAGAGTCCACCTCAGCTGCATCAGACTCCACCTCAGCTGCATCAGACTCCACCTCAGCCGGTAGCACGTCAACAGGCCCTTTGGCATCCGGCTCCGGCTCAGCCTCCGGAGCCACCTTCACACCCCCGCCGCCAGGCTGCTCTACAGCTGCCTTCGGGGCAGGAAGGATGCCTCGCTCCACCAGCCCTGCACACAAGGCGCCCTTAACCTCCACTTTGTGGGCACCATAGGACACTTGAATATCATAACAACTAGCAATAATAAGCAAATCCGCTTTCCTGCACTTCACTATTTTATCCCATGAAGGCGAAGTAACAAAATCATCCAAAGAAAACTCCATAATCCCACACACCTACTATCCCCACACCAAGAAAACTGCCAAACAGACCAAAACACATGGACACGCAAGTTCGTAACATTATTTATGCCAGTATATATTCCTCTGCTTGTTGTCAGTTCGTCTGTGTTATTTAGTGTTTCTCCGTGTCTCTCTGCTTCTCGCCTCGTGTCTCCCTTTCATGTTATGTTTTCAGGTCAGCTTACTAGCTTTCCCAGTTCAGTTTATTTTGTAATTCTCACCACCTCTTTGTGTTACTGTCACCCAATATCAATAAAGCTCACTTGCATCACCGCTGTTGTCTGCAACCTGCCTCGTCTGCAACCTGCCTCGTCTGCAACCTGCCTCGTCTAGTTCTGCAGCCGCAATGCTGCCGTTTGGCCACCTCCGGCACCTCACTTTCCAGGCTGCTGGCTGGACAACATTGCTGTCGTGGACAGCCTCCTGAACGGCCCCCTGAACGGTGCCTTCCGTGCGGCTGGCCTCCGGATTTGTGTCGCCACCGCTGCTTTCTGCGCGTCCAATTTTCAGATTTGTGTCTCTGCCGCTGCCTTCCGCATGGCTGCTTTTCGGATTTATGACCTCCAGATTTGTGTCGCCGCCGCTGCCTTCCGCGCGGCCAACCCTCTAAACTGTTTCATCCTGGCCCCGGGCGGGCCCCTGAGCTATGTTTTGGGACTCCGTTTCACAAGCCCCAGTGTGCGGGTGATAGACATTTTGTTTTGATCTCCTGGGGTGCTATCTTGGTTCTTGGCTAACTTGGGTCCTCCCTCTCCAAACACCACACAACTTCTGCCCCAGACGTGACAAAAACACTGGTTATTGGGAACTCTATTCTGAGAAACGTAATGCTATAAACACTCATGACCACAGTGGAAGCAAAATTTATAAACTTAGTCACATTTTGTGGTGTTTAATATCTATAGCTACGGCCAGGAAGCAGACTTGCAGTCTTAGGCGTGATTTTGTCTTCTTCTGAGAGTTGCCGATGTTGCTGCTGTCATTTCCACTTGTGGTGATGTTTTACATGCTAATTGGCTCGTGATTATGTCCCGGTGTTTTATATGTGGTGCTAGCCAATACTATGTTATTTTGTGTATTTATAGACCTCTTTACATTTAATCATTCGTCATAAATAATCTTTCTTCCACAGTGTGTCTTTTGTCCTGTCTCCCTCTCATCACCCCACCCCTTAAGCCTGGTTCTGCTTGAGGTTTTCCCCTGCTAAAAGGATGTTTTTCAAGTATTTCCTCATGGGGTTTGTTTGATTGTTGGGGTTTTCTCTGTATCAATATAGGTTGTTTTTTTTGTTTTTTTTTATCTTACAACAATGCCTTAAGGCAACTGTTAGCACTTGAGGTGCTGTATAAATAACACTGAACTGAATTTTAAATGAACTGAAAGAAAACAGTTACAATTTTGAAATAGTGAGATAATAAAATAAAACCAGAAGTTAAAAATACAGAAATTGCATATTTTTAATACTGAATTCTTAAAATAATATCCAAGTTCTAATGAATCAATATCTTTTTAGACAAAGAGTCTTACTGGGAACTGGAAATTCTAAACACTGGGATTCCATTGTGGCCTATGATGAAACAAGAAAGCCAAAAATATCAAAGTGATATAGATAAAGCGTGTATGGCATCATGGGCTTCGTGGTTAGATCTTCAAGACGTCTTTGACCTCGTGAGCCATGTCATGGCATGGTTGTCTATACTAATCGCCCAAACATGCACATAACAGCAATCTTATCAGCGTACACGTGAGTGTGTATCTGACACAAGTAGAGGCAGGTCCGATTCAATCAAAGTGGTATAGTCCTGTTCTCTGGCTCACCACATCCCACCTCCCTGAAATAATACTCATAATTCACGGGGAGGAGGAGGAGGTAGTGGGAGGGCAGGACGAGTTTGCTCTTTAGCATAATTCAAAGGACATTTCCAAACTATCGCTCAAAATGACAGAGGGAAGCATGGGGGTGTGAGAGGAAAAGGAGAAAGGGTGGGGGGGGGGGGGGGGGGGTGGCATTCAGAACAATCACACTCATTCACACCTCCCTCACCAATCCCTTCATCCCCACATCCCTGCCATCCCTCCCCCTCTGAGTCCACCAATTAATCGTAGTGAAAACATGTCTGATTGAATCTTTTCAAGCAAATCCTCAGGCTTTGGCTTTTGTTTGTCCACTCCTTGTCAACATCCATTAAAACAGCCTTTTAATGCTCCCACCCCAGCTATCTTCACTGCAAAATACGTAGTGAGAGGACGTGAGGTGCAGGGAAAAAACAAAAAAGGAAAGGGAGGGAAAGAGAAAGAGGTGCGGCAGGTGGACAAAAACCTCCAGTGCAGACTGATCCCAGTGTCTTCAACTTTAATCAACTGTATGCTAGACCGCTCTTCATCCTCCCTCTCTCTCTTTCTGTCACGCTCACTGTCTCTTTCTTCTTCTCTTCTCTCTCTTTCTTGCTCTCTCCCTTCCTCTAGCTGCGCAATAATGGGCTGTTTGTAATGCAGGAGGCGAGCTCCACATCAATCATTTGCCCCAGTTCCCCACCCCCCCTCCACCATCACCACCATTGCCGCTGCCACCACCACCTCGTCCTCAGCTGCAATAAATATGCAAATGACTGGGAGCCAGTCATTGGTAATTTCAAACTCAGCTCTCTAGTGTTAAAAAAAGGACACAAATGTATTAATTGCCAGTGGCTAGAGGAATCCCATTTTCTGTGGACATTGATTACAAAATTGGTGTTAGCAAGTTACGATTGACTGTATGATGTCCGTGTAATCAGGAAAAAATAATGACAAAGATAGAGTTGGTGATGTCACATACACATAACCCTCATGTTCATCATCAGGAGAGATACATTAGATTGCGGTGTAGGTCAGTTCTCTCTCACACACAGTGAGTGATAGAAACACGAGGAGAAAGTATTACCAACTGTTTTTTCATTACTTTCAGATTAAAGCCAGTCGAGTGAACTGGTATCAATACATGTACGAGAGGGGCAAGCCCAAAATACAGTCTTCCCATCTATAAACAGGGAGTGAGCATGCTTGCTACACAGCTGGCTGTTCTAATGTGAGATTATGTCACGTGGAGACCCAGTTTTCCACAATTGATCCCAAACGCCTCCTACTGCAGCTCTTAGAGCAGTCATATGTGTGTGCGTTTTGCTGTTACACGGCATTAAAATCCAAAAAAGAGAACCTGCATGGACAACCTTGCAAATGCACCAGGGAAACAAAGGGGCAGTATGAGGGATTTGGACAGCTTCCTATTATCAGTCAGAAACTTTACCAGAGCTTCAGGGCCTCATCACAACGACGTTTCCAGGCAAACTCAGAGTTGGAGGAGTGATCAAGAATCATTTTTAAGAAGAAACAATAAGAGAAACTCAGCTGTTGCAAGGTCACAAGATCAAGTGAAAAACAAAAATTGAATTTGGTGGATGATGTTCTTAAAACTAAGGTCAAATCACTGTTTATTTCTAAACCCAGAATTTATGGTGATTTTTTTTTCTGCACCATGAATGCAATAAACAAAACACCACACCTTTCAAGGTATAATACAATGTCACCTGTACAAGGTGCCCCTTGGAGCTGATGTTTTGATGTGCCAGCTATAGAAATATTAGACAATGAGAGAGTTTTAAAGAGCAACAAAGTCCACAGGAGGAGGCAGGATCACAACGTTTTCAGCCAGTGAAGTATACCCGAATTTTCTGTGTTGGGACTTTAGACATGGTCCTGGTCACATCTTAACATCTTGGTGTGTTTCTCAGACACTAGTGACTTTGACAAGATAGTATTTGACACAGCAGGAATGAAAATGGACTGAGTATCATTAAGTCAACACACACACACACACACACACACACACACACACACACACACACACACACACACACACACACACACACACACTTTGAGTAGTAAAAATGCATTCAATTAAGTGGTGGCTTCAGCTTGCTGTGGAAGCTGGAAATTATTTTGTTCATACTTTTTGTGCTTTTGCCATTTTCTGATAAAGGTTCGCCCATCAAAGCAGCACTGTGGGGAAAATCCAGTTAATGTAGAGTAAAAATGCTAAGAACATGTTTCAGTTCTTTGATTAAAAGAGCTTTAAATACGATGTCCCACATTCATGGACATAGTAGTGTAGCCTTATAGACATGCATGAGTGTGGTTGTTGGAAAAGAATGTATTCTGCACTCTTATGTTTGTTTATATATGTTAAATGTTATTCTGAATGTTTTCTGTTTTAGTTTGTGCCTGCCTGTTATCCTGTTTGTACTCAATGGTGAAAATGTGTGCCTCACCACAAAACCCAGGTACTGCAAATGAATCTTGCTTTAGCTCTATCAGTACAGAGTAATACCATCTACGAGTCATACATACTGTATCCGCGCATACACCAGAGTATCAATAAAAAATAATAAATTGACACAGGTCTAAGAATGTGTCCAAGGAATCTCATCTCCTCATAAATTACTGTAACATTCTAAACTTCAGCTGGAACACAGCCTAATTAATTCTTATGCTGTTACAAAATGGCGCCGGTGAGGTCGGCTGCCGTGCTGGATGCTCTGCCCTAACTTTTCCACTTTTTGCAGTTTTTCGTCACTTTTTGCTATATCTGCGATAATCTTGCATGAGCATCATGCAAAACACACAAATCCGCTACAGTAGAGACACTTTGGTTTCTATTGGTCTGCAGTACACGAACATTTCACCATGTTTAACTCCGGACCCAACCTGGCCAAAGGAGATCCTGAGAGAGAACAAAGGACACGACCCTAAACGACGGCCTCGAGGTAAAAGAGCCGGCATCAGGAACAGGCTACGGGCTCGCGCACACCGCGCACCCATGCCCAGTATCCTGCTAGCCAATGTTCAATCCATCGAGAACAAGCTTTTGATTGATTGGTAATTTATTTCAACATGTGAACAATATACAAGTACATTTAGAAAAGAAATGAGAGAAAAAAAATATATACTATACAAATTACATACAAAAAAACATTCTGATTAATTTACATGTTGAAAGGGAGTGGGAAGAAGTATACACTTATTTAATCCCACCCCTGTCCCATAAATTATCAGTGAATATTTAGTCAGCTTCCTTACTGATATAATTTGTAATAAAAATAGTGAACAGATTTCTGATATACTATATACTATAATATCACATCATGAATTTTTTGTTTGTTTGTTTTTAAATAGAGACATTCACTTAATTTAAATATTTTCCTTTTCTTTATAGATCGAGAAGATCATATTTTTATAACTCTTTTTGAACAGTTTTATGTTTGGACATTGCTTTAATTCCATATTCAGTTTGTTCCATAGTTTCACTCCTTGAACAGAAACACAAAAGCCTTTTCTTGTAGTACGTACCTTCATTGTTTTGAAGTTACAAAAACCCCTTAAATTATAACTTCCTTCTTTCAAAAAAACCATACTCTGAATATTACCTGGCAGTTCTTTATTTTTTGCTTTGAATAGAATTTGTGCTGTTTGGAATTTCACTATATCGTCAATTTTCAATATTTCAGACTGCAAAAATAGTGAGTTTGTATGTTCCCTATAACCTGCATTGTGGATGATTCGAATTGCTTTCCTTTGAAGAGTAAAAAGTGAATGTAATGTGGTTTTATAGTTATTGCCCCAGACCTCTGCACAATAGCTTAAGTATGGTGAAACCAGTGAACAGTAGAGAATATGAAGTGATGTTCTGTCGAATACCTGTTTTGCCTTGTTTAGTACTGCAATGCTTCGTGATACTTTGGAATGAATATATCTTACGTGAGCTCTCCAGTTAAGTTTTTCATCTATTATTACCCCCAGAAATTTATTTTCACTGACTCTTTCAATATCAACACCATTTATTTGAATCTTTGCATTTGTATTTAAACTACTATTTCCAAATAACATAAGTTTAGATTTATTCAAATTTAATGATAATTTGTTTTTATCAAGCCAGAACTTCACTTTACTTATTTCATTAGTGATATCCTCCAATAAATTCTGCAGATCATCACCAGAGCAAAAAATGTTTGTATCGTCAGCAAAGAGAACCATTTTTAATACTTTGGACACTTTACAGATGTCGTTAATGTACAAGTTGAAGAATTTTGGACCCAAAACTGACCCTTGGGGTACACCACAAGCAATGTCCATACATAAGGAGCAACCACCATTTATTTTCACAAACTGCTTTCTGTCACTTAAATAACTCCGGACCCAATCTAAAACTACCCCTCTGACACCATAACGTTCCAGTTTTCTTATTAATATATCATGATCTATAGTGTCAAATGCCTTTGTCAAGTCTATGAATAACCCAGCCACATATTGCTTTTTGTCTATGGAATTTGTGATGTATTCTATTGAATCTAATAGTGCCGATGATGTTGATCTGCTTGATCTGAATCCGTACTGACTCTCAGTGAGTAGTTTATGTTTATCTATAAATTTTTCCAGTCTGTTTTTAAACAGTTTTTCAAGAACTTTTGAGAATTGAGGTAGTAAAGAGACAGGCCTGTAGTTTGTGAAATGGTGTTTGTTTCCAGATTTGTATAGAGGTATAACTTTTGCTATTTTCATTCTGTCTGGAAATCGACCAGTTTGAAATGATAAATGCGTGTTATGGGAGATTTTAACAGATTGAATCTCAAACGGACATTTCACAACCTTCACCAGCACATCAACTGCCCCACCCGGGGCACGAGGACATTAGACCACTGCTACACCCCGTTCAAGAACTGTTACAAGGCTCAACCCCTGCCGGCATTTGGAAAATCGGACCATTCCGCCATCTTCCTCATACCTGCTTACAAACAAAGGCTAAAGCAGCAACCACCAATCAGGAGGGAGGTCGCTCGCTGGACGGACCAATCGGTGGCCGCGCTGCAGGACGCACTGGATGACGCAGACTGGGACATATTTCGGCGCAGCTCTGATGACATCAACATGTTTACGGAAGCGGTTGTGGGATTTATCGGGAAACTAGTGGACGACACAGCAGAAAGAACTATCATCCGAACGTTTCCCAACCAGAAGCCGTGGGTGGATAAAAACATCCGCGACGCTCTGAGATCACGCACCGCTGCCTACAATGAAGGGCTTGTCTCCGGTAATATGGACCTATACAAGGCTGCGTCCTACAACGTGCGCAGCGCGGTCCGAAAGGCAAAGCGGAGCTACGGGGAAAAACTAGAGTCACAGCTGCGACAGTGCGACTCTAGGAGCCTGTGGAAAGGACTGCGGACTATAACGGACTATAAACGACCAGCTTCTTCAATGATGAATGCCGATGCTTCACTGGCTGATGAGCTGAACACGTTTTATGCTCGCTTCGACGCCGCAGCAATTAAAACAACAAACGGCTGCGCGCGCTCGGAGTGCACCAGTGAAGAAAATGCATTCGTCATCACAGAGCATGCCGTGAGGAACACCTTCAGGAGGGTGAACACCAGGAAGGCAGCAGGACCAGATGCAATCCCTGGCCGGGTCCTTAGAGCCTGCGCTGATCAACTAGCACCGGTGTTCACGGAGATCTTCAACCTCTCCCTGGCCCAAGCTGTGGTTCCCACGTGCTTCAAACGGTCCATTATTGTCCCTGTACCAAAGAAACAACATCCCGCTTGCCACAATGACTACCGTCCAGTAGCACTGACTTCAATTGTGATGAAGTGTTTTGAAAGACTGATGAGAGATCACATCACTTCTTCACTTCCTCCCACCATCGACTCACTTCAGTTTGCTTACCGGACTAATCGTTCCACAGACGATGCCATATCTCACCTGCTCCACACATCCCTGAGTCACCTGGACACTGGCAGAGGGAATTATGTTAGGATGCTGTTCGAGGACTACAGTTCAGCATTCAACACAATAATTCCCTCTAAGCTTTTCACCAAGTTGACGGATCTAGGACTCAGCTCATCACTGTGTCAGTGGATCCTCAACTTCCTCACAGACAGACCCCAATCGGTGAGGGTAGGAAAACAAGTCTCCCCCTCCATCTCACTCAGCACTGGAGTGCCTCAGGGCTGTGTTTTAAGCCCCCTGCTGTACTCACTGTACACTTATGACTGTGTAGCCACATCCGACACCACCTCCATTGTCAAGTTTGCTGACGACACTGCTGTTGTGGGCCTGATCTCCGACAACATCGAGACGGCCTACCTGGAGGAGATTAGGAACCTGGAGACCTGGTGCCAGGAGAATAACCTCCTCCTAAACATCAGCAAGACTAAGGAGCTGATCGTGGACTTCACTACAAAGCAGGCGAGGAATTACAAACCCCTCATCATCAGTGGCACGCCAGTGGAGAGAGTGGACAGTTTCCGATACCTGGGTGTCCACATCACTCAGGACCTGTCATGGTCCTGTCACATCAACACCCTGGTTAAGAAAGCCCGTCAGCGTCTCTTCTTCCTCAGAAGACTTAGAGTGTGTGTATAACTCTGTAACTTCTGTCGGTGCTGTGCTTTTTTGGAAATCGAATTTCCCAGAGGAACCCACCCGAGGGATTAATAAAGTTCTATCTTATCTTATCTTATCTTATCTTATCTTATCTTATCTTATCTTATCTTATCTTATCTTATCTGCCACTGAAGGTGCTCAAGAACTTCTACTCCTGCACCATCGAGAGCGTCCTGACGTCAAACATCTGCACCTGGTTTGGGAACAGCACCAAGCAGGACAGACGAGATCTGCAAAGGGTGGTGCGCTCGGCAGAACGCATCATTCAATCAGAGCTCCCTGACCTGCTGTCCATCTACACCAAGCGGTGCAAGTCCAAAGCTAGGAAGATTATGATGGACCTCTCCCATCCCAACAATGGACTCTTCTCACTGTTGAGGTCTGGGAAGCGCTTCCGCTCCCTTAAGGCCAAAACAGAGAGAATGAAGAGGAGCTTCTTCCCCCAGGCTATTCGGGGCCTGAACCAGGTGTAGGACTGGACTCTCCCAAACACGTCACTATAAGACTGGACTCTCACACACGTCACCACACGCACCACCACACATTTCCTATAATCCTATAATTCCTATAATTTATAATCCTTATCTTTATAATCTCTTCTGCTATTTGCACATTCTTTACTGTAAATTCCTAAGTTAATTTGTAAATTTTGTAGTAAACTGTAAATTGTAAATATTGTAAAACTTTTCTTCTGTCATTTAATGGTCGGGCATTGTACAGCTACAAGCATTTCACCCCCATGTCATACTGTGTATGGTTGTGTGTGTGTGACAAATAAAATTTGAATTTGAATTTGAATTTGAATTTGAGTGACAAATGGGCAAAGGACTTGAAAGCTGCCAGGTTTGCAAAACATTTTCATCTTCAATTTATAAGAAATTTAATGTAAAATCATTAAACTGAACTGGCTGCTTGCTAAGTGGAGTGACGACACACACACACACACACACACACACACACACACACACACACACACAGATACGACAAAAACAAACAAAAAAATCTAAAAATATGAAATAATTTTTTTAAATGAAATATTCGCTGGGTGACGTAGCACCAGGACGCTGTAGGCGGCAGGTCGATGATCGATTTTATAATTGTATCACCAAACCTGCGGCCATATGTTCTGGACACTCGGGTGAAGAGAGGGGCTGAGCTGTCAACTGATCACCATCTGGTGGTGAGTCGGATCAGGTGGTGAGGAACGATGCTGGACATATCCGGCGCACCTAAACGTATAGTGAGGGTGCGCTGGGAACAGAGGCCCCGGTCCACGAGATCTTCAACTCACACCTCTGACACAGCTTCAACAGCAGGGAGACTGGGGAATTGAGTCTGAATGGACCATGTTCAGCACCTCCATTGCCGAAGCTACTGCACTGAGCTGCGGCCGCAAGGTGGTGTCGTGGTGGTGAGAACATTATTGCGTGGTGAAAGGAATACTTCGAGGACCTAATTAATCCCACTGGGATATCTTCCATGGAGGAAGCAGTGTCTGGGGACAAGGGGGATGACTATCTCTGGGGGGTGAGGTTAATGAGGCAGTTAAACAACTCCTTGGTGGCAGGGCAACCTGGGTTGGATGAGGTTTGCCTTGAGTTCCTGAAGGCTCTGGATGTTGTAGAGCTGTCTTGGTTGATACGCCTCTACAGTGCTGCTTGGAGATCAGTCCAGAGTCATGGTTCCCATCTTTAAGAAGGGGGTCCGGAGGGTGTATTCCAATTATAGGGGGATCACACTCCTCAGCCTCCCTGGGAAAGTCTATGCCAGGGTGCTGGAAAGGAGAGTCTGTCCCTTAGTCAAACCTCAGATACAGGAGGAACAATGCGCTTTCCGTCCTGGCTGTGGAACACTGGACCAGCTCTTTATCCTCTTGAGTATACATGAGGGTGCATGGGAGTTTGCCCAAGCAGTCTACATGTGCTTTGTGGACTTGGAGAAGACTCCGACCGTGTCTCTCTGATTGTCCTGTGGAAGGTGCTTTGGGAGAATCGGCATCTGACCCATTGCTACAGGTCATTCGATCCTAATACAACTGTTGCAGGAGCTTGGTCCGCATAGCAGGCAATAAGTCAGACTCTTTTCCAGTGGTTGATGGACTCCGCCAGGGCTGCCCTTTGTCATTGATTCTGTTTGTAATTTTTATGGACAGAATTTCTTGGTGTAGCCAAGTGGCGGAAGGCTTTCACTTCGGTGGTCTCAGAATCTCCTCTCTGCTTTTCTCAGATGATGTGGTTCTGTTGGCTTCATCGGGTGATGGCCTCCAGCTCACACTGGAACAGTTCACAGCCGAGCATGAAGCGGTGGGAATGAGAATCAACACCTCCAAATCTGAGGCAATGGACCTCAGCTGGAAAAGGGTGGAGTGCCCACTCTGGGTAAGGAACTAGTCCCTGCCCCAAGTGGAGGAGTTTAGGTATCTAAACTTAGGGTCTTGTTCACGAGTGACGGGAAAAGGCAGCGTGAGATCGACAGACGGATTGGTGCTGTGGCTGCAGTGTTGCGAACACTGTACGTCGTGGTGAAGAGAGAGCTGAGAGTAAAAGCGAAGCTCTCAATTTATCGGTTGATCTACATCCCTACCATCACCTATGGTCATGAGCTGTGGGTAGTGACCAAAAGAACAAGATTGTGGATACAGCGGAAATCCTCTGAAAGGTGGTTCAGGCATCTGACAAGGATGCCTCCTGGGTGCCTTCTGGGTGAGGTGTTCGGGGCATGTCCCACTGGGAGGAGACCTGATGAGTAGGTCATGTTAATAATCGCATAAACAAAATATGAATAAATAAAGCATGAAATAACTGTGAAACATTTCTATTTAATCTATTTTTGTATCTTTCCTTTTAGTTTTTTTTACAAAAAACTTTTTTCTCCAAAATAATTGGTAACTAACACAAGTAGTTGGTATCCATGGTACATGTTGCTTCTGATATACTATGTGACATATTATTTTAATTCAAACAACAAACAAAAAATGGCACAGAAAAAAATTATCGGTATATTTAATTTAATCATTTGTAATTTTTCATATCATTCAAAAGGTTTTTTGGAGACATCGCAGCTAGCAGTTTTACTCTTAATTTCCATTGATTTTCAGTTGGATTGAGCTCAGGACTCACTCAAACTAATCCACAATGGTTACTTTTTACCCCCTGTCTAGTCTTTGGTGTTCTTAGCTGTATGATTCCCTTAAACATAATTTATGGTCCTACAAATGTTTCCATCTGCGTACACATTTCTGTTCACCCACCACAGAAGCGCTTTTATACAGTCCAATGCCAATGCAGGACGCAGATGAGGTATGCATCTGCTGAATCCTGACTGGTTGACAAGTGGGCTGGAATAAGGAAGGGAACAACAGCACGAGAACTGAGACAAAACCCTTTAAAGTTAAAAAAGCACAGTATGGAAACCACAGACAGTGGCTGCAATGGGCACTTTCCATTGTGTTTGACACTTGCTTTCACTTTAGCTCTTTGGATCTTATAACTTCACTCTTCTCCATGGCCGAGTAACAGACCAACAGCAACACAACACAGACTGTCTGTATCCCATTTTTGTATACTGCCACCCACTGACAACAGAGCTCTCTGCAAGTAGAAGGGACAACCCAGACTGTAAATAGACTGTGAATGTGCTACCCATAGTGCTCTGTTTTTATGGTGGCTTGCACAAATACAAAAGACCTTTGCTGGGCAGCACATGACACAAATTAGAAATGTCCTCATTTTTTAGCAGGAATGCTGTTTATTTAATTGAAAGCTTAATTTCCTTTCCCACAAACTCTACTGTGCAAAGCTGCTATGACTCAAAAAAGCTCCAATTGTGTTTTAACTGGATTATTCTTTCCCAAAAGGATATTTTTCCCAAACCTTCCCCCACCACAGCATTTTTCAATTTACCAGACTCATGAATTACTAATCAATCAAGACTTCCCAGGATATGTTTGTCCTATGAATATACGTACATTTACAGTGCTGTGACAAAGTATTTGCCCACTTCCTGATTTATTCACTTTTTATATATTTCTCACAGTTGAATGGTACAGCTCATCAAACAAATTTGAGTATTAGACAAAGAATTTGTTTTAATATTTGAGTAATTAATAACAGATGTAGCAGTAGTCAGGACTGAGTACTGGCTATAGAGGAATGGAGCTCAGCTTTTCAGATGAATGTAGTTAGTCATAGTTAGTTTTTTCACAATTTACAATAAACGGACATAGCTATTTTCCTTAATAAATGCAATCTGTCATGGTCCTGCGGCCATGACTGAGTGACTTTGTGTTTGTGTCCCTTATTGTTATTATTCTCTTTATTATTCATGGGCTGTTTTGGGATGGGTTGTGTTTTGGGATTTTAGATACTGGGTTCTGGGTTTGTGCTCCCTCTGTTGGTCCCTGGTGTTAGTGTTCCCCTGTCTCGTCAGGTTAATCAGGTCCAGCTGTTTCCCCCACCTGTGTGTGATTTCCCAGTGTCTCTTTGTGTACTTATAGTGTGTGATTTCCTCTGCTCCTCGTCGCGTCGTCTGTGTTCATCCTCTGTGTTACCCTGCGTACTCTGCATTTCTCCGTGAATCCCCTGCGTGCTCTCCCTGCTGTTCTCCCTTCATGTTCAGGTTTGCCACTCCCTTTGTGTAGTTTCTCCCAGTTTAGTTCATCCTTAGTTCTGTTTGCCATCTCCACTTTATGTTCAGTATTGTCAATAAATCACCTTCACATCTGAGTAAGTGCTGCATCTGAGTCCTCCTTTCCACTCTTCACACGGCCGCTGCCCCGGACCGTGACAGTACGACGCGACCACAAGATGGACCCAGCAGCGCTTAATCCGTCCAGGGAGCTATGAGAGACTCTCATCGATGCCACACAGGAGCTCATCGACCTGTGGCTGGAAAACCCGGGTGGCACGTCCCAGCGCGCTATAGAGAGGCGGCTACAGCGTCTGGTGACCGGTCTCCCATGGCTTCTGGGCTCGCTTTGTTCGTGGGAGCAGGAGTTTCTTCTTTTGGACCTTGGACTTCACCCCCCGTCTGCATTTACTTTCGAGCAGCCCGAGGCGGTGAGTGAGCGGGATGCATTGGCTTCCCCAGATTCCGGGACTTTGTTTTCTGGGGCTATTCAGAGCGGGATGGGAGACTGTACGGGTCGCTTACCTACCTTCGTGGTAACAGATCCTTCGCAAGTGGGCGTGTACAAACCCTCTGGAAAACCGACAGACTCTGTCTCTGCCGCTCCCTCCGAGCCAGGACTGTATCGCCATTCTCCAGCTCAGTTCTGTGTCCAGCCACAAGCTTTCAGGTCTGCAGCTCAACCGTTAGCCTTCCTACGGACACAATTACCTGTTCTGCCGCCGCTCCAGTTAGCCACTCAGCCACCACCACCGCTAGCATCGCTACAACCCATAGTTCAGTTAATGGCTGAGTCACAACATTCACACTATTTTTCCACCGCTGTTTCTAAGCAGGGAGATGAACTGTTTTACAACGGACCTGTTCCTCAAAAGCTGGCAACAATAGAGACTATTGCTCACTCCGGGGCTTCCCCAGAGGCTGGGTTACTGCCCTCGGCTTACTCTGGACCCCTGGAGGCCAAGATGCCAGCTGTGAACTGCACCGGGCTGTCACTGCCTGAGCAGGGTCAGTGCTCTGCGCAGCTGCAGCCCTCCTTATGTGTGCCGGAGGCCCACGTGCCTACTGGTTTTGTTTCATATGTGCCAGAGGCCCACGTGCCTACTGGTTTTGTTTCATGTGTGCCAGAGGCCCACGTGCCTACTGGTTTTGTTTCATGTGTGCCGGGGGCCCCGGTGCCCACTGGTTCTGCGGCTGTTTTCGCTGGGGGGCCCGAGGAGCCCGTCCAGCCTCCTGTTTCGCCTGCTGGGGGGCCCGAGGAGCCCGTCCAGCCTCCTGCTTCGCTAGCTGGGGGGCCCGAGGAGCCCGTCCAGCCTCCTGCTTCGCCTGCTGGGGGGCCCGAGGAGCCCGCCCAGCCTCCTAATTCGCTAGCTGGGGGGCCCGAGGAGCCCGTCCAGCCTCATGCCACACTGACTGCCACGTCGGCTGGGGGGCCCGAGGATCCCGTCCGGCCACCTGTGGCTGCTTCTCCACCTGTGGCTGCTTCTCCACCTGTGGCTGCAGCGCCGCCTCCTGCAGTACCATCACCTGCAGCGCTACCACCTGCTACTGCCACGCCTCAGCCTGAAGCTTCATCCTCACCTGGCCCAGCTTCAGCTTCAGCTTCAGCCTCAGCCTCAGCCTCGTCTGGTCCAGCTTCATCCTCACCTGGCCCAGCTTCAGCGTCAGCTTCTTCTGGCCCAGCTTCGGCTACAGCTTCATAATTGCCTGGTCCGGCTTCATCCTCGCCTGGCCCGGTTTCATCCACGCCTGGTCCGGCTTCATCCTCGGCTTCAGCCTTGCCTGATTCTGGTCCAGCTTCATCCTCACCTGGCCCAGCTTCAGCTACAGCGTCAGCTTCGCCTGGCCCAGCTTCAGCTACAGCTTCATCATCGCCTGGCCCGGCTTCATCCACGCCTGGCCCGGTTTCATCCACGCCTGGCCCGGTTTCATCCACGCCTGATTCTGGTCCAGCTTCGTCCTCGCCTGGCCCGGCTTCAGCTACAGCTTCTTCATCGCCTGGTCCGGCTTCATCCACGCCTGGCCCGGTTTCATCCACGCCTGGCCCGGTTTCATCCACGCCTGATTCTGGTCCAGCTTCATCCTCACCTGGCCCAGCTTCAGCTACAGCGTCAGCTTCGCCTGGCCCAGCTTCAGCTACAGCTTCGTCCTCGCCCGGCCCGGCTTCAGCTACAGCTTCTTCATCGCCTGGTCCGGCTTCATCCTCGCCTGGCCCGGTTTCATCCACGCCTGGCCCGGTTTCATCCACGCCTGGCCCGGTTTCATCTTCAGCTTCATCCACGCCTGGCCCGGTTTCATCTCCAGCTTCAGCCTCGCCTGGTCCGGCTTCGGCTTCTGCTTCAGCATCGCCTGGTCCAGCTTCATCCTCGCCTGGCCCGGTTTCATCCACGCCTGGCCCGGTTTCATCTTCAGCTTCATCCACGCCTGGCCCGGTTTCATCTCCAGCTTCAGCCTCGTCTGGTCCAGCTTCAGCTTCTGCTTCAGCATCGCCTGGTCCAGCCTTCGTGTCTGCATTCTCGTCTGGTCCAGCCTTCGTGCCCGCATCCTCGGCCACAGCATCCTCATCTTCACCCACTGCGCCTGGTCCAGCCTCCGCTTCAGCGTCTTCATCAGCATCGCCTGGTCCAGCTTCAGCATCCTCATCAGCCTCGCCTGGTCCAGCTTCAGCTTCAGCGTCCTCATCAGCCTCGCCTGGTCCAGCCTTCGTGTCTGCATCCTCGTCTGGTCCAGCCTTCGTGTCTGCATCATCGTCTGGTCCAGCCTTCGTGTCTGCATCATCATCTCCGCCTGCTGCGGTCCCGGCTTCCGTGCCCTCAGCCTCGCCTGGCCCAGCCTCGTTTGGGTGTGGAGCTAAACGGCCGTTTTCTGGACCGCTGGCTGGGCTACTGGCCGGGCGCCGTCGCCTGACTGGCCGCCGTTGCCTTCCGCACGGCCGGCCCCCGGACCGCCATTGCCTGAGCGGCCGCCGTTGCCTTCCGCACGGCCGGCCCCCGGACCCTCTTTGCCTGAGTGGCCGCCGTTGCCTTCCGCACGGCCGGCCTCCTGAACCTTTTGTGCGCCTCCACGGCCTTCTTCGTGGCCGGCCTCCTGAACTGTCCCATCCTGGCCTCCTGTATTATCGGGCCCCTGGCCGGCCACCTGAACTGTGTTTTGGACTCTGCTCCCCTGTGAGTTTTTTTTTTTTTTTGTGAACGTTTGTTTGGGACTCTGGGGCCTCCGTTTTGGTCGTGGCCCCAGAGTCCCAAACAAAAAATCGTTTTCCAAGTTTAGTTAAGCAATCAAGACCAAAGTGGAGATGTGCATAATGTATATTCGGAGAAACCCAAACACTGCACATTGGTGCAATATTTACCGTACCAACTGTTAAGCACATTGGTGAGAGGTGAGGATTTGGGCTTGTTTTGCAGCCACTGAATAAACCATGAAGTCCTTTTTATACCCGTCTATTCTCGACTAAAGACTAAAGCATTTTTTTCAAAAGCTAAATTTTGGTTGAAATTAGGTCATTCTCAAGAAAGAATCAAGCTGTTTAAACATTAAATGCTATGGCGTAGCCTTAAGATGGATGTTAACTGTTAATGGCTGCACATCTCATTGAACTGAACAGGAGAAGAAGAATGGGTCAGTATTCCTCTACAATAATGTGAAATGCTGATAAAGGTGTAGCCATCCTAAAAATTATTGTATCGCGTTATTGCGGGAAAACCTGATTCTACAAACTATTAAATCACGGGTTTGTTTACTTTTTTCACAGGACTGCACAGAGTCCTGTCAAAAGTTTCTTTTACACATAGCTGTACATTATCGCACAAATTTGTCAATCATGATATTCTTTTCTCCCAGATATGTATTCCTGTGTTTCTGGTCAGTATCAGACCAATACTTCAGTTCTGATTGATGCATCCTCAGTAGATTATGCTAATGCTATGTCTGCCTGAACACAAGGTAACCCTTATGTCAAAGCTGTGTCCTTTTCTGAAAACACAGGTTTCTTAGTACTATGATACATCAGCTTTCTTGTTGGTGACATCTTTATATAGCTTTCCCCCTTTTTACTAACAGCTATTTCGCTTTAAAATATTGCTCTAACACACAGTGTGATGGAATGCAGTATCTAATGCAAGAAGAAAGCTCACTTTGACTCTGCATTGATCACCACTCTGAACTGATTGGGGCCAATGCAAATAACAAGGAAGTGATGGACAGCAACTGGTCTGCCTCAGCCCAGCCTGAAGGAATTAGCCAGCATGCTTTTTACCTCGCAGAAACCCTTTATCAATGTCTGTGGATCTGGAGGGCAATTTAAATGTAACTTAGGCACTCATTGAACATGACAGTGACGGAAGAGGCCCATTGGATACTATGGTTCAATTACTCATTAAGGAAGAGCTCTGTTTTCGGCATTTGGTCTAGCACAGGGCTTTAAAATCACTAATTGGAGTGTAAGTGTGTCGTTTCTCTTGAACCCTCTTTGTTTGTCCTTATCTTGTTACTGAAATGAACTTATGTCAGATTGTCCCCTGATCTCACTTTGAAATTTGCAGTATGATATGACAGAAAGGCAACAGGTTAGAATGAACGAAACAACTCAAGACCTACACTGATTGTGGTGTAACAGGGTCACCCACTGCATTCTTTGTTCTTTTGAAGATTATAGCAATAGAAATAAATTTTTGAAAAGATATAACATTACATGAAATAACTATTTCCTATTAATAACATTTCACTTTGAGGGTGAAATTTAATAACTAAGCAAACATATGACCCTTTGGGCTAACATACTAAAAGTGGGAGAGATAGGCAATTATAGAGAGCTGAGTAAGGAGGAACAATAGAGTTGGAACGTCTCTGAAGATGCAAGAATAGCGGTGAGATCCGACTGTGATATGAGCAACATCAACCATGAATCACATGTATGTGCTAGAACACGTACCAAATTTTGAGATAGGCAGTAACGTGCAGTAATCTGATTACTTTTTTCAAGTAATGAGTAAAGTAAGGGATTACTATTGCAAAAAAGTAATTAGATTACTGTGATTTTCCTGTAAGTGCGCTTGCAGATGCTTGTTTGTTTGTGAGAGTGTCTCATGACAATGACGTAAGCGTGTGTGATGTCTGTGATAACAGAGGTGTGTTGATCAACAATGGATAATAGAGTGCAGGACAGAGTATGACCATGCAGCATTTAAAGCTTGGAAGTACGGACATTACTTTGAGTTTGATTCCATAAAAAGTGACACAAACATTAGCATCCACTGTACACTCTCTTTCTTCTCACAGAAGAAAACTTCTTTCTACAGTGGAAAATTAAACTTCAAATCTGAGCAAGCACCAAGCACGCTGCCACGGGCATGTGAAATTCACAGAGAAACCCGCAGATCCCCCCACTGACATGCGGCACTGGACAAACCTCCACAGCTTACTGAATAGCACAGTCTCCCCTCGGATAAAATGCTGATTCTTGGCTTTAAATGTTTATGGAGATTTTGTTGGCGTATGCACAAAAATTATGGCACTAAGTCTGAAAAAGTTACTGGAAAGATACAAATAGATTCCAAGAGTGTAGTCTTTAATGTAAAACAAACAAATAAACAAACAAACAAATGGACATTTTAGCAATCATCAGAGTGTGAATGGAACTGCAGCACCCTCAGCTTCCTGGAATCATAAACCTTCATGTTCACAAACATCAAAATAAGATGAAAAAGGTGAATTTGCTATAACTTATAATCCATTGAGTCACATGTACCAGCTATGCCTCTAACGCTGGTCGAATGTAAACAAAAGTTATGGTGAAGCAGTCTCACATTCAAACTGCTAAAGTAACGGACTCCAACAGCCAACTGTCCCACCGTATAGTATCTGGTAAAGGTACACTGTACACTGAATTATCCATTTTTCAGTAGTTTGTATCTTTTGCATACATAATGACAAGATGATCTGTTGTATCAATGTATACTATTTCCAAGCACTCTTCAACACTCAACACTGTTCAACCATTTGTTTTTAGGCCTTTCTTCCCTTTTAATGTTTAGTGAATTATTTTCTGTAAGATTTCTGCAGCCTATCTGCTCCATTATGAACTCTGGCAAGGGTAAAAAAAACTGCTGTCTAATTAATTATTTCCAGCTTTTGTTTCTAATTAAATGCATGGTTAGTCGACTCTGTGAAGGTGGGTGTGTCACAACAATGGTGTTTTACCAGTGCAGACACACTTGCTGAGTCTGATTCTGACTGTCACACCCACACATCTACAAGAAACATGATGCTGAGCAGAACAACAAAGGGAAGTTTGGAAAGGAAAAGTAAAGTTGTCCTGCAGTGAATTTAACACAGATGCACACAGAGTGTTTGTTCAAAGAAGTGCCAAAACAGCATTTGCGAGATTGTCTATGTGATTGCAAACTTCATATTCTTGTACAGTTGAATGATATGAAATGTATTTGTACAGTTCACTCCTGCAGTGCCTCGGACCTCAAGAACACACATTAACTTATATGAGACTCACCGCAAGTGAGAAAATGGACCCTACACCATGTCCTATCTTCTAACTATGATTAATGACTGCCAACTGTCATGCATACATCAAGAACAGAGCCATACATCATGCAATAACTACAGCTGGCAAATACTGACAAGTACACTGAAATCATGCCACAACATAGACCTAAAATCATGTTTCAGTGTTCAAGCATTTTGATTTAATATTCAAGTACACGCGTTTCAATATTCAGTATATACAACTTTGACAAAACAGCAAACAAGAGAAAGAACGTGTTCATGGATGCACACACACACGCACACACGCACACACGCACACACACACACACACACACACACACACACACACACACACCTCGGTTCTCATGTAATCCGTCATCTTGCCTATGGTTTTAATTCCTGTTAACTGCATCGTTGCATGCCGCTGCATCGTTCATTCTAATGCAATTGAATAACAGAGCTGCTTGGCTGCACTGCACAGACCAGTTTTAATTGGAATTATTCCCCGGAAATATTCAAGCCAGTTTTTCTGAGGTTAAAGACAATGCACTGCTAATATATTAGTCTGTTTTTCCCACTCTGCAGTTCTGTAAAATACAGACAGTATGGATAAACGTCAGACTGGAATTTAATGGAAGTTAAGAACATAGTTCATTGCTAGAAACAATGTTGCATAGGTAAAATACAATGTAATATACTAAGTACAATACATATTTGGTGTACAATAGTACAGAATAGAGATGGGCAGTAAATATTAAGCCAGTATTACATGTCTTTTTAAGGGGATGAGCCACTGCAGTGATTGGCAGTGATCCCACAAATGAACTCATCTTAAGTGTCTGTCAAATACCTGCCATACAGTACTGTGCAAAAGTCTTGATTCAGCCTTGAACTTTCATTTGGATAAACAGAAGAAATTTGATAGATGGTTGCAGTGATTTGCTGAAACATCTACAAACATACATGGAAATACATGTATGATGATGATGATGATGCTGCAGCAAGAGTCCTGACAGGGACTAGAAAGAGAGAGCAGATTTCTCCTGTATTGGCTTCCCTTCATTGGCTTCCTGTTAAATCCAGAATCCAAAATCCTGCTCCTCACATACAAGGTCTTAAATAATCAGGCCCCATCTTATCTTAATGACCTTGTAGTACCATATCACCCTATTAGAGCACTTCGCTCTCGCTCTGCAGGCCTACTTGTTGTTCCTAGAGTATTTAAAAGTAGAATGGGAGGCAGAGCCTTCAGTTTCCAGGCCCCTCTTCTGTGGAACCAGCTTCCAGTTTGGATTTGGGAGACAGACACTATCTCTATTTTCAAGATTAGACCTCAAACTTTCCTTTTTGCTGAAGCATATAGTTAGGGCTGGACCAGGTGACCCTTAGTTATGCTGCAATAGGTGTTGGCTGCTGGGGGATTCCCATGATGCATTGGGTGTTTCTTCTTCACTCTCTGTGTGTTAATAGACCTCTCTGCATTGAATCATATCTGTTATTAACCTCTGTCTCTCTTCCACAGCATGTCTTTATCCTGTCTTCCTTCTCTCACCCCAACCAATCACAGCAGATGGCCCCGCCCCTCCCTGAGCCTGGTTCTGCCGGAGGTTTCTTCCTGTTAAAAGGGAGTTTTTCCTTCCCACTGTCGCCAAAGTGCTTGCTCATAGGGGGTCATATGATTGTTGGGTTTTTCTCTGTACATATTCTATATGTATATGTATGCACATATTGTATATGTATGCAGCTTTTTCAATTATGAGGGTTCTGTGCAGGATCTCAGCTGCTCCTAGGACTGCACTCTTCTGACAGAGACCTTTGACACTGAACTTGGAATTTGCTGGGGGAACTTTTCTAGTTTCAGGGTTAATGTTCCTATTACCACTGGGATCATTTTGGACTTTACCTTCAACATCTGCCCCTGTTGCTCCTTGAGCTTTTGGTACTTCTCTATTTTATCTTCTACTCCTTGTCAGCCACCACTGTGCCTCCTTGGCTGGCCAGCAGCTGGTTGTCTATAGACCTTAGTCCTGTTGTTCTCAACCACCTTCAGTGGTGTCACTCATCAGGAAGTGGGGATTCTAGTCCATATGCAGCACAGATGTTCCTGTACAGATGTTCCTGTACAATATCCCAGCTACTTGTTTGTTCCTTCCAGAGTACACGGTCAAAGCTTATATTTTACTTCCTGCTATTACGTGGTGGTAGTCTTTGGGGCACAGTCTGAAAAGATGTGCAGTCTTTTCATCTGTGGCAGCCTCATGCACCTTTGGATCATTAAACTCTTCTAGCCAATAGACTTCTTGATGTCTGCCACTTCCTCAACCTCTAAATGGTACATCCTTTGCAGGGTCTTGGTTGTCCATGATGGTTCCACCTCCATGGGAGGGCTTCTCTACATGAATCCTTGATCTTATACCTAATTGCTTCTAGGATTACTGAGGCAGTGACGTATATGAGCTTATTGGCTACTGATGATTTTTTTTAATAGTAGCTTATTTTAAGTTAAAAAAGACAGAATAACCCCCACCACACAGAAACCAAAACAAAAAGCAAACAAACAAACAAAACCCCGTTACATAAGAATTATAAATTGATTTGCATACCACTGAGTGAAATAAGCATTTGATCCCCTGCCAAATCTCAGCAAGCCAACCCAGCCAAAAGTCTGGCTCCCACAGATTGGATGCGTGCCCATGAAAACAATCAGTCAGTCAAAAACAGGTATGCCTGATACCAACTTGATATGTGTATAAAGCACACCTGTCTAAAGAATCAGTTTCTTGACTGACGTTTCCAGTGAACATCTAAATGTTTCAGAGAAGGCTTGGGAGAAAGTGCTGTAGTCAGCTCAAACCAAAATCAAGCTCTTTGGCATCAACTCAAGCCGGCATGTTAAGCGTCTTGAAGTGACTGTCGTTGTGATTTAGCGCTCTATAAATAAAATTCAATTGAAGGAATAGCAATGCTGAGTATGACCTAAAAACACCACCTCCACAGTCAAGCAGAATGGTAGAAACAGACTTTCAAGCTGTTTTTCTGGGTACAGGAAAGAAAGATGGGTCATGGATGGGTCTTTCAGCATGAAAATGACCAAAAAACAAACCACAAGGCAAGAAAGGAGTGGCTAAGGAAGAAACACATTAAGGTCATGGAGTGACCAGTCAGTCTCCAGACCTCAGTCCTGTAGAAAGTCTGTGGAGGTAGCTGAAATTTTGGCATGACAAGAGGCAGTCAAGAAACCTAAAGAGTTTAGAGAGTTTCTGTAACGAGAAGTTGTCCAGAATTTCTCCTGAGATGTGTGCAAACCTACCACTGCAAGAAACATCTTACCACTGTATTTGCCAGCAAGTGTTTCTCCACCAAGTACTAAGTCATCATTTTCTTCTTGATATTAGTTACTGTTCTGTCCCGCTCCATTAAAATAAAATTACAATAAAAGTTTTTCTGTTCTTCCAGATGTTCCAGGTTCTTTAGTTATAACTTAACAAATATAGAGTAGCTTCCACAGCAGTTTAGTGTTTTTCAAAATAAGCTAATTTTCTCTGCCATACGCAGCTGATGGAGATAACACTGTATTTCCCCTCATACAAATTCATAAGTCTAACATTATGGACGAATCCAGGAATTGAATTGTGTGTTCTCACATCTATTGCACTGGCAATAACTTGCAACAGTGTCTACTGTTCTATGCTGACAAGGACAGGCTCATGAGTTTTATTGATGATGTTACGCAACAGCTTCCTGTGACTGAGTAAATTATGTCATATAAATGGTGATCCTCTTGTATGTGTTCTGTTCATGTTACTAATTTTATGGTCAAAAGGTTGCACTAATAAGTAACAATATGATTCCCAACAGCTGAATGGATTAGAGAACATCTTAGCTTGCTAACATTAGAAAGTTTTCTCACCCACCAAAGTTAGCTAGGTAAACAGTGTTAGGCCTGGGGACTTTACCTGATTTCTTTTTTTAATTTTCCACTAATATAAAAAGGTTAAATCTGAAGTTTTACTAGACAACCTTTATGATAGACAAATTTCACATTATAGCAGATTAAAATAAAAAATAAATAAAATAAATGTGATGTAGATACAGGTTCATACTAACTGATAACAGGGTATGAGATCGGGACTGAGAAATCACACTGTAGCTGAAGCTCACTTGAACATTAAAATGCATATTTGGTGTTGGAGAGGTTTATTGCTTTTCAATGGAAATCCAGATGTCTTTTTCATAACTGTAGCGTAATATAACTTAATGCTCAACTGGGAGATGTGTTTATTCCTTTCTTGTGTCACTTGCTCATTCTCATCTCTGAATACTCATTATGAACTCAGTAAATATGAACATAATGCTCATCAACACTCACAGTGACAACTTAGGAGCCAGATTAGTGCATTTGTAAATACCACCCTTTACCAAAGTGAATTAATTGTCTAATGGCCTTAAATTGATTAGGCATGTCTCAGGTTTGAGTTGCAAATATCCTGGTAATCCAGGTATTTCCCCCTCAGGATAAGCATAGGATTGCTTTAATTAGCAACATGGCCATGTGTGTTGAGTACAGTAACATGGCAGCAAGCACCTGGAGCTTAAGTTACAGTGTGTTTGGGTGATAAGGGCTTTCTACGCTGGTGCATGCAGCCACTTGCTCAAACACAACCAGATAATGCAAGCGCAAAAAATGCTAAGCTAGCAGAAAATAACAAAAATCAATTTGCTTATCAGGGGAAATACACCGTAAACAATTCTAAATGAGTGCATTTGTGCATATATATCTATATATACATGTGTGTGTGTGTGTGTGTTGTGTGTGTGTGTGTTATGTTTTGGCCTTTTTGTCCATCTATAAATTATGATAAAATATTATACGATCTTATATGGGGGCGATCGTGGCTCAAGAGTTGGGCGTTCGTCTTGTAATCGGAAGGTTGCAGGTTCGAGCCCCGGCTCTGACAGTCTCGGTCGTTGTGTCCTTGGGCAAGACACTTCACCCGTTGCCTACTGGTGGTGGTCAGAGGGCCCGGTGGCGCCAGTGTCCGGCAGCCTCGCCTCTGTCAGTGCGCCCCAGGGCGGCTGTGGCCATCACCAGTGTGTGAATGTGTGTGTGAATGGGTGGATGATTGTGTATAGGACCAAGTAAAGCGCTATACAAATACAGACCATTTACCATTTATATGGCTGTACTGTGGGGTCAGGTTAGCAATCCATTAAAATGTGGCTTACAACAAGCTCTTCAAGGACAGCCTGATGACTTATTGGTTGAAAATTGACAAAAAGCATTTATAACTTAGAAGTTATGATTCTTACAAGTGCGGTGTGTATTTACAGCATACAGAAAGATTTACAATATTATGTCACATCTGAACTTTGACCTCTCCTTCATGGGCAAAATCCTGATCTGAAGGTGAAAGTAATAATAATGCTATATAGGGATCTTTAAAACTATGTTTCCTATTGCTGTTGACAACATAATCATTTAAAAAAATAATTTTACTATTTTGAATTTTTATTTTTAGTTTCTGCTTGGTTGGGTTCAGGTAACATAGCTATCCCCTTAAATTTAAGAAAAGATGATTTTCTGTGTCAAAATACAACCTGTGACAAAATTAACCACGTTATGTTTCTTTGCCCATCTGCAACAGGCTTCCTTTAATACTAGCAGAGCATGTTTTCCTGAAGTTTACTGGACAACCCTGCACACTTCAAACTGACACTAAAAGATTCTGTTAAAAATAACACCCATGATCCTGACCAAGTGTCACAGTGTGAAGGCTGAGAATCTGTTTTGTCTGACTTTAGTCTAAGATTATTTCAGAAAAATTTCCAAACACACTCAACTAATTTACTAGCTCAGCATGGCCTTGTAAACCATACTGATACCATATTTATAAAATAGTAATTTTATATAAAATATGCATTCAAAAACACACTGTTCATGAAAGGAAATGCACAAGTTCAACAACAAGAAATTATAAACAGATTTTGCACTGAAGTGTGGATTCCTTGTAATATGATGAGAGATTGCCAGTGCAGTCATACACAAACAACTCATTGAGAAAACCCTTGCCCTGAGCAACAAACACAGCAGTTGGTCTCCAATATGTGAATGACAAATGAATATCACTCAGTGGGTCAGATGGTGTAGACACACTCCATGCACGTGCTAATCAGGCCAACCTGCAGACCTCACATACCATCAGGACATTCTCCAGGGGGAAATTAGTACTTTCCACTTTGCTAGACGAGTGTACTTTCTTCTTTGGGTGAACACATTGTTTGTTACATGGGCAATTTCCTTATGTAAATCGTAGAGCAATGGGCTACCAATTATAAGTAAAACATTCACTTTTATAAAGTCACATTTACTGAGATTTTTGTCAGAGGCGAGCACTACGGACAGAACTTTGAAATGTATAATGTTTTTATTTATTTTGCAGTTACAATAAGAAATAGCTAAATTGTTCACTTTATTTGATACATTTGGTCATGTTTTATTAATGTACCAGGCAAAAACCTAAACGTTTTAACTGTAAGGTCGTGGCTTTGTATGGAAAACAGGGCACTAATCATATCCTGCATGTTTGGGCTTCATTTAATGCACACCTTCCAACAGCCACAATTGTGTTTTGGTATCATTACTCTGTTGGTTTAATGACAGATGTTTAAAGAACCAATTGCAATAGTTGGAGGAATATAGATTTTTAAAATTTTAAACAGAAAAATAATTTTCAGTCACAACTATGTGCTAAACATAGACAAGTTCACAGATATAAAGGGCTGGAAAACTACAAACGAACACAGTAAAGGGTCGTCCAATCTAAGTAAACATCATTGGTTATTAGAGTTACTCAGTGGCACTGCTGTGGGATGGCTGTGAATGATTTTTTTGTCAAATGGTTAAAATTTTATATGTGAAGAAACTCATAAAGTCATTGCTAGTTATGGTTATAGGTATACTTTAATGCTCTAGGTCTTTGTTTGATTAATAAGCTGGAGTGGAAGATTGCTGCCACTCCTCCTCCTTGACCTGTGCTTTGAGGACAGACAATATAACTCAGGGGTAACCAGGTTTCTGTAAAGCAGAATAAATCAATACGGTGATCAATTATTATATAATTTTCTAAAAGGAGAGAGAGACCTGTTTAATAGCCCCCATTTAATTGATTTGCACTTAGGTACAGTTGTGGGTGTTAAATTATTCTTTGTTAATTTTTAAAATAATTTTTTATTTGGTTATTTTTTGGTTTGTCTTTCGATTGTATGGAAACATACACAGTGCCTTTGGGGTTAGGGTTTTGGGGGATGATAGGAGGAGAAAAGCTGCAGAGAGGTCTGTAAGACTTTGCTTCCTGGTCCCAACTCTGGATAGTCACATTTTGTTCTTTAATAAGTTTGGCCAGATTTCTTGAAATAAGAGTCAAAGTCAGCCAGGGCAAAAGTTGACATAGTTTCTCGAGGAAGGAAACGCTGCATTTTGGATATCCTGGTGTTCTAGACTTCAGGTAGTAACTGACTGCAAAGGATTTTCAGGTTTGGGATATTTTACTGTACTAATGTAAGGTAAACGTGGGGGGTTTGAAAGGTGCCTTTATATAAAGTCCTGTTATTTATATTATCATTGCCATTATCGGGTCTCAATCATTCATATAGGGCTGTACGATCTGGAAAGCTTTTTATTCTCCTTAATAAATGAAATCATTTAAAAACTGTTTGTTTATTTGTGTTTTCTTTGTTTGATATTAATATGTGTTTGATGATCTGAAACTTTGAAACAAGTGTAAAAATATGCAAACAATCAGAGAATCAGGAAGGACGATCACTAACTGCTAATCATTTTCATTTAAGTTTTAAAAGCAATCTTCATATTTAAAATTATTTTAGATTGTCCAAATGTTTTTGGCCTTATAAAAATGAGGAATTATTTTTGAATTAAAACTGACGAGTGTGATGAAGAGAAACAAAATCTGAAAATATAACTGTGTTGTTGTCCAAACACTTTTGAACTTAACTGTAAATAGTAACAATAAAACAGTCGTTCTTGTCAGTATATGTTTTTATATTTGTGAGGCAGTAATTTCGATTTATCAGTAACTACCTTTATATTAACCTATATCATGGTGATACACAGTGCAGTAATAAATGGTATTTTGGAATGTGGATTATGATGGCTTGTAGTGTGAGTTTTGTTTATTTGTGAGCTCTCGTTCAATACTTTCGCCTCACATCATGTCTTATAAATGTTTTATAAATCTTCTATTTATTGTTCACACTGTTTAAATTCTACTTTGTACTTTGGTGCAGATGAATATATACTCATCACTATCTGTAAGCAAGCTACCTCAAAGCAGGACCAGAATATTTAGAAAAACAAAAGTGACATTTTCAAGCCACACATAATTCAGCACTTCTAAGGTAACATTTGTAGCAGAATGATTAAAAATGCTCAATTTAAATATTAGGAAGAACCTTCTCTTTGTTCACTGATAAAGTTTTTTTTTTAGGGGGGGGGGGGGGGTGTATAGGTGTGCATGAGTGTTTTAAAGCAACAATAAAATATTTATGAAGCAACTTTTTTCACACTGAACCAAACAAAATGTTGCCAATAAAAATTAGGACCATATGCGATTTTAGTTCACTTCTTTGATTTCCTGATCAGCCGTTTGCAGTAAAATCAACATTTTCTTGAGGGTGGCTCTCTCTTCTTTTTCTTCTCAGCCACTGATAATGTCTAAAATGACTCGTAATTGCTAAAAGGTCTGATAATTCTTATTCCTAACAATTCTTTTAACCAATCAGTTTCTGTGGAGCATCTTTTTTCTTATTCTGAAAACAGATAAAAGGCACTAGGTGTTTAATGCACCTAGTGCCTTAAACACTAGGTTAACTCCCTCCTGATTTATACCTCTCTTTGTAAAATAGTAGGTGTTTGTAGACTATGCTGCCCAACATTACTAAAAAAGTCGAAAAAAATGGTCTGACTTAAACACATCCTTCTGTGTTTGATAAGAGGAGGAAGTGTAAAGACCAGTGAGGTGGCAAAACAAACAGCTCATCAGCAGAGGTCAGCTTATCAGATTTTGTTACACGACTGTGTATCACCCACTGGCTGAGTACTGAGCCAGGGAAATGAGGCTCAGCGATCAAGCAACCCGCTCCATTGATTAACAGCGTTTTCTCATTTCTGGCCAAGGAGCTGGCTTCCCCCAACATGTGTCATTTGTTTGAGAAGAAACGAGGCCCAGTGCCATGTGTTTGTGTGCTTATGCTACATTCGCTCCAAGGAGAGGATACACTTCCAGCTGAGCCACTCTACATTTAAAACTAGCAGCCAAATGCTTCTCATATGGAGAGTGCACCCCCCCCCCCCCTCCAAAAAAAAAAAAAAAAACCCCTCAGAGAATGTCAGTGTTTGTCTGCTGGGCCAGATCCCCTGTTGTACTCTAAAGTAAACCATTTTGTACCCCCATGCCATCCTTTAAGTATTAAAGCCCCCCAGCACACACACACACGCTGTCACTACTGTCACCCACCTCCTTCCCATCATCCTCTCTCATCACACACATGCACAAAAAGTGCACTTATTTTGGCTCCCAGTGGGTGTGTAGGCTATTCAAATGTCCTGACTCAGAGATTTAAAATGTCATTTAAAACCCATTCACTGCTGTTAAGGCTTATTTTATTTTTCCAGTATTAGCCTACAAGGTCAGTTTGCACCAACAGCTGATGAGCGATCAATAGGAGATTTGAATTTAAAGAGCTGTGGCCCTGGGGGCGGTCAGTCGCCGGTGCGTGGAGCTACTACGGTGGGTGGGTGGACTGGGGGGAGGGGGAGTTCTAAGCGCAGGGGCTCAACAGAGACCTATATCCTTCCACACACCCTTTACCTCCACCTCCCCAAGCTTGGTTAACTCTCAAGACCATGATTAATTCATGGTGGATTACAGTCTGGAGGCAGGGAGGAAAACTGGGATTGCATACAGTCCTAACTGCACAGGCTGGGGTTAGGGAGATAAAGGTTTCCCCAGATTCACACCACAATCCCACCGCCTGACTCGCTTCCGTACAAGTATGAAAATTTTTCCATTTTTCCTGCAAAAACATCACGCCTCGGTGTTTGGGCTTCTTGATTATTACTGCAGCTATGTTCGCCGAAATAAGTTGGGAGATGTCCTTCCCAGCCGCCAGACTGCAGTGAAAGAACAGAAACCTACAGGGAATAATAATACTGGAGCCCGCTAAGAAAAGCATAACAAACACGAGAGCCACGGCCACAGCAATTTCATCATTGTCCTTCACAGTAGCACAGCAAACTGCTCGTGATTAGCTGACGACCTCGAGTAACTGAATGGAAGAATGTGAGGCTGGAGCCAAAGCAGCTGGAAGGAGAAACTGCATCAGCATGAGGAGTGTATTCACTCCCCCTTGTGTTCGCTGCAGCAAACTGGTCCACTGAATTCCTCCGTTGCTGGGAGAAAAAGTAAAATCAGCAAAAAAGTTTTTTTGTTGTTGTTCTGTTTGAGTTTAGGGTGTGTTGCAACACTGCAACAGGGACGAGAAGAAAACCCTGTGATGACAGGTAAGGATCATCATCACAAACCTACACTGCATGTTTCCATCACTCTTCTCATTTAGACTTCTGCTTTTGTTTCTTTCTGTCTTTTCATCATTTTCCACCAAATGCCATTTTAAATGTGCTCATCATTTTCGAGTCCAGTTATTCAGATTTAACCAATCAGCATCAGTGTCTGCAATTAAGGACAATTATTCCACAGTTCAAGAAACTGGACAAAAGCTGTAATGTACCTTCAATACTTTGTGAAACACAATGCACTGTAATGTCTGGTATACTTTAAGATAGCTGCTCCCAAAAAAAATGACGTATATTTTCTAGTTTATTACAAACACATTTGTCAACATGTGGTATTTATACAGTGAATGGTCTAATATGCACTGGAGGTCACATAAGCTTAGGTTTATTGGAACAATAAAAGACATACCATGAGGGCTTGATATTCAAAGAGATGTAGCAGCTGCTTGCTGCATATTTGATCATCAGTTTTTAATAGTTTGGATTTTTCTTCTTTAAAGACACAAAAATAAAACCTAAGTATATTAACAGTTTTATGAATGTATCGTCAGCAGACTAAAAAAATTAAGAATTCGATTACTCCTTTTAACACTTACATTTTGTCTCAACACGTTCTGCGATGATGGTGCAAAGCACTTTAACAATATTTGTGCTATTTTTTTTATTTGTCAAATGTCTACTTTACTCGTGTTTTTATTTTTTTAACCTTTTTTGTAAACAACATCTCGTACAAACTAGCACAGTGAACCACAACCCCAGCAAATGTGTTTTTATCTCCGTACAATATAAATGAAATCAATACAAAAGTTTGGTTGGTTGCTTGGAACATTTTTATATGGATTGAGAGGTTCTAAAACGTGGTTTTCGAGACTTCTGGACTCCTGAATTGAATATATTACGTAAACAGTTGACTGTTCTAAGTCCCATTTAGAACCCCAGTAGAAGATTTTTAGAAGGTAGACTTCATCTCACCATTTCAAGTTCACTTCCATTTTTAATAAAGGGCTTGCAATCCATAGGGAGTCTTTTACTGGTTTGCCTTTTGAAGGCAGCCTTCTTCAGATTTGGTTGAAATTCTGAAACCGAAACAAACAAATAGTCCAGGCAGAGGAGAAAACTGTCATTTCTTCTGGCCTCCAGAAACATATTGTGAAAAAGGTTAAGTGTCAATATGGCAGAGCCTTGAGAGGCAAGAGGTCTGAGGAGCTTCTGAATAAATACAAGGGACGCGTCTAGTTCCTCGCACATAGTCTGAATGCCGCTCAGCCTTCCTACTGTGCCAGGTCAGCACACAACCAACCCTTAGCCCCTTTATTCTCTCTCTGTAAAGCTATTGAAGTCTTTGACAGTAGCTAAGGATGTTTTCATGTTTAGGACATATTACAGGAGATTTTGAAAAGGTTTTTTTTCTTCCTTTTTTTTAAGTGTTAGGGGGACTGGGGGATTGGTCGCTCTGCCGTGCCACTGACCGGAATCAGGAGGGGTAACAAGATGTCTCAGTCCAGTTTTTGGATGCAGGCTGGGTAGGGGTAAGAGTTGAAAGAAGCAATCAAAACACCCGAACGTAATGCTGCAGTGTTTTGGGGCATCATTTTTATGCTAAATATGCTCTCCTGTCAAAAAGAACAACAAATGGGAAAATAAATAAATAAATAAATATGAAATCACCAAAAAAAAAGGAGAAAAAATAGTTTATGGTACTGCCCTAACCCAGTCATTATCCGTGTCCCTGTTCTGGACTCAGTCCCCCAACACTTCCAGATCTCACGACCCTTCATTACTGAATCTCTGGCCAGCAAAGTCCGCTCCCTCGCAAAGCTACCACACAGTGCCCTCGTTCATTTCTGAGGGCGGGTGAGACAGATGGTTATTGTATCCGCTCCCGTTCAGTGACAGTGAGGTAAAAGGAGGACTAGGGCCGAACACTTCTGACGAGATGCTGTGCAGGGGCCCTGGGATGCCGGGCTCTGGGCTGGGAGAATCCCCTGGGTGGTGGGACATGATATCGGAGAAACGTTGCACCTCAGTGGAGGGATGGTGGCCCGGGAGCGGGTGGTCCATACCTCCAAGGGGGTTGCCTGTGGGGCCTGAGGATGGCACAAAGGGGAGATCAACTGGGGTCTGGGCCTGTGATGATGGTGGCCCCTGAGGGAAAAAGTCATAGTTCCCTGCTGGACCATAGTATTCACTTTGATAATCTGCAGATGCAAGAGAAGTAGAAAAAAAATATCACCATTAGCTCAGACTGAGAACAATGGGTTTGCAGAAGTAATTCCAGGGATGTTGAGGAATTCATTGAATATATATACATAGCTTGATTTGCATTAGAGAAAAAGAGACCTTCGCTGTGCTACATTAGTCACAGAGCACGTTACACTTAAATCAAAACTGCAATTGGGTGGGGAGAACAACGTGGCCACAAAATTAATTAAAATGGGGGCCATTTCATCAGCGATTCTACCTACTGAGACCAATTTTTTCAGCTCAGCAGAATATTATTAGACTTTTTGCTTCAGCAGGAAGGACAAAGGCCCAGACACAAATGGAATTCTCTGAAAATTAACAGATATTTCAAAGCATTTGATGAAATATTGCCGCGTTGGTATGAAATCACTCAGGTGTAAACTAACTTCACTTGAAGTGAATTCCATACTAAGCCATTTCTTAAAGCCTGTGGATGAGATGACCCAGACTAAAACATGTATAGCCTCTTTTGTTTGTTTTTGAATACATCCAAAATAACAGTAAGTAGGAAAACTACATCATTTTCACTGCTTGTTCATACATTTTAGTTTTTAACATTATGCACTCATTTGACATTTAATATTGTGTGAAAACAACGAAGACGGTTAAATGTGGATAGACCTAGTGTGCTCGCTACTCACTGGTCGTCTTTAAAAAGTGGCATAGACCTAAATAATTCCCCGGGAATAGGATAATGGCATATAAGACAAAACATTAAGAAGAAATGACCGGCTAATAGGAAATAACAGATGATGCATTGAATTGTTTTTAACAATTCAATGTTTGGCGAACACATTATCAGTCAGAACCAGGTTGAAATTTAACGTGTCAAAAAAGAAAGAAAATATTAAGCAACCATACCTCCATAGTAGGAGAAGGGTCCGTTGGGGATGAGCTCCCCAGGCTCCAACCGGTCACCCAGCGCCCTCATTCGCCTCGGGCTCCGGAAAAACGCGTGCCTCCGGGCGCCCAGTGCGCTCAGCTGCTTCATCCGCCTCTCTTTGGAACGTCGGTTCTGGAACCAGACCTGAACAAACGCAACCACACACACGCGTACGTGTGTATCACATCATGTGGCCCAGAAAATATGCAATAGACTGCTGACGCCATTTCGATTGCACGTCAATATTCTATGGCGAAAGACGAGAGGAGAGGCAGAAATGGAGATTATGGAAGGGGGTGGCCGGGGAGGGGTTAGAGCTGCTATTCTATGAATAAATATCTAAACAAACAATGGTTTGCTTGTTTTTTCTGAACATGCAAACAAACGTCGGCATTTAAATGTATCCTCATTGAAAGGAAAGTGTAATTAGGTATCATGTTTACCTTGGCACCTACTCCGCTGTCTTCTTATTAGAGTCAATAACCGCGCTGTATGCGGCAAGCGTGTTGAGCCAGTGCGTTAAATTCGCAAGGCTCTGCGGCGAAGAGGACTGCGCCCAATTATCGTTTAAGGAGCGACAGTCCCATCTAACCTCCCTAATGATCTTTTAACCCTCCATTTACTCCGACTGAAGGCTGCAGCAGCAGGGGTTTAAAATCTCCAATTAATACTTAATAGGCGGGTTGTTACCAATATATTACCGGACTCTTGGAGGTTATCATTTCCTAATCTATAGGCCGGCTTCCTTTAATTATGCTCTCCCCTTTCCTCGCTCAAGCGCACACACATTAAATAGCACTATCTCCCCGCTTCCACGTTTTCGGTATTACTCTACGTTAAAGCATTTTGCCTTTTTTTAAACAAACAAGCAAACAAACAAAAATGTATTCCCATAGTTAAAAAAATGACACTACTACTTTGACTACTTTGCAATAAATTTAGGGCTACGTTTGTGTGATTTTGGCGCGTAAATATAATTTATTTGAGACATTTTATTATTAGGTATTTCCAATTCTTGTGTCACACAATAGACTTTGAAAATAAACCATGATTTATAATAATATCAGTTGGGATTATCAATAATAATAATAATAATAATAATAATAATAATGATGATGATGATGATGATGATAATAATAATAATAATAATAATAATAATAATAACATACAGTTGGTTGTATGTGTCGTTTGTTGTTTAACTTGGCCTTCTGTAACGCACGCTTGTTGTGAGGATACAATCTGAAGACCCTTGAAACAGATTTGTGCCTTTCCACTTGGCTGAAAATGCTCACAGCGTGGCTAAATGTGGTCGCAAAACGTGATGGCAGCGCTGTGCCAGGACTCCTAGCGCTCCCAGCGCTCCCAGCACCTCGGCGCCAGTTGGCGACTTTGCCCCGTCGTGTGCGCCAAGAATCAAAAATACCCATATAAATTACCCATTTCCAAATCAACCTCGTCCATCGGCCAATCTTTGGCTTAATGAATTCGATGTGACCGCGCAGTTTGAAGGGAAGAGGCCTCGTTTAAAGAGGGGTGAAGGATATGAGAGGGGAGGCTTGGGGAGGTGGAGCCTCCCTGATGGGATGAGGGCCTGCTCGGTCATTGCTGTCTGGCAGCTTGGCTGGGACATTTTTCCATAAAATAAAAGCTGTTACATCACACCTTTTAATGGGTGCGTAACACCCTATAAAACGGAAAAAGGCGCGAGCCCACCTCCTCAACCCCTGGGTGTCCCCTGAATCTATTTCCATAATATTTGAAAGCATCACATTGCACGATTTAGATGATTTACTACAGAATCGTGTTTAAATCACCGGGGACCACGAAAGTTATGATACTACATCAAGGATTGCATTAGGAGGCCGCATGGACCACACATTTAGAAACACGCATTTGATAAAATAATGATAATAAAAATAATGGTCTATATAGACTTATAGACTGAGTTTAGGCTGAAGCAGAGCTCCTGCTTGGGTGCAGCTGTTTCTTTACCTGGATGACCCTCATGTTGAGGCCCGTCTCCTGGGCCAGCTGCTCCCTGATGTGTCTGGTGGGTTTTGGAGTGGCGGCAAACGCTGCTTTCAGTGTCTCCAGCTGCTTGGCCTTGATGGTGGTCCGTGGGCCACGCCGCTTCCCTCCCAGGTTCTGGTCGTCGTTCTCGTTGTTAACGGTCTCCTTGTCGGACAGCGCGGCTATCTCTGTGTCCTTTAGGACCACGTCATCCTGTAGCTGGTCTTGAGAGTCTGGTGATAAACTCGGGTCGCTGCATGCCGTTACTGCAGAAACGACATCTAAATATTAGAATAATATTCACACAGCAGTGTTATCGTAGCAGTGAAGCGCCAGAGTCTCTAAAAGTGCATTTAACTCGGTGGATTATCACCACTGACAAAGTGCAAACACACGCTAACACTGCTAACTAGAAGTTATATTTCGGAATTATCGTTTTGTAGTGATGTTGTTTTGTGCTGAATTCGGGCCTTACTTGTGACATACAGCCATTTGTTTTACAAAATGAAAATTTACCAACAGCAGAATTTATGAATGCGGAGGAGGCTTAAATATCAAGTAAAAAATGCACAGTCTTAATTAGAAAGAAAGAAGGACAGAAAAAGAAAGCCAAATCTGACATTATGAAAATAAAACAGATTGAGCACAGCTACATATCAGGCCAAAAGAACCATCATCTGAACTGAAAAGAAAATATTTCGCGCTTTTAAACCATCGTGCGCTGTGTCATGGAAATGAGGAAGCCACTGTGAGGTTGAAAACGTTAAGTCCATCTTTAAAAATAAATAAATAAACAAATAAATAAATATCTATCTATCTATCTATCTATCATTATTATTATTTAACTCGCCCTGCGTACACACACTCACAGAACACACGTGCAGGACTCTGCATACCTGAGAGGAGGTTGGTGTCTTTTACACTGGTGTTGTTTAGGTAATCGTCTTTGCAAACGAATTTGTTCTCGTCTATGATGTAGAGCTCCTCGCCGGTGGAGAGCTGCTTGTTGCACATCATGCAGGTGAAGCAGTTAAGGTGAAACACTTTGCTCCGGGCCCTCCGGACCAGGTCGTTAGGAGAGATGCCCTGCGAGCAACCGCCACACTTGGTGCCGAACCGCCTGCGGGGGATGGAGGTGGTTACTCCTGCTATTAAGGGTGTTCTGCATTTTTAATTTATTGTTTATTAATGTATTTGCTTTAAAGAGACAATGATCTAAACATTTAGCAAGGAAAAACACCAAAGTGATGGGGCCGACTTATATAACGGACACAAAAATAAACGTTCAAAATAAACATCCGGAAGTTATAATTGTGTCTTAAGGATACAAATCATCTATTTCTGTCTTGCTCTCTCTCATATATATCTTTGTATGATATACATATTTTATTATTAATCCATCCTATTAAATATCAGCGTAATTTAAGGAATGAAATCGAGTCATAAATATTGTTAAATGTGACATTTTAATTCCATCATTATTTTAACGGATCAAAAATAATGAAGATTCATACAGAGATAGTTTTTTTATTTTAGGAGATTTCTATATCACATCCTATAATAATAATAATAATAATAATAATAATAATAATAATAATAATAATAATAATAATAATAATAATAATAATAATAATTTGTGCTATAATTGTACTTTTAATTATTTTTGTAAAAGAAAATGCTGACCAGTAGCTTTGCCTCTTTAAAAAAAAAAACATAAAGCCAGCAAACAAACAAACGCGAACTCCTCTCTGCATTAACCTTTGCACAAAAATTTCATCTGTTACATTTTTACCTCTATTTTACATGTTTTTTGTGTGTCTTTGCAAACACGTATTTTAAGCGTCGAGCTTCAGTAAATAAACCAATTTGAGGTGTCTTTAAAAACTAGGTTGGATTTTGGCTCATAAATTATCACCCTGCCATCTACTTCACTGTTAAACAATGTTTGCTGAGTTGCGTGCGGTGCTTGTTGACTGCACGTCTGTGATTGCATCGTCTGCGGACCTGATCTTTTCAACTAGTTTACTATTCAAATCCACTTATCACGTCCTCCTCAGCCAGACTGAGCAAACACACCGGGCAGCGGTTTCTCTAGCGCCGGTTTGATGCTCTAAGCTCCCACGACTGCCAACAAGCTGTAAAAAAACCCAACAAAAAAACCCCTTCAAGTGTGATTTCCTCGATTTCCTAACAAACCCTCCCCCTGCTGAGAGTGAGCGCACACGCGTTTAATGTTGCTGCTCCTCTTTTGTTGCTGTTTTTGCATAAGAATCCAAGTTAACAAGCTTTCAATTACTTACTACTAATCAAAAGACGGGACGGGTCGTTTTATTCGTTTATTTAGAGAATTCAAAAGGACATTCTCTTTGTTACCTAACCAGATGTTCTGTCATTTTTGTTTGTGTTATCTTTTAGGTTTTCTTCACTTATAATTGAGCAGATTTGAACTGTAACAGCAGTCTGAGCCACGAAGAAATACTTTCCTTTTTTTGGTGGTCACCTACAATTAATAGACTATATTTTCAAATGGTAAATAACGTGGAAGATACAGATGTTTCCACTAAATTTGCGGTAGACTGAGGTCGTTTGCAGTTTAATCTAATATTTGTAGGGTTTCTTATATAGTTTTCTCGTCTCACTGTGTGCCATAACTACCTTTGGTCCTTCTTTTGAAAATATATAAATATCTTTATATAATTTCTTTCATGGTTTGTCCCTGCTTACCTGCTGCGTATTATTCGTATGCAAAAGAAAAGTAAAAGAGCGAAGGAGTACAAAAACATTACTTTTCAAAGGGTTTCTGCCATCTTCATCGAGCTTACCTAAAGAAATCGTTTTTGCAGTATAGTCTCCCTTCTCGAGAAAAACATTTCTCTGTCAAATTGCATTTGCACTCGCAGCATTGCACGCACTTGACGTGCCAGGCTCTGTCCAGCACGTTGAGCAGAAAGCGGTCCAGGATAGGCCTCTCGCAGCCGGCGCAATGGACCATGGCTTTGGCTGGGCAACAACCCCCCACAAACGAAGCAAACACACAAACCAAATCAACAGCACAGGCCGAGCATTGACCGAGTATCTGCTCTCTCCCTCCCCGATTCGCCTGGAGCTCCTGGGTCAAACGTGCGCAAGAGAAGCCAGTCGATCAGGTGTCACCACAGATTTCTCCCTGCATGCGTAAAAAGACTCAACGTCCCAAAAAGCAAAGAACCAGGAAGGGTTGGCGATCGCGTCCTCACTGGAGGAAAAGTCAAAAGGTTGAAAAAAATAAATCAGTCCTTTTATGGATCCGTGGCAAAATTCAACCAAGGTGTTCAGCACAGGAAGCTGCCGATCGGCTCAGGCGAGAAGAGGGGAGCCGGTTTGGTTGTCCCGGTGACGCATCGGCCAAAGAGAAGAGCGTCGTATGGCAACCAGTGCTGACAGAGGCTTCTAATAAAACGATTTTAGGGCAGAGCTGTCACACAAGAAGACACGCACGCCTACAAATAATTCAGAGTACTTTAACATGGCATCTTATCCACTGTTCAAAACCCGGCGAGAAACAAAATCACACAGCCAGAAGATGAAAAAAAGAGTGTTTCCCTTCCTCTCTGTTGGATGATCCTGGATGTTTGGTTTGTGATAGGATGCTGGGACTCGCCGGTCGCTCCGGTTGTAATCAGTGTGCTGGGATGCCCCTCGATCTCCAGTACCGTGCGTACGCAAGGATGCGCTCGATCTCTAGTACACTGTCTTGGTCCTAAAGCTCCAACCCAGCCTTATTTCCAGCCTCCTGACGTCAGGCCGCAGCCGGACCAATCAGCGCTGTGCCATGGAAGCAACCATCAAGCCGCCCCATCATAACCCAGCGAGGACTCTGCCTGCTATTTATGCCACACACTCAAGATAGCAATTGTCAAGAATTTCCCTGCAAACTGTCATATGTTAGTGAATGTGTTTGGAGGAAGGAGCCGCGGCGGAGGCGAGCAGCGCGGAGGGAGACACAACGTTTCCGCTGCTGAGCAAAGTGTCTTTTGGCCACGAGGAGACACATGAGGGACAAATCTGAGCAGGTAGAGACTATATAGTGGCGTCTTCTGAATAAAGAGGCTGGTAGCGCATACTGCATGGCGGTGGTTCCCTTGTTCATTGCTGTAAAGTTGTTGATGTTGATTGCTTTATTATTTAATAGCTGGAGGCTTCGTCATTTTAAAACAGAAAAAAGTAGCTGTATGTTAAAATCTTAGCTGCCAGCCTTGCAATTGAACGCACCATGCATTAGGTAAATGTTTGATTACGCAGCGGGAAGCCGCACACTGCTGAGATCTTATTAAGCGATGACTGGGTTCAGGAGATGTGACGCTTTTCTGTCCTTAGCAGTAGCACATACACACCAGCCGCTTTCTCTTTGGTGTGACTGAGAGGAAGCATGGAAGTGAAAGACGGAGAGGCTCTAAAGTTGACAGCTTGCTCTCTTCGCCAGTCGGGAGCTCGCGACCCAGACGATTCATTAGGGACGTCCAATCCACTTTAAGTTCACCTTTAGTAAATAACACCACGAGCCTAAAAGCCGGCTGGATTATTAGCCGTCTTTTATGTGTTGTTGATTATTTACAAGCTTGGAGGATTTAACACTTTTTTTCTTGCTCAATTAAATTAGCTTTGGGGGGAGGGGGGCATGCTCGTTGAATTAATGGATTTCGTCCCACTATCTGGCCAATATTTGCATTTGAAAGTAGTATTGAGTAATTAATCAGAGACTGTTGTGTGACAATAATTTAATAAATTCATTTGCAGCAAGAAAACGACGCATTTGTCGTCGCTGTTAAAACAAAATCGTCTTAAAGTAAGTGCGCACTTTAAAGAAGAACCGATGACCCGAGCATACCCATTCATTCTGTAGCAACAGCCCGCCAGCACCTTTTACATATGGGCTGCTTCTCATGTAAAACACCCGCTCATTCACGTCCAGCTGCCTCCCTCCCGGGCCGGCGTCTGGGGAGCGCCCCTTCAACAGGACATGTGTTACTGGCTTGAAGAAAGAGATAAGGCTTGGAAATACGCGCGCACACACAGCACCCTTTTCACTCGTTTTCTTTTTTGTTTCATTTCCTTTTCCTTTGTTTCGTTTCACCCGTTTCCACACTTGCCTCCTTATTGCGAAGCATCTTTCATGTTCTGTTTCCATCAGGGAGGACAGGGAGAGGCGGAGAGGTCAATAAGCTGCCTGACAACTGAGCGCTCCCTTTTCCAAAATCAACAACGGAAGTATTGCGTGTCCTTTTGGATTATAAAGCCGAGTTCATTCTTCTTCGTCTTTTCCCCCCCACTAAAAACGTCCTGCAGAATCCAACAATAGCCAAAGAAATCTCGCACTCCCTGCACGCGCTATCACGACACAAACTTGTACCGCGTAAACAACAAAAGTTGTTATTTCCATGTGTTGAAGATGCTTTGATAGCCTGTCAGTAGGGATAATCTCTGCCTGATTTAAAATAAGCCAGAGAGAGAGAGAAGGAGAGAGAGATTCAGCTCATCTCATGGAGACAGATTAATCCACGAATAGAAGGAAATCAAAACATAGGCTATAGGCTTAAAAATATCTCAACTCCCCTCCGGGCAAAGACACTATTAAATGCAAAAATGGTTTTAACCTTACCACTGTAATCCTGTACTAGCAATAGATGTTTATTCTCACCCATATTTTCATCCTGATGCAGGCACAAGTTGTAAATTGGAATTTGTGGCACAGCCACTGCGCTCAAATCGAAGAAAACAAAACTTCTTCTTCCCTTTTTGACCCTTTTTCTCAGAAGGATTTGCTGACAGCAGGCCTGTTGCCAGAGTGAAAATCAAATAGCCAAATTAATCAGTAATTTAACTTTAATGTTTCTCGCCAAGAAGACTTTTATTTTGCTCACCTTAAATCCTTTTCTTCCTCCAAAGTGTAATTCTGATCACTACAGGCCATGCTAGCCATGCTAAGAAAGGGGATGTTCTTGTATCAGGGCCATAAGTGCTGTAAAGCAGCCCAGGAGATTTGGGTTTTATGAAGTGCGGACAAGTGAACTGGTACACTGCGAGATAATTAATCTGAGGTAATGAATGAGGCTGTGAAGATGCATGCAATCATTAATTCTAATCATGACACGTTTATTTGTCTCCCCTCTCTCCTCCAGGCTCAGTTTAGAGACACAATGTCACCACAACAATGTATGAGGGGCACGGCTAGAGGAAGGACTTTGGGGGGGGGGGAAGGATAAATGCAGAAGCTCGAGCAGGTGATTAGATGGATTGTGGGAAAGGGGTAAAATATAAGACAGAGGCACCGGAAGATTCCAGAGTAGCCATGGCTGAGAAAGTCTGGTTATGCTTCCTTGCAGCCGGGGGCAGGCTGCCGAGAAGGGGGCAGATTGACGGTGGACTCCGTTAATACCTAGAGAAATGTCACCCCCGACTGGAGCTTTGATCAACTGAGTGTACCGGGGAGGAGCAGGGAGGACGGTTCGATACAGTTCGCTGCTCTCTTCTTCTGTGTGCTGGCTCTCTGCAGGATTATTATTATTATTATTATTATTATTATTATTATTATACAAAATAACTTGCAATCAGACGCTGACATGCATAATTTATAATTAGATGCACTGATACCGTATGAATGCGTTTATTTTATAATAAAAAAAACTTCATTTGCGTTCAAACTGTCTGTCTTAAGATCATTTGTATAGTTTTTCATCTTTGGAAAATTGCACTTGAAGTGGAAGTCCACGAGAAATAAGAAATTTTTTGCCAAGTAGCTTAAGACAAAAAAATGTCTGTTAAATAAATGTAATGATAGTCCAAGTGAAGTTTTTGTTTTTGTTGAAATAGTAAAACGTGTTTCTGCTATTAAAAAAAAGAAGAAGAAGAAAAAAACAGGCAAGGAAACACAATCCAAAATTCATCAGAGTTCACCAAAACCAGATAATGTATTTTGCTTACAAGCCCACAAACGCATTTTAACAGTGTCCAGGACGCGTGAGAGCCGTTTATTGGTTGCGCAAATTGTTTCAGCGCCCACAACTTTAGCGTCACGTTCAAGAACCGAGTCTGTATGGGAGGAGAAGGGGATGGGCACCTCCCTGTCCTTGTCCTGCCCAGTCTGTCAGTCATTCTTCTGGCATTATCACACACTGCCAGGACCAAAATTCCAACCATCCATCCATCCACGCAAACCACCACGCGCTGGTCGTACAGCAGAAAAGGCCCAATGGCTAACATGAAAGAAGAAGCCATGTCTCCCTGCCCCCGCCCTCCCCCACCCCGAAACATATGCCGAGGTTGACTGTGGATTATTGAGATTGAGCCAATAGCGCAACTCTAAGCAAACATTTTTCCAGACTTCTAAACTCCGGCCCGGGCATGTGCTGAGAGAAATCCAATGGGATTTATAGATCATCTCCCTACAGCTGTCCCTTCTCATCTCCGAACCCCACCCTCCCCTCCCCAAACACACACACACACACACACACACACACACACACACACACACACACACACACACACACACACACACACACAAAAGCTAATATTCTGAGGCTCATGATTCCACCATCCAAACCCATCTACATCCCCTGTTTTTGTGTGTGATCTTAGGAGTCAGTGAACTGGGTCTTGGGAGTCCAGAACAGTAATGCTGTCTGGAACCCGGGTCAGCTAGAAACAAGGCCGCCACCAGAGTCCGGCTCGTTCCTCTAGGGGGCGAATTTAATCCGGGTAAAGAGCGAGTTTACAGTATTGCAGTTATTATTTATATAATTCCAATTTACGGTTGTCAGAATATAACATCCATCATCTACACCTCAGCATTACATCTATTATAGTACAACTGGTTAATTTGCAAATGTTATTTTTCGTTATTTATTTTTTTCTATTTGTAATTTCCGTTTGACAGACAACAGTCCTGGATAAATAGAAAAAGAATTAAAGATTAGCATATTGATTTTTTTTTATGTCAGTGTAGTTAGGCAAGATTCTAACTAATGTATATGAGAAATACATAAACGTTCGGAATATTCATTTTCTTCAGAAGTGTAATGTTTCTATGCCTCAAGTCATATGTGATCGAATTTTAAAGCCCGCATGAAGAATAACAGTCATGTAATTGTAGAGAAACGGTCTGGAGAAAAAAAAGAAGATGATGACAAGTATTCCTTCCCATGTCTAAACCAGGTGGGTTTAACTTCACCTTCACAGCCAATTAAATACTACTACTACTACTACTACTACTACTACTAATAATAATAATAATAATAGCCTACAACTGTCTTTTTTCTGAGATGAAAATTCTGCAGTCAGACTCTGTGAGAAATGCTTCTGCATGAAGCCACTGGGAAGCAGGCTCTAAAGCAGTTCCACTAGTTTAGATTAATGGTACTCTGCGCTTATTCTGCAGTCGAGGTGAAAGGGCTGGGATCACTAATGATTATAATATAATGTGTGGCGATAACCACTCCCTTTGAGATATTATCGCCCGCTGGCCAATGCTCAGGGGACGAGCTGCATGGCTGCAGAGCGCCAGATAGCTGCTGCCGCTGTTGCAGCCACGGCAGCAGATTTCTGCGCTCTGAAATACAAAAAAAAAAAAAAAAAAAAAATGCCCGTAAGCATGGAGTGAGGGAGTACCGGATGCTGCTGATAAATCTACATTAAACTATAAAGCATAGCAGAGAGGCTTTCACATGTTGAAATTAAGGTTTTTTTCTCTTTCTTCCACGGCTAAAACTCGTGTTTTCCTTTAAAACTCACATTACAGCTGTACATAATAAAACACATCTTTTAATACCAAACAGTTCAACAGCAGTTTTATCCCCAAATCATCAAAGAAGTGGAAAACAATAAACGCCATGAATGAGTTTTTTAAATGATGTATTTTTCTTTAACGACCAAACTCTTTTTCTTTTCAGTTGCCGCAAGTGACAACGGGCTCACATGATTTATGCCCTATGGCGGATAACGCAATTTGAACTTTGACAGATCAGAAATAAACGTAGAATTGTCTTCTAAATGGAATTCTGAGGAAAATCCTAGGACTAAACTAAAATTTCGCTCATTTAAAAGTAAATGTGATTGCTGTTTTGCTACTTTTGCGTAGCCTGTATGTCGGTGATGACACAGAAGTTAAAATTCCGTGGTCTCCTTTATTATAGTAATTATTTTTACAGGGAAAAAACTATAGCTTGTATCCACAGGCCTGAATAGAAGGTGCAAATGCAGGAGAAATGTAGGAAAATCCCTGCTGTTTTCCCACCAAATCTTCTTCATCGAAAAAGATATACACACCCATATTGAGGAATAACAGTCGGGTATTTTTGTACCTTTAAATTTACCCCTCAGTGAAAAAAAAAATCAAAATCGAACAGGAATCAAGCGTCCCCTGTTTATTCTTTAATATGGAGGCGTACAAATTTCCAAATCCGATTGGACTTTAAATCCCAGCATAATTATCGACATTCACTGATCGATAACAAACAGCTCAGCCCTCAACAACGTCCATGTAATAAAAAAACGGGCTGTTCGAGAGGCATGGGGAGGAGAAGGAGGAATAAGAAGTGCAGTGAGTGATGCTTCTGTGTTGGACGCACGGCGGTCAGTCACGCGCTATCCATTTTCATTGGAGCTTTTGTGTACGCCAAAACCAGAGGCGCGCATAAGGTAAAGCCTGCTTCAAAGCCGCGGCTTTATTTTTATATCCAATAGATCAGCAGGCAGACAAAGCTTTATTTTCGCCAGGAGAGAGATATTTTACCTCCGCCTTACGGTTTTATGTTGGAGAGGTGTCAGCCGCTGGAAATGGATGGCTAATGCATAGGCAAAGCGCCGTTCGGCTCGGCATGCTACATGTCAGAAGGGGGGCTGCAGGGAAGGGCAGCAGGGATTTAGGGCCCCTGGGGGCCCAGCACGGGGGGCTAAGCACAGAGGTGGTAGTAGCATCTGCCATCCACTTATGCTGCAGTTCCTAACATAGCTCAACACAGAAGCAGAAGTTAAAGACACACTTATAAATGACTTACTCCAGAAATTCACCATTGTGATAAAAACAGAAAGCACAAGGCATTTAAGTGCAAAATAAACCAATAAATGCAAATGGATTCAAATTAAATGAATGTGGTTAGACAAAGTACATCCAGGTTCCATTTTGAATTTTTCTCTTCCATCAAAAACTTGTTTTGACACCACTGAATAAAAGCCCAATCGCAGATCAGCAGAGAGACACGTTTCTCTTAGATTTTTGCATGAGTTTGCCGGCGAGGGCCTTTCCTCAGCGATCCAGGGCTGGTCCTTGTATTCCTGGGGGCAAAGCCTTCCACACACACCCTCCTCAGTACTCTACAATCAGAGCTCACACGAGACAGTAAAATTAGCAGCATGAGAAATCGGATGCGAATTCTTGGACTTTTTAATAAAATCCACAGCTGGTCCCAGACCTTATGTTGCTCTAAGCAAACATCCCCACAGACACCCACTCACCTATTCAAACGAAACCATTTTTTCTCTATAGTATTGTGGGTAATACACATTTTAAATACATTTGTTTATTTAATTATTATTTCAAATTACTTTAATGGCTCACACCGAAGATTACATGTATGCTGTTAAATGCACTAAATTAAATGTACATAGCCAAAGATTAGATAATTTATTTAACTGCAAGCACAAATATTACGAAGAAGACATGATTCATTAAAGTAAACGTTTATTTAATGAGAATTTATTGCATGATATTGCTATATATTTTTGTTTTTCTGAGATATTTTTATAGATGAAAGAAAAAGCTTAAAGTATTGAAATGCTTTTAAATTACTTAAAAAATAAAAGCACATTCATAGATTATAAAGTTCTCTTTTGTGTGTTACTAATAACTGTAAGTTAATCTTCCTTTGTTTGTCTCACACGTCAGTTGAGGATGACATCCTCCACACACATTTGGAAAATGTCCTCAAAATCTCCCAAATTGCAAAATAGAAACACAAAAGCAGTTTTAGGATGCAGTTTCCAGATCATAATTGTTTATTTTAACCGATTGTATCACAAATCAGTTATTCATTAAAAAGTCTATTCAAGACCTTTGTATTAGTTTTGTTTTGCAGGAAAGTCAAAGCATCCTGTGATAGATCAAATATTACTTCATGAAAATCAACATTTCTCTGTAGTTTCTGAATGCAAATAGTTAAATTATAATACAAGACGGGGGTCTTGTATTATAATTTAACTATAACCCCCCCCCCCCCCCCAACAACAAACAAACAAAAAAACAACAACAAAAAGACCAAAACAAAACCCACAAACAAACAAAAAACCCCACCAAAATAAAATAAAAAAGAAACACATGCAGGACTTTAGCTGGCTGTTAAAATCATATGCACTGTGCAGTCCCTGCCATGAATGCAGAATTCCAGCTATATGCTGCAAAGAGTTAACGAGATTTACAATGCTGCTCAAAACACAGAGCATCCCTGTCATATTTCGCCCTCATGCTAAATAGAAATCTTAAGAAGTAATTGGAATTTACTGCATACCTGAATAACTGCATATAAATAAGCACACATTTCATGGGGGGGCTTGATGACACTGTTTGGTCGCATTAAAACTGCTGCATACATTATAATACATAGCAAATAATCTTATTTTGCTGCAGCCTTTGCTACATGCTTGGGATTCTGTCCAAATTACCAAGGATTCAAACAAGCGTTTTCAATTTATTAAACTTATATGGGCAACATTTCATTTTAATAGGACAATTTATTCTGGGAAATTTCTGGGAAAGGATTATCAGGGGTTGGTGGAAACCATGGCAGTGTGTAAATCTGACAATGTTCATCTCATTTAAAAGCAGGCAGGCTTCATTTTACTTGGGCCTGTTTTCACTGGACGCAGTATGAGTCAGGTGCCTTGAACAGGCCTTTACCCCACCCCACCCTTCCCGATCCCTCCATCCTGTCTTCTTGCAGCTGAAAGGCAAAACTAGCTCGTTGACTTTGGCCATGTCTCCCAGACAAATTCCTTAATTCAAACCACCTTTATGAGTCTGCATGCGCTTACTGAATTTGGTGGAAGACGACACAAATCCTCCGGATGGGATTGGCAGTCATGCCCCCGGTCTCTCGGCCTGACATGCTCGGGATGTAAAGTGGTCGACTATGGTGTGACCCCCCCACCCCCCCCACCCCCACCCCCGGTCGAGAGGGCTCAGCGGATTTGGAGATAATGACATTGCCGCCTCTATTAAGATTCACATTAACCATTTCAACACACGACCCTATTTCCCTCTGTCCTAGACCTGTGTCAAAAAGCCTTGCTGTCTTACCAGGCGTGTGGTAAAATTCAGAGCTGACCAAACAGTCTGCATTTGCACATCTTTAATTCTAGGAAAGACAAAGGAGAGGCTGTCTACATGTAAAGAATATACCTATCCTTATTGTTTAAAGCAAAGTGCCTTGATATTCATGAAGCAAACTATTTGGCTGTAAATAGATCTCCCTACACAGGTATGTTACATTTTCTACACTTAAATTTAGGTTCGTGAATATGACTTGTCTCTTTTGTTACCACACTGAAATACCTCTCTTTCTTTCTGTCTTTCTGTCACACATACACACACAAAACCCATAGTTGCCTTCCCTGCTAGTTCCCAGAGCTGTGACTGTGGGAGGAAGGCCAAATTGTTTGTCTCTCCCTGTGTCAGAGCTCTGCAGCAGAGACCATGAGAACAACTGGTCCCTGTCTGGCTTCTGGCTGATGGCTCCATCAGGTTAAAGCAATAGGAGGTCTGATGCTGGATCAGCTTGAAGCTGTATGAGTGTATAAGTGACTGCTAGTATATGCTTTTCAAGTGTTGGAGTGTAATCTTTGCAGGAGCGATACTGCGTACAACCAAGATAGCCACTTAAAGGACAGCTTGAAAAACAATTGTTGGGACATAAAGTACTAAACAAAACCACGATATCTCTGAAGCTAAAGTAAAGAAACCCCCCAACACCTTAAACAGAATCATGCAGTAAATATGTTTTTATAATTGAAAAATAAGAACCCACTAAATATCAAGGTGGCTTCCATAAACTGGTGTTTTTTGTGAAGGATGTCACATCAGACACTGTTAGCACAGCATTGAGAAATTGCTGTTTAGATAATGACAGAGAGACAGTAAGAAAGAGAGTTCTTTAAGTCTGCTTTGAGCTTTTTATTTTTACAAGAATTAAATATTTATTTTTTAAGTCAAACATGGTAATCTCACATGTTCTACTTAAGTCTAGAGTCGTCAAGCCTAAATCCAAAGGCAACAGCTAGTCTTCTCTCAGTACAAAAACATGTGCCAACTACAATAATGTACAGACTGTTTATTTCAGACAGTAGGATTGCCAGGTCTTTTTTGGAGGGGAGGGGGGGGGGGGGGTCTGCGCATTAGGCATAGCTCATTATTTGTGTCTGCAGGTTAGGTACACCTATTTTACATGAAAATCACATAAATACCCAAATTTGGCCAAACTGACTGAAAAACAGCTCATACATATTTGAAAACTTGTCGCTGAGGTACACATACACACATCCACATATTCAGAGTGCTATAATGTTCTGTACTTGCCTTTATACAGTGCTTTTCTAGTCTTACAGGCCACTCAAATCACTACAGATTGCAAGTCAGTGAGCACAAGGTTCAAGTCGCATTTTAATCACACATTCAAACAGTGCTTTATTCTGTACACTTCAAACTCTTTATCTAACTCATATCCATGGCCATATTTGAGTACTGAGCTGTTTTTTGACACAGTACGGGCAATCCTGCTGCACAGGAACAGTAGTATCAGGACTGACAACCTCACCATGCTGCCAAGAATCACAGTCGCAGTATTTCTTCGGATGTGTTGCCGTTTATAAAATATCAAATCCACCATGTAACACTCTCTTAGACTACAAACATGTTGTCCTGATTTTTACAGGATAAATTGACCCCAAACACCAAGTGTTCAGAGATGATTTGCTTCCTTTAGTCTTTGGGCAAACCTAGACTAACTACAGTCTACAGACCTTTTTCTTATTTCAGTGTTGTGGAAAAAATGTTTATGAAAAATTAGACATACTGCTTCAATCAGCTGTAGAAAAAAACAACACAAGGTGTCCCCTCAAATTGCATAATGTTATGCTTGACATATTTAAGATAAGATAAGATAAGATAAAACTTTAAAACTTTATTAATCCCTCGGGTGGGTTCCTCTGGGAAATTCGGTTTCCAAAAGCACAGCACCGACAGAAGTTACAGTTACAGAATATTATACACACACACACACACACACACACACACACACACACACACACACACACACACACACACACACACACACACACACACATATAAATACAGAGACATATATAAATAAAATATACGAAGGGGATAAATAGAATAAATAGGAATAAAAATAAAATAAAAATAAAAATACAAGTGAATTGCACATTTCAAGTATAATATTTGACAGATTGTGATGTCAACATAAGGCTAACTTAGCACCCTCTATCGCTGATGCCACTGCTGAGAAAACACAACACAACACAACTAACATAAACAGAGTCAGTTTGAACTGTGTGCAGCACCAGTGATGTCACTTTTGCCCCAGAGTGGCCTTACAGTGCCTGCAAAATGTAGATCATCTAAAATATGCTTTTGAGGTGCTAGTTTATTCTTGAAGGTGCTTTATGTATGTGTAGCACTCAGTTTATTTACTCCAACATAATTACTGCATACAGGAGCAAAGTGACTGTTAACAGTCATCTTATATTTATTGGCATTTTCCCCACACTTATTTCTCCAGTGCGCTGCATGCGCTGCATTTACTGGAGAGCGTTTAATCATATAATGCATTTTGTTGAACTCTGTCACCAGTCCTATCACTTCCTGATTCTTCTATGATAATGGGGATGGGCTAGTTATGCTGCTGCATGGAAGGCACCCCTCCTCTCCTGACTCACTGTGTCTACAGATGAGTTGAAAGGGTGAGGAGGTCGCAACCTTCCTAAAGGATGTTTTATGATGACACAGTTGGGAAGGTCTGATTTGTCTCCACTGGAGCGTGCTGCTGGCGCTTTCACACCCAACCATGGAAAAAAGAGAGATAGAGGTGAATACAGAGAAGGCAGGGAGAAAGAGAGCATGTGAACAGTAGAAGAGTGGCACTGAAGGCGAAGGGTGTGAGGTTGGACATGGCATGGTGGAGGAGGGTGGGCTGTAAATTAGCCCAGCTGGCAGACTGATGGTTAGCAACAGTTTTGAGGAACAGTACTCACCTTGACCCCCTCTGAGAATGTCCAGCTGAGCCCTGAGTGAGGAGGAAGAATAGAAAGTCTGCCAGCTATTGAACATCACACACATTCTTGTCATTGGGTACTCATTTATTTGCTGATAGTGTCAGGTGAACCCATATCAAACGTGAAACTTCATGGGGCGTGTGGGGATAGGCGCTAACTTTGGTATTTATTTACAAATAAATCAGAGATGAATGCTGCCACCTTTACAGCCTACACATCACATTCAAACAGAAACAAGGTACCTGAAACCACAACATCACTATCTCCATAAACACAACAACAGTTTCAAGTGATGTCGTGCTTTAAAGTCAGCCTTATGAGGTGATGATAACCTTTTGCTGGAGGTTTCTTCCTGTTGAAAGGGAGTTTTTCATTCCCACTGTCGCCTGGTTGGATTTCACAGTCCAATTCGAGTTTTTAGGAACTATATATAAAGAGTCATCAGGCCACTGTAACGTTGGCCACGAAGCCTCAAGCCTCAAGCTTTCCTCGTTGCTGTGTTGATCGCGACATACAGGTAGACCTGAAGAGACAGTGCATACTCATTGGTTAACAAAACTGTAGCCAATGGAATTACACTGATTTGTCTTCTTTTCTAACTGTGAACTTAATAACTTGATGTTATTAAGTGTTGTATTATATAACATTATCTGAATGTTGCAGTTGAGTTTACAAAGCCATCAGGAAAGCGTTTAAGTTTAAGGCACATCTGCAGTTCAATTTTCAGACCTACTAGCTATTTCCATCTTTGTTTTTTTTACAGTCTAACGCCATAGCTTCACAAAATATAGCTTGTATAGCTTAGTTGTATATTGATAGTTATAAATTAGCTTCCACACTATATCAGTTGCAATAACATTATTATGTAGATAAGTTAAGTTGTGCATTAGAACTAATCCACTATTAAGACATACACTTAACTACATGAGCCAGTTATAAGGACAGTTAGCAATCACTGTAATGGTTTGTTTCTAGGGCTCTAAAACAGGCTGGAGGCTTCAACATACCTGCAGGACAAGTCAAAAGAGAAATATGGAAATGGAATTTAACAGGAAAAGGGGCACTGAGCACCCACAAGTGGACTCTGACGTGGATGAAGCATAACATCAAAACTTAGTTTTTAGTGTATAAAATATGTCGTGAAGAAGTACAAACGAAGTTATTACTTTACATTAATAAACAAAAAATACAGTTCAAAACTATATCATTATGGATATTCCTGATAACTATAAACTACTTTATATTAAACTACGTACAGTAATAGCAGCGTGTGAGTACGATAGATTATATGCTAGATTATACTTTAAGATACTAATGAACAACTCATGTGCTCTTTGGTTACCACGTTGTTCTCTCCATACAATGCAGTTTACTTTATTTAGTATTTTAACAGACACAGTTCACCAAATAAACAGAATCATTTGTGTATCGACATTCTTTGTTACTGAACAGCCCAGTTTAGTTATGTTGTGATAATGTCAGTGAGTCCAGGCTCATACTGTGTATCTACAATTCTAAGCCCCTTTATTTAAAATGACTGTTTAAATGAGAACATTCCTAAGTTTGTACATTCACTTATTTGAATTTTAGAGAGAATGTAGCATTCTCCACCATCCACTCAAACTCACCACATATAATAAATTGCCTTGTATTAAACAAATTAATCTCACGCTTGGCAGTTCATCGATCTGTTGTTTCGTTGTTGCTTATTTGCAATCATGGAGCTCATTAATGGAGAAAATTATCTGAGTCACCCTGAGGTGCCTCAGCTGGGGAGGAGAGAGTTAAACAACTGCAGGGACCCATGAGAGAGAGAGAGAGCTAGTAACTTCATTTGCATGGAGTTTGCGGGAATGCACTCCCTTGTGGGGTGTAGGTGTGGGAAAGTTCACACCCTCCAACAACAGAGCCCCAACACACTCTAATAAATCATGTAATTCTTGATACTGGAAGACAAACGTAGGAGCAGATCTAATCAGGACTTGGCAGAGTCCTTTTATCTACACCCATCTCGCCTGGTCACACAGACATACACAGTTCCACATTCCTGTTACGGCAAACACTCAAGTGGTTGGTTACAATTCCTAAAGGTAAACTATTGCTGGGACAATTTATTCAGGTCATCGTAGGCACAAAAAAAATGTAGCCAGAGAAAAAAAGGTAAACTCCTCTGCTTTTTTTTTTTACATAATTTCTCCAAGGTTTTTTTCCACTCACCAAGCCAGCTGCATGGACATGGGAATTCAGGAAAAAACGCTGCCGGATGTAAAATCTTCATTTTTGCATAAAATTCATTAATAGAAACATTATCTACAGTTTTATTGATATTCAGAAGATATAAGAAAAACTATCCAGTGAGCTTGGTGACATGCTCCATTATTACCATTAAAAACAGTGCACAGTTGTACCTTCACAGTAAACTTCAAATTCAAAGCACAGATTTAAAACATGTAGCCATTTTTACACGTTCACCAAGAACTTAACATAATGCATATGTTCGATCTGCGATGCTGCTCTGATAGAAGATTTCAATTATGCTTCAACTGCTTCAGAAAACACCAGAAAAAGTAGTAACAGGGAACATTTGCCACATATCTTTATATTCTTGTGATTTCCCACCGTATTTAAGAATTTTCCCTCATTAGGTTAATAAAAATGTAATCCAGCATAAGTATTTCTTTACATAATTATATATTTTTTTTCTTGATATTAGCATTATATAAATAGATCGGAATGTACTTCTATAAACATGAAATAAAACTCTTTATTTCTGCCAATTACTTCCATATAATATGTCCATCCATCCATTTTCTTCTGCTTACCCAGACTCACAGTGGGGCTGGAGCTGTCATGGGGCAAGAGGTGGGGTCTACCCTGGACTCGTCACCAGTTAACAGCAGGCCGAACACATAGAGACAGACATCCGTTTACGCCTACACCCAGTTTGGAACCATCAATTAACCTAACAAGCATGTCTTTGGACTGTGGGAGGAAAGGCCACGCAGACACCGGGAGAGCCTTCAAAAGATGCAAACCCAATGTTAACCACTGCCCCTCCATGACACCCATATGTAGCATAGTATCATTAAATTCATTTTTGATCTCTGGTCATCAAAGTCAGGCAGCTAGAATTTAACCTGGTGTTTCAGTGAAAACATGATCTAAAAATAGTTAAACCACTTGGTGTTAGTATGTTAGTGAGTGAGCAGCAAACGTCAGGATATTAGTGTGCCCAGAACAAATTAGTCCCCTTATCTTGGTTTTTAAACTGTGATTTTACATAGTCCTGATTAAGTCTTGGTATTTTATGCATTAAGTGCTTGGACTGGGTCTTTGAAAGAGTAGTGTGGTAAAGATCTTTAAAACAACTTTGAACAGGATTGTTTCAAACGGTTCTTATTAGAGAAAAAACAAAAACAAAACAAACAACAACAAATAACAGAAAAACAAAAAAACTTTTATTTCCAATCCCTCCACTAGGGAATGTTTACATTTCATATGTCTTATAACACACGAACTAGAGCTCTGATGCTATAGGCAGTGGATTAAAATACTTTTAAGGCTCATTTATATTTTATTTATATCCCTTTACACTCAGCCAGCCTGGATGAGGGAAATACACAGCCATTTTCAGGTTTTCTGTTGGGTTGAAGTACAGGCTCGCTGGCTTACTGTAAACTTTCACAAGTCTTTATTGTCTGACTGTTCAAGACTTTTCATTCCTGATTCCTGAGTGTAGAGATCTCAGAAGGTGACTGGTGGGTTTAAATGGCTTCTCGCTGTTAGTAACTTTCAATACTGCTGACATTTCTTTTACATTATGATATGCATAAGATCATGAACACATTTGGAAAAATGCAGTTAAATGTAGATTACATGAAAAATCAGTGCTCACCTGATCATCTCAGAATCAGCAGTTCTTTTGGTTCTGGTATACCACTGTAAACCATGACAATGTAACCTTCACTCTGTTCATATGGTTTCAAGTTTTGGGCCCTCACACTCACATCTGGTTAATGAATTCAATCAAATGTACCTTTAAGAGTGCTAATGCTGTGAAATGAGCTGTAAAGGTTTTTATACACTGTAAGGAAATGCTCACTGACTCTGACTGCGATGATTTTATTTCTTCTGTTTATCATTTAAAAAAAGGTAAAATAAAATTTTTAATGCCTTTTAAAAATGTTTTTATTGTTTTTAAATTCCTCCAGAAACCATGGTGGCATCCCATGCTCTATGTCTATCCATCTATCAAGCTAGTTTAGTGAGCAGAGCTTTTTAAGGCCTTCCGGCTCTACAGACACATAAAATATACAAACAGACACACACACTGACATGTAGCAAACTTTGATGTCATTCATATGTTGATGAGACAGCCCGATGTGTGCAAACATAACATCAGAAATGAAAACTACATCGTCATCTACAACTCATCTCAGAGAAGAACTTATGTTATTGACAGCAGATTTGTGATTCCAGTTTCAAACGCTTTCCAAAGACAATTTTAAATAAAATTAGTCAAACTGTCCCTTCTCTTGTAAATATCACTATGTCATTTACAGGTAGGTGACTCGACAGGCTCGCCTTGGCTTTCTGTAACACTACAGCCCACCATGAATCACACAAGCTCCAAATTCACCGGGGAGCCATCATTGGGAATATATAGCAGCTCCTGGGTTACTTTGTATTGTAATAGATGCATTGTGCAGCTAAAGAATATCCCAGGCTGTATTCAAGCAGAATGAACAAAAAGAGGAGCAGAAGAAAGAGTCTGGTGAAGATTCAGGGAGGAAAGTAGTGTAATTAGAAAGAGATGGGATCGAGGGAGGTTCAGTTGCTCTAGATGTGAAATCTAATTTCTATATAATGTCATTTAAATCCTGTGATCCAGCAATTGTATTTGAACTTGGATTATTGGAATCATCAGCCCGTGAATGCCTAAGATCCCCGCCACCGAGTATGTGTGTGTGTGTGTGTCTAAACGTGTATGTGTGTGTCTGTGAAAGAGGATGGGGAGGGGATTTAGTGTTCCCCAAGTTCACAAGTTGCAAGCTTTTTGGGATGATTATAGTGCTGGAAAGAAAAGATGAAATCAATTTAAAAGTTGCATAAAAAGACAGCACGGGGGGAATAAAGGGAGGTTTTGAAGGCAACACAGGAAGAGAAAACAAAATGAATCTGCAGACAGAATGAGTGCAAACTCATTTAAGTAGAGAACTTAACGTGCAATCGCCCATAGTTTTGAAGCAACAAAGAGAAAAAGATTTTGTTTACTGGCGTTCTCTGTTTGTTATTCAAAATGCAGGTTTTTAAGGAACGGCAAGGGCAACATTTGTGTATTTACTGGGAATATGTAGCAACAAACATCAATAAAATACTTTATGTGTCATATTGACCATGTTCTTCTACACACATGTAATTTACATTTCTGTTGAGGATCGTGAAATGTGTTTTAAGCTCACCTATTCTTTGGGGGAAAGGGGAAATTCCAGGAGATACAATTTATGGCCACTGAAGACTCCATGATTCACTCAGATTATATACTGAGACACAAAACAATGAATCCCTTTACAGCAATGAAACTACAGATGAGTCTGACTGACTGACTGACTGAATAAATAAATGAAAAGGTAAATAATCCAACTGAAGCCTCTCTGTGCTGCACACGAGGACAGGACATTTAACCACAGAATCACAGCTGACATATTTACACCTGGAAAAGATTCGTCTGTTTTTAAGAAAAAACTAATTTTGTGTAGAAGAGAGCTGCATCCAGTAAAATACCTGAACAACACAGAATCAGAAATATGTCCACTCTCTTTATTTTGTATCGTTTCTCAGTTTGTAAATAACACAAGTGCATCACACTCACAGCTAGGGGTGGAGAAAGACATTCTTGGCCTCCTCCTTTTTCTGTGTCTTTCAGAGGAGTGATGCAATCCCCTGGTCGGAGGGACAATTCAGATGAGCTCAATTTATTTTTGTTTCGCATTGCTCTGTTTACATTTTGTAATCCTCAGAGAAATCCTTGTCCCTGCCCTTCATGTCCCATGTCATTATAGATCTGTAGGTTTTAATTGGTTTGAGAGGATTATTAAAGTTAAGGTTACTTAAATAAATAAAATATATATGTGAATTTGCTCCTTCAGGGCTTGTCTTCTGGGTTTAACTTTAATACTGCATAAACTGTCAGTTCAAAACTGATCAGCAGCAAACTCATATCACTTACATTTCTGATCCACTGACCGCAACAGAAAACAGTCCAGGTGGATAAGTTAGACACTCCTGACTTTTAAAGCACAGCAGAACTCTTGTTTCATTTTCTGCCTTTCTGTGTTTCTGGTAACATGTTTGTTAATAAAGATACTGATGATCCTAACCCATCACTTCCTGCGCATGTTTAATGACACACATAATGTGAGATACTGACAGTGGCAGTGAGGCTTTAGCCAATGAAAGGACAACTTGAGACTACAGTAGTGAGCTTAGAATTAAAAAAAGAAAAAAAGGGAAATTGACACAGGAGTGTTTATTCAGTCTACCTTCAGTGATGTAGTGGATGAAATAATACGGAAACTTTCTGACTATTTTAAGCTTTTTGTGTGTATGGTTTTGCTTTCAATGACGTACAAAAACGTTAAGCTTAAGTTCATTCTTGGAACAGAAAAAATCTGCACACATGAAACGTCTTTAATGTCTGTAATTCCAACACTGTTACCAGGAGGACTCCTGAATGATCAGGAACATCTCTGTTCTCCAGTTTCAAAATAACGCGTGTTCTTAAACACCAGAAATCACGTTTCAAAATCTCGTTCAGTTTTCTTCTTGTTGGAAGAAAAAAGTAAATGTTTAGGGAGAAAAATAATAAGTTAGGTGCTGCATATATACAGATTCTGTTTGCCAAAGAAAGCTCGCGTATGCACTCTAAATTATTATTTTATTTAATATTACACTGGAAATCAGTCCTTCACTACAGCAGCAGGACTTCCATTTTGCATGATTGCATCCAATACATGAGCAAGCATGCAGTACATGTCTTTCTATCTAGTCTTTTCTGTACAGTATAAGGGAGTATCCAGAGGGGTGAGCCACAGCCGCAATCCCAGCGTGCTGTGCTGACAATAAAACAGAGGAAGCTCTCAGTGGAGACTACAGGTGTGCTGCATTGTCTTTCCTCTTTGACAGCTCTGAAAGGAGAACACGCTACTCACTGTGGCAAGCCTGATTGTAGTGGCGTTATCGACCAGCTCCCTGGTGTAATTCCCAGATACAGAGCGGCAGAGACAAACGCAGGTAAAAACACTTGGAATCTTTTATCTCCACTGAGCAGCCGATGGCAGGGTGAAAGTTCTCCTTTCCCTCAAGCCAAAACACTGAATACTGGCAGGAATGCAGCTGTCCTGTATTCCTTCCTATGTGTACAAGTATGTGCTTTAAGACTCGGTTAGTTGTTTGTGGATGAGAATCTGTGCAGAAAAAACAGGAAGTTAATTCTGAGACCGGCTTCAAAGGAAATCCGAGTTCAGAACAGAGCAAAGCAAGATGACAACTCCCAGCAAATTAAAGACTGCTGCTGCACAGAGACATAAACTCGTAGCTTCAGATCCACACTTTGTACCTTTTAAACAGAAACAGCAATCAAACAACTGCATCACCTTTTCAAACTTTCTGATAATTTTCACGTGTTCAATGATTCTTTCTGCCAGAATCAAAGCATGCAATAATGTGAACAGGACGTGACTGCAACTGGAAGAGTCCAGACTGCACCTGGTGATGGGTTTTTTTCCTGCTTCTTGAAAATGTATACAAACGGCAAAAACACGGCAATGCACAAATGAAGCAAATAATATATATATATATATATATATATTTTTTTTTTAAATAGTATTTTTCAGCACATGTCAAACCTGTAGGGAAAGGAGTTGGTAGCTAATGTTTTTTGTATCCATTTTTAGTTTGTTTGTTGTGTGAGTGCTACAGATCAATCACCTTTTAGCACTGTGTTGATTGGATGCATCTAGGTTAATATTCTGTCTCTGAATGTATTTGTTGACAGGTATGAGATATCCATTGGCTGATGTCTGATGATGTGTGTGTGTCTTCTTTTCTTTTTTTTCATTTAATTAGAAACTCATCAGACAGGCAAAGGTTAACTCAACGTGTTGTACACAGGTAAACAGTGAGTTCTTATATTTAAGGTTATTTGCAGGAGAAATGAGTAAGAACAACAGAATACATTTTTGATGTCTTGCAGTCTCAGTTGATTGAAACTATTTTGGTGGCACCCAAAGGACCAAGCGTATCCATGCATGTACATGTATATGTAAAGTAATGATGGCTGCATTCTACTTTGCGCATGGTCAAAGCACAGTGGCTCTCTTTTCTTCTCAGTTATGATTCTCTTCACATTTTTGATCATCTCAGATCATATAGTCTGTAAAGAAGAGAGACCGAAATATTACTTTTGGAAAGTAATATTTTTACTATTCAGGTGCAACACAGATTCACGAGTTTTCCAGTTGGAATTGTTTCAGTCAATAAGCCAACCTTTTTAACTGCAGTCAGTCTAGGAATTCATATTGTGTCAATCAGCACTAAACAAAGTAATGATTTCTCAGTACAACTGTAGTTACTAGACTACCACACACACACACATATATATAGTTACATTATGAGATAGGGTAGTGACAGTGGCCCACCTCATAAAATAAAAAAATGTGGAAATTATACCTCAAGTCTTTATATTTTTTGCTCAAATCTTTTCCTTTCCTTTCCTGTTTTTCTTTCCTTTCCATAGATTTCATCTGTCTTATTCCATCTCTCCACTAGCACATCTCATCATTGTGCCTTTCTCTCGGCACCCCCCCCCCCCCCCCCCAAAAAAAAAAAAAGAAAAAGAAAAAAACAGAAAGAAAATGGGAAAACAGCAAATCCTGCAGCCTCTTATGGCATCTGTGTTTACCAGCCCATAATGCCATTCTCAGATTTGTTCAGCTCCCAAGATCACTCCTTGTGTGCACGTATCCCTCCACCCTCCCACCCTCCACCTTCCCTTATCACCCAACAAAGGCAGTGGATGCTATATTTTGAGCAGCAAAACCTTTTGCAATGTTACCCCCACACCCTCCACCTCCCTGATTGTTAGAGTGGTAAGTATGCTGAAGCACCTCGCCATCTCCTGCCTCTAAACCTGGAGACTAAGAGGGGAGTCTGCCACACACACACGTACACAGAAGCAGCTGTCAATACTGCATCCACACAACCAGTGACTCAAGATTAGGCACTGCTCTGAGCTGGGAGGGATTTCACCAAGACACCTTCTTTTACCTCGATAGGTAGTGGTGGGGGTTTAGGTGAGGTTGACGGTGGAGAAGAAAGGACACAAAAAGAAATATAATCTGCATCTATTCATGATTAAAGAACAGCACTGAAAGTTGCGGATGTCACTGCTGGGTTCTTTATTGATACCTTGCCAATGCTGGATGGATAATTGAAGTCTGGGGTTTTTCAAAAAGGATGGATATGGGGGAGAAGTTATAATACCTAGGTGGAATGAAAGGATGTGTGTTATGTCTGCCAGAACACTCTAGCCAGTGCTTCAGGTCTCTTTAGGAGCTGAGCCCAGACAGCAGACAATGCTATTTTGAAGTTCTTTGTAGATTTTACTCATCCAGACAAACCTGGAATCCAGATACAAGCAAAGTGAGGAAGGAGAAAACAGTGGCTGAACTCATCCCTGTAGAAAAACATGAATTTAAATTTGTGACACATTCAATTCCAACTGAAAACACATTCCTCTCTGCAATAGCAAAGTATGTGACATTGGAGTGATGGTTCCACTCAAAATATATTACAGTTAACATACTCTTAATATGAGTTGTTCTTGGTGAATTCTATCTAACTATCTATAGAGGTTGAGCAGGTCCAGCTCCTTCACCGTGTCTCCCTTTCTCTCTCTCTCACAAGCATGGAGGAGAATCCAAGAGATAGGTAGTAACTGTAGGAGAGGAGAATAGGGCCATAGAAGGTCCTTAGCCCATCAGCAGGACCAGTATCTGCTCCTTTGTACAAGGAGGAACAGGTTGAGCACTGGGAGAGCTCTACAAAATGCCCTCCAGCAGGCCTCTGGTGTGAAGATGATATCAGACAGACTTCATGAAGGTGGTCTGAGGGCCCAGTGTGCTCAAATAGGCCCTCTACTCAGCACTGTGCAGATAGTAAATATAGCACAGACAGTTAATTCAATTGCCATTGAATACCAGAACTGGCAGGTTCAGCCCTTGCACCCTGATGAGATCAGGTTCACCCCGAGTCCATCTAATGCTCCCAGGTTGCACCTCAGACTGTCCAGGAGCTCAGTGATGTCCTATTTCAAATCTTAGAGGAGAACCCCCAGAGCTTCATCTTTCATCTAATTAGGAGTGTACCCCATCACTGTTAAATATGCATTCAAGCACATACCAAACACATTACAGAGTCAATGTAGTATTGATATACAGCATGACTCTTTTACCCCAATTGAGATCTGATGTGTTTTCAAGGGAACCAGAACAAAGCAAAAATATTTGACATACACACAAACAAACACACTTTTTCTCCCACAGATTTTCTATTTTCTTGTATTTTTATTTTAACTCAAACCTTGACCTTTACAGTTTGTCTAGAGGCAGGCTAGTCATCCAGGTAAGGAAATCCCAGAAAGTTGACTCAGTTCATCTGATTACAGCAGACGACCTGAGTTTCAGAGGAAGAAATGTGCCATCATTCATTAAGGTGACTTTTTCAGTCTCAAGTCAATGTAGATTCACTAACCTCATAAACAAAGCAGTTGCATAACAACGGAAAATAGCAATAGTGATTAACAATGCGCTTTGATGTTGGATTCACGATCATTAATATACAATATCAGCATTGAGGAGAGGAAGGCGCTCACATCACTCAGTAAGGGGAACAACGTCATCATCCTTCTGGCAGACCACGGTAGGTTTTGCTAAACCAGACAATCATAAGAAAATGTTGTCACTGCTCATTGACAAAAATACCTATTATACCCTGAAACAAGACACTTGTAGTAGTTACAGGGAAAGGGTGACCGATTGTCTGAAGCAGTTAGAACAGGACATCACTACTGACTGGAGCCCACAGATTATACCCAGACTTTACGAAGTCTGTATGGGTTATGTAAGATATATAAACACTGTGTGTTCAGAGCAAACACGACAACCAGGGAGGCAGAAGAACACCAAAACATCACCCCGAGTAAATATAATTATCCCAGCTGGACATTTGTCAAAGCTGGGAAGGTGACTAAAGAATGTTCCAGGTGATCCAGGAGACACAAAGGACAACCACTGCTTAACTGACATGTCAAAAGTATTGGAACAGCTATGATGCATTTTTTAAAAGCAATGGGTCTTTGTTGCTTTCAAACCCCAAAATTGTGTAGCCTTCCAAGGACTGGGTTAAACAGAGTAATGCTGAGAATTATAGATTGGGAAAACCAAGCGACTTCTGGCTAAATGGAGAGTATATCCCAGAAGAGCTATCTCTTCAAGCTAGGACTCTACAGTTCATTTAAAACCGTAGGCCAGTGGCCACTATTTTAGCAATGGGGATGTGCACATTCTGGAGAGGAAGGAAGGCTGATTTGAACAGGAAGTCAAGGAGGACATTTATGTGAAAAGAGAACAACCATCTCTGAACTGTGGAGGGGACCACAGAGAACATTTTTCACCATCTTACATGGCTGTAATTGTAGCCATTCTCTCTGTGAATGGTGGTCATGGCCACTGGTCACATGCTAATCACAATTTACATATTAAAAATCATGAACTTGAGCTCACAGCCCACTGTTAGTCAGTGGTGCTAGTGTTAGTCGTTATACAATGGGACCCCCAGGCTGGGGAAACTTGCAGTCAGGTGAGACTAAAGAAGGCACTCTGGATGAGTAATGAAACACTTCTCCCACTAAAAATGCAACAAACAAAAGAAAAGAATCAAGTTTCTTTGACCGTCACAATAGCTTTTAGCTTAGGTAGAAGAGGAGGTTGATGACCAATCTCAGGGTTGGTGTCTGGATCCCTGTATGTGTGAGTGTCATTAGATCCAAATAATGATACCTAAATTGCTGCATATTCTGGGCAGGCACAGAGAGTATGAGCACAGGGGTTTATATTAGTGGCTCAATGAGAACTGTAAAGTTCCTGTACTGTAATCAGGCCAGGGACTGTTTGAGGGGTGAAATTATTTCCCTAGAAACAACAACACCAGCCAGATATGTATTCTATACGTCACAAATTCTTTAACGACTGATGAAAGACAATAATTAGGATAAGCCTATAAGCTAGTTTTCTGTGGCGTTAAGCTTGTGGCCCACCCATTAACAAACTTGAACAATATAGCAGCTTGACTTAAGCATCCCAGTTTATTCTCTGAATATGTATTTACAACTGATTTAAAAAGTTGGCGACATCATTTGACCACAGAAAGAGACTGCATTTGTGATTTCTCGCTTTAAAAATCTAGCCCTTTTTATTAGCCAAGCAAGATGGTATTTGCCAAAATTATATATAAAAAGGCAGTATACTTTTAATAGAGTACTGTGAGATGCAATAGATGCTTGGATGACTTCTGTTTATTTTCTACCTTCTCCCTTGTTTACATCTTCTCATTTCCTGGCAATTTTCCCTGTGTGAGATTACTCTCCACACTCAGCACGGCTGGTGGTTTCTTAGACCAAAACAAGATGTGCCGTCGACTGAATTTCAATTAATACACCTCCGGGATTTTCTTCACTTGATAGAAAGGTCTGTAAAGCAAATTAGTTTGGCAATAGAGCTCTAAAAATAGGAGAGGCACTGAGGATGTGAGCAGGGAAACTGGGAGTGAAAGGGTCCTGAATGGTTATTTGTTTGTGCTGGGAAGGGATGTTAGTTCTGGTGTGTTGTAAAATATACGATAAGACACCTGATATAATATAGCTACATATTTGTGAGTCATTGCGTAGGTCACAAAAGAATCTAGAACAACAAATAAAGAACTGCGAGCCTCAGTTAGGGTTATTATTCATGATTCAAAAAGAATAAACAGACTGGACAGAAAATGGCATCCATGAGGGAGAGCCAAGGAGAAAAAAAAACATAAAAGCTTGTGTCACATTTGCCAAAACATTCTCGATAATCCCACTCCCCAAATTTGGGGAAAATATTCTGTGCAGTGGTGATACAAAAATGGAATTTGAAATGTTTGCAGTTACATCTGTTGTAAAACTAACACAGCATTTTGTAAAAGCGAGCATCAATGAGCATGCAGACAGTCAAACACTGTGGTGTAAGGGTTTTTGGGTGCTTTGCTGCTTCAGGAACTAGACAACTTGTTATAAATTTTGTTCTTTACAAGAACATCCTTAAGGAGGATTCCAGTTCTTTCCCTGAAGTTCAAAAGTACTTATATAGCAGAAAAAAAGTTGGAAACACACCAGGAAATCTAAAAAAGAATAAATAAATGAAGGTTTTGAAGTGGCCAAGTCAAATCCAGTTGGCACGACCTTAAACAGGCCATTCAGGCTTAAAAATCACCCAGCGTGGCTGAACTTACACAAATATGTTAAGAAATGTGCAACAAATTTCTGTCATAGTAATGTCAAAGACTCATTGCCAGTTATCGCAAATGCTTGATTGCAGTTTTTGCTTCAAATAGTAGCACAACCAGTTATTTGGTTTAGAGGGCAATTACTTTTCACACATGTAGTTTTGGATACTTCTTAATAAATTAAGTTATCATTTGAGGACACCATTTTATATTTATTTGGGCTTTCTTTGTCTGATAGTAAAATTTGTTTGAAGATCTGAGACATATAAGTGTGATAAACATGCAAAAAAAAAAAGTAATCAGGAAGAGGTCAAATACTTTCTAACAGCACTTTACACAAGAAAAAAGACACAAAAGCAACCACAGGCCCATGCATATTCAGCAACACAGGGGAAGCTGGGCAGCAGCCTGTACATACACACTGTTTGTTTTGGACTCAGTGCTGTCTCATTTACACGTGTTAATTGCAGCTAATTGGTTCTAATTAGATGAACAGGAAACCCTCTGGGACCACTCATACCTTTAATTTGAAGTAAATATCATTAATTAACATATGCTAATTCCAAGCCAATTAACATTGATTAAGAGATGCCAGTAACGTGGGGGAAAGCTACCAACTATCAAAAATTACTAACCACTCAGCAAAATGAGGAAAAAGGAAATGTCTCTTTGGATCTCAGAAAGCCTGGGCCTGAGTCCAGATGCGACCAACAACCTTGGCCCCTGGTCCTGCCACGCTGCATGGGGTCGCACTGTGACTGCTAACAATGCTACCATTCCTGCCATGCTCACTGTACACAAAATGTCTGCCATGATCTGTATTCACTGTGCCCACCATCTGCCAGTCCCAGTGTGGTCACCATGGCTGACATACATGCTGAGGTTTCCACATGCTCTCTGCCTGACATATACTCATAACCACCCACCCCCCACTATTACGATCCTCACTATACCCAGAGTCTCCTATGCCTATCTTGTCCAAGATACCTGCTATGTCATTTCTACTTACCATACCCACACTTAACATACCCGTCATGCGAAGCCCAGCCTGCTCTGTAACCCAAAAGCTGCTATGCTCTCTGCACCTATCGTGCATGCTCTGTGGTGCACCTGCACAGGAAGCTTCCCTACTGGCTCCGCAGACAGAGGGTATGTGTCTGCCAGGCGATTCAACAGGAGAGATTAGAGGGCTTACCGCTGAGAGAGGGAGCGCAAAGACAGAGGGGGAGGAGAGGAACAGAGAGACAGAGAGATGGCACGAGAGAGAATGAAAGACGCAGGGACCGAGAGAGAATAAAAATGAGACAGTGGAGCAACATACATTAACTGGTGGACACAACATAAGAGCTCAGAACATAACCAGTCACAAATCAAGTCATGTGTGATCTCAAAGATTTTAAATTGAGCACACTATCATTTGTGGGAAATAAAAAACTCAAAAATTAATCAGCATGATCTCACCTAAGAAAACACGTTAGAGTGGGCATAAAGAGATAACTATGCTTAACATCCTTTTACTTCCATTTATCTAATTCCAAGTTACAGGGAGGCTGGAGTCTGTCTCAGCAGTCGTAGGACTAGAGGCAGAGTACAACCTGGACAAATTGCCAGTCCAACATTCTAACCCATACAACTTTCTAGGATCCTGCAGGAAGCCAGAGTACCCAGAGAGAACATGTGCAAACACAGGGAAACATATACAGAAAACCCCAACCCTGGCTTTGAGTAGTGCTAACCCCCACACTACCATGTAACTCTATTTTTTCAGAAAAAGATGGTATTCAGTGATGTCCATCTTAATTCGACGCCTTTTAAAGACTCGTGTGTGCACACTCCGATGGATGCATCAGGGGCAACTTGAGGTTGAGTATCATGCCCAAGGACACAGACTTGATAAGCCCAGATCAAAACACCAGTCTTCTGATTAGTAGATGACCCACTCTACCTTCTCAGCTCTTTCAACTAGAGATGTAAGATGAAGCTGACAGAATCTTAAAAAAATCAATGATAAAGGTTTTTGGTGTAGAAACAAAAACTCTTCCAGAGTCATAAACAAGCAAACTGATAGAAACTACACTCGGAAATAAACTCCTCAGTAGTATTTTGTCCTTGAGCCTTTTTAATATTGAATATGCTTTTTTAAACAAAGAGAAGAGAAAAAAACTAGAGCACATAGCAAAAGCGTACAATAGCAAGAAGGTTAATGCAGTTGGTTCATATAAACACATGAACTGATAATAAGGAAGTGAAGAGAAAGGCTCAGTGCATTATGGAAAGTCAATCAGCAGCCTGAGCCTTGACAGCATAGCTATGGAAGCCTAACTATACATGCAAGATTTATCAGAAAGGGACGTCCAAGGCCCTATCAGCCTCCCATTATACTTTTTCCTTGTCTCTGTCAGTACCCTAATTGTTGGATTTGGGGTCATATGAAGGCTTTTCAGAGAGCTTTTAAAACAATAATAGAGAGTTACAAGAGTTTAGCTACCTTCAAAGTAATAAATATAAGAACAGTATCTCTCCGAGAGGATGTTTCTTTTGTGAAAATGAAAGAAATCACTCCCAAGTATTTGTTTAATGTACATGTTGATGGATATGTCCTGGTCAAAAATGACTCTAAGATCCTTCATTGTTACTGGAGGCCAAGTTAATTCAATCCAAAGTAATTACCTGGTTAGTTACAATACTTTTAAGATTAGTAGGGCCAAATATAAAAGCAACAGAAACATCTGAATGTAGAACATTACAGTTCATCCAGGCCTACTTGTCTTTAAGACATACTTGAACTTTAACTGATTACTTCATTTCGCTTTATAAAAATGTATGCAGTGTTTTTTAATAATATTGTCTAAGGGAAGCATGTATAATGTAAAAAGTACCTTTCCCAACAAAAAAACTGTGTGAAACCATCCCTTACTTTTTCCTGCCTTTCACTCATACACCTGTAGAGTTGTTGCCCCATGATTGGAAGGTCGAGGGTTGTACAGTTTTCTTAATTGGTTTGGTACTATTTTCACAACTAAAGTGTGCATTTTCAAATCTCTCAGTACAAAACTCACATTTGATCACATTTGTAACACCACTAGTCATTCTTTCAAATCTGATGTCATGAGTTCATTGTATTTGCACAAATTTTCATTCGACTTAATCATTGTTGCAGAACATATGATCATTGTGATATATTCTGAGAACATTTGCTTTACTCACCCAAACAAAACAGTAAGATCTTTTTTCAACGTAGTACTTTTACCAATCATTTCATTCAGGAGCAAATAATACAAGGTAAGTGGTTCAAATTGTCCTTGGTGATGAATGAGTGTAACTGAACTGTAAAACTTTACACAGCAAATATTACACTTATGTTCAGGCATAACCAAAAAAAACAAACAAAACACATACATATATATATAATATATACATATATACACACACAAAAAAGGGAGAAAAAACAACAAGTCATTTACATAAGCACAATATATTTTTTATTTTATTTTTATCACTTTTACACAATTAATCAAGCCGGTTATTAACATTGGGCCATCATCAACATCACAATGGATGTCTTCGTTGTTCAGGCACCGTGGGAAAAATCTCCTGGCATGACGAATCCAGGCTTGACATTGCTCAGCAGTTATATCACCACAAGCTTCACACATGGCTTGAAGAAGGGAGACATGCTCATGGGGATGGCGATCATACACCTTCCACCTCCATGTAGAGAAGAATTCCTCAATTCGGTTGAGGAAAGGGGAATATGGTGGAAGATAGAGTGTCATGAAGCGAGGATGTGTTTTAAACCATTCCTGAACCAGCTGTGCATGGTGGAAGCTGACATTGTCCCACACAACAACATAGACAATGTCTTCTCCCTGACAGGCCTGCTCCAGTTCATTTAAAAAAAAAACTATCAGGTGTTCAGTGTTGTATGACCCTAGAACTGGTCTACAGCCTACCACACCATCTTCAGATATAGCTGCACCCATTGAGATGTTTCCTCCAGGTTGTCCAGGGACTTGGATGGTAGCCCTTTGTCCAATAAGGTTACGTCCTCTGCGTCTAGTTTTTGCCAGATTGAAACCGGCCTCATCAACAAAAATATACTTGTGATGATTCACAGCAGCGTCCAGCTCCATCACCCTCTAAAATGATAATTTAGTTAGTTTTTTTTTACAACTAATAGTTGTCAGTACTGTTACAGTAATTGCATGCCAGTTTAGTGTTGTACCTGAATATATTCTGAACACAGTTGTTTCACACAGACATTGTTCCTCTCAAAAGGAACGAAGTAAATTTGTTTCATGGAAACCTGGTGCTTCTTCAAAAGCCGGGCAATCGTTGGAAGGCTAATTGATGGCACATTGGCAAAGGTGTCATTGTTGTTCTCAATAGCCTGTTTGATTTCAGACAGCCGTATGTCATTCCTTGCCCTGACCATTTCCACCACAGCCAACTCCTGCTGGTCAGTCAAAACACGTGGGCGACCACCACCAGGTTGTCTCCTGTTAATTCTGAGGACAATCATATACTGTCAATATTGAAGTATTACAAATTACATTACTGTAAACTGACAATTACATGTTGTTCATGTATACAATAGAGTACTATATTTTAGAAGTGAAGTTGCTATAGCAGACATACCGGTTTTCTTGGCGAAAAGTTCTGATGATAGAGCTGACAGTTGACCTTTGTAAATTAGGCTGTACCAACCTGGCAGCCTCAGCCATGGTAAAGCCTCTGTTAACCACATGGTCAACAATGATGGCCCGGACTTCATTAGAGATGATGGTGCGTTGTCTTCTGCCTACATTTCTCTGAAGACCACCTCTCTGTCGAGGAGCACCACCACCTCTTGCTCTTGCAGCAATGTGTAACTTACAAATGACCAGACAACAATCAGTCAAGTTGAAAATCCATGGACATAATGAAGGATTCATTGATTAAACATTAAGATCAGTTGAATTAAATGATAGACAAATGTATTAAACTGAATAATAAGAGGTGCAAATCAAAAATTTGATAGTGATAACATTATGAAAGGCAGTAACTGTGAACAAAACATTTATTTAGATGAAACACTTATTTTGTGTAGTGAAAAGGATATTTTGTCATTATGTGTATTGTACTGACACAATTGGAAATATGCTGAAATGTTTGAAAAACATATATATATATATATATATATATATATATATATATATATATATATATATGTATGTACATATATATATATATATATATGTATGTCTATGTATGTATGTCTATGTATGTATATATATATATATATATATATATATATGTATATGTATATATGTATATGTATATGTATATCTACACACATCTATCTATCTTAGATGTGATAGATAGATAGATAGATAGATAGATAGATAGATAGATAGATAGATAGATAGATAGATAGATAGATAGATAGATAGATAGATAGATAGATAGATAGATAGATAGATACAGATATATACATATAGCTGTTGTCTGCTAGGGTGGCAGCATGAGAGTCAGAGATGCCAGCATCAATGGTCAGAATTTTGAGGTGCTTGAGTCAGTGAGGTACAGGAGGTCAATGAACAAACTGCTCTCCATCATAGACAACCGCTCCACTCCACACTTCTGAGGCAGCCAAACTCTTTCTCTCTTGTTCTTGAACCTCACTGCCATAAAAGAAAGCTTCAGAAAATCATTCCTACCATTTTTCTTTAAAGCTGTATAATAACTCCTCATTCTGTGACAGGTGAACACACCTGTTAGGCACCAGCGGCACATGTTACACTGTTATTTGTTGTAGATTGTAGATTGTTGTTTATTGTAATATTAGATATTGCGTTGATCCACTCCCTGAAAAGGCCTGACCTCATGTCAGTATTCAGGCAGCTCCCAGAGGATGAAGGAATTGATACCTTTGTATCAGTGGCATCAATTCCTTTATCAAATCTGCACTCACCTGACCTAAATCCAATAGAATACTTCTGGGACATTATGTTTTGGTCCACCCAACACTGCCAGGTTGCAACTCAGATTGTCTAGGAGCACAGTGTTGCCCTGGTCCAGATCTGGGAGGCAATCATCATGGACAACATTGTGGTCTCATTAGGAGCATAGTCAGGCACACATACAAGCATGTGGGGGGCCATACAAACTACTGAGTACTATTTCAATAGCTGGGCCCACATCCTCATCTTAGGTTTGACAGCGATTTTGACAAAGGTGAATGGCTTGAACATGAATTGAGCTGTGGTTTGGGGCCTCGAAATTTGCCCGTTTTGATCTTTCTAATTTTTCAGTGTTGCTTCATTTCATTCCATTTCATTCCTAACACTTTACACAGTCCATATCAGTACAGATATAGAGCATGATTGTTTTCACATTGAGCTCTGACGTGTTTTTAAAGTGTTCCTTTAAAAACAATTTGAGCAGTGTATATGCTGCAGAGAAAAAAACAAACAAACAAAAAACAGCAACAACAAAACAGCAGATGATGTGAGTATCTTTGGAATAAAGCCTTTATATCGTCTATCCAATAGCATCAAGTAATTTTTTGAATTCTTGACTAGCAGGGAGAGTACTCTGACCGTCATGCAATACCAAAACTACTAATGGAAGAATTTGTGCAAGAGAAACAGGAACAAAATATTTAACTTCCATTCATTAACAAGTACCTACAACTGATACTTTCCATTGTAGATAAATTCAACCCTAAACAAACTACAGTAGTAGGTGAACAGGAGTAGCAGGCAGGTAAACAGGTTTGTGACTCCAACCCTAGCATGTGTGTATGTTTATATTCATGGAAGCATATCTTGCAGATTGAGCAAACAGGATTCTGTGTGGCTGTGACAAGGTGTGTGTGTTTGCTTACAAATTGTGTATGCATGTGTGTGTGTGTGTGTGTGTGTGTGTGTATGTGGGTTGCTCCCTGTAGTTGTGGGCACCACTACATTGCCAGACCATCTGACACACATTCACACCTCAGCCACCATGCCCACAAGCACATGCAGACAGCACTGGCAGCCTATTAACCCTACGTGTGTGTGCGTGCGTGTGTGTGTGTGTTTGCACAGTGCTATGAAAACATAGTTGTCCCTTCCTGATTTCTTATCCTAGCACATATTTGTCACACTTACGTGTTTCAGATCATCAAACAAATTTCAATATTAGTGAAAAATAAGCCATGTGATCATAAAATGCTGGTTTTATATGATGATTTTATTTCCCTGTGTGAAAAAGTAATTTGTATAATTGTCTAAGTGTGAAAAAACAATCAGGATGGGGCAAATACTTTTTATAGCACTGTGTGGGCACGTGTACTTGGGGTAGCTGTGGCTCAGGAGGTAGAGCAGGTCATCTGCTAAGTGGAAGGTTTGGTGGTTTCATACCTGCCTGCTCGAGTCAACACACCAAAGTACACCTGGGCAAGATACCCTGACTTGCTCCAGATGTGTACCTTAAAAACTGTAAACAATTGATCAAAATTAATGCCATCAAATCAAAACCGAAACCCGTTGCGTGTGGGGTTCCCCAAGGATCAGTTTTGGGGCCACTGCTTTTCATATTGTAGGCTAATGACATATGTGCAATTTCAAAGTCTTAGAAAAGAATATTATTTGCAGATTATAACGACTTACTGTGCTGTGGAAATAACTCGGAACAACTTCTGAATGAACTAGAAAATGGATTAAATAATCTGAAGGTTTGACTATAATAAATGAACATTGAACCTGAGTAAAACAAAATGCATAATATTTGAGAATTGCACATAGTCTACCAATAGGAAACTGAAAATAAATATCATTGAATTAGACAGAGTATCTGAAATAAAATTCCTTGATAACACATCATAAACTATCCTGGATTCCCCACATTCATCCTGGATGTACATCAATACATGGATGTGGGAAAACAATTATTTTTCAGAAATCAGTTTTACAAGCATTTCATTTGTTTGCTTTCCAGTAGCATATGATATCAATGGGAGCATTTAAGAGAATACATATTACTTTAAACGTTGCTTTGATGGTATGGTTGCCACTACAAACCTACTCTCCACTATTGGAATTGTATTGTAATAGTAAATAAGGCAGGTGTGTTGAAGTTACAAGCTAAGTAAATCACATTTATATTATTCCTTTAAATATTCTTCCCCAAACTTGTGCTACATATGCAATAATGCCAGCAAACAACTGTGACCAAGGCTTTCAAGTGCAACACAAAAATTCCAAAAGGGGGTTTTGTTCTGTTGTAGAGTGTTGGTTATATGTATTTGCATATGTATATTCTAGGTATTTATTGTGCATATTTGAAAGCGATTTTCTTGCATTGCAGGGAAGCCACAATACAAAATAATTGCAGACAATTAAGATAATTTTAAAGAGAATTGATGGATTTGCAGTTTTTCAGACTTTTAATCAAATTGATTTATATCATATCTGTAATGAACACACATGTAGTCACACAGCTCTGCAACACCAACAGTCTGTCACCAACCCTCTGCACATAAATGAATCTTCTCTGTGGTCATTCCTTCCTTCCTTCTCTGTCTTTAACATCCTTTGTCCATTAAATGCATTATCCATCCATATGCCTCCTCTGCACATGTTCAAACCATCTCCTTGCCTCTCTAATTTCCTCTCCAAACTGCTCAACCTGAGCTATTGCTCTGATGTACCAGAATGGACAAGATCCTCTAGTCTTGTCGATTCTGGTCATTCCCAATGACATTTTTTACACGTGGCACCTCCAGTTAAGCCGTCTGTCTTTTTGTTAATGCTACTGCCTCCAAACCATCCCTGACCCATGGTTAGCTGACCCACCATACCAAGTCTCACTACCATTTTGTAAATCTTCCCTTTCAGTTTTGCTGTTGTTCTTCTGTCACAAATCACCCCTGACACTCGTTTACATCCACTCCACCCTGTCTGCACTGTCTTCTTCACATCTCTTGTGTACTGTTCATTGCTTTGGATGGTTAACCCCAGATATTTAAAATTATCCAACTTCACTACCTCTGCTCCTTGCAGCTTCACTGTTAAACCAGTTTCCCTCTCATTCACTTTTATGTGTAGCTTCTACTGGTGCTTTGTGATTCTAAAAATTTTGGTGTTGATCCAATACCAAGTAAATAGAGGCCTGTATTGCCAATGTCACCAGAGATACTTTTAACTTTTAAAGGACGTATATGTAGGTTAGAGCAGTGTGTAATGATTTGTAAAATTAATCAGCATCAATTTGTAAATTCTGACCACATTTTTAATAAACACTGAATCACTTTAATTACTTAACACAATATATCACACCTTTCATCTTTTCATGTATTTTGAAACTTGGTGTTTCTGGTCTATCTTGAAAGCGTTTTTGGGCAACTTCCATTAAAAATGTGATAAATAAATAGAAAAGTCTTGACATTTATTACAAAAAAGGTTCAGACATTTTTCATAGTGTGTGTTTGAGGTATATTTTTCATTTTCAGAAAAAGAAATTAAACTATAGAGCACAGAAAAAAATACCAATCCTATTGCATTAAAAGTGTTGGTATCGATACTATTAATGTCTGGATCGATCTACCCATCTACTAACTTTCATTCCTCTTCTCTCCTGTGCGTACCTCCATTTCACGAGGCTCTTTCTGTCTGCTTTGTACTCTAACTACAGATCACGATGTTTCTGCAAGCATCATAGTCCATGAAAACTCCAACATCCCTGATGTAATTCCTATCCCACATCACCTATGGCTATTTCCATGTCTCCAATAATCTGACAGGCATTTCTACTTCATGAAGTACTCAGTGATGACAAAGCTGTCCAAATCTTCAGCTCTCCATATTATGATACTGATGTTTTGTTGGAGCATCAGATTCATTTCAACTTGTGTGAACATATGTTCTTACATGTTTTGGAACATGTGTAGAATTTGTGAAATACTGGTGGTGTAGGCCTGAATCAAGTCATCAGCTGGGAAACTCACACACAGCAATCTAATAGACAAGAGACTAAAACACCAGCAAAGGGGAAGTAAGGGCCAGCTCGAGGTAGATGGACGGACACTATTGTTGTCGAGCTTCATGAATATTTAGCAGGACTTGTTGCAGTGAAGACGGAGTCTTGTTGTGTGTTTGTGTGACTACATGTTCAAATATATTTTCCAGGAATGTCCGTGTGTGTGTCTGCATATTCTTCATCTGTGTGTGTGTGTGTGTATATTTGTATTATAAAAGACATTTTGTGCGTGTTATTTGGTCACTCGTCAAACATACATACACACATAATGCATGCACACAACATACCGCCCTCCAAACCCTGTAATCTCTCTGTCTGCGTGTCTGTATGTGTGTCTATATTTATGCAAATATGATTAGTAGGTCAAACAAGCAGGCTCCAAGCTATGTCACCTGCATGTGTGTCTTTGTATATGTGTATGTTTGGAGGGGTCATGGTGGGGGCTCCCCAGCATTTTGTCATGGCACACTTGACAAAACAAAGACAACTCACTTTTCTGGTCCTCTGCCACGTTCCATATTCAGTAACAAGTCAGGACTGTGGCTGCAAGGACCCGATAACACCTCCTCTCTCCATCTCTCTCCTGGGTGTTGTGGTGGTGGTGATGAAGTGCTTGGGGTGGGGGCTGGGGGGATGTCCCTTCACTCCAGACAGACCATGCTATTCGAATGCAAAGCCTCATCTGCTTCAAATCCATCCCCCACTCTTTCCATCACTACCGCCACCCTTCTATTATTTCGTTGGATTTCACAGCTATTTTTGGATGGGCTAAGCCATCGCAGGAGCTCCACTGGAGATATGTCATCAAAACCCGGCCACCACCCAATGTGGCCATTAACATAAAAATTAAAGAATTATATACAGAGAAAAAAGGAATGAATAAATGAATTAATGAATACATAAATAAATGAAAACAGCACAAGCGCCTCTCAGCCAGCAAGCTATTCTTTCTTTCACTGCTTAAAAAAAATAATAAAATGACGTGGAAGAAAAGTGAGCACCATGTATAGGGTGGGGGGGGCGGGCGAGGGGGATGTGTGTGGTCCTAACTGAAGAGGCTTTTAGGTGTTACAATAACCTTTTTGCATGTTTCTTTTTCCTTTTTGTGTATATCGAGTGTAAACGTGATCGATTTTAAAGCTTAGAGGAAATGCTGACCACATGTACTGCAGCAGGAAGCAACAGGGTGACAGTAGCAAGAAACAGGCTTTCAAATACAAAGCAGACAAAAGACCAGCAGAGTAGATCAAAAGCAGCTTTGGATGTTTCAGAAAGGGAAACATTTAGGTGGAAGATGGCAGTTTAACCATGGCTTAGCAATGTCTTCTACATCTACGTACATTTCCTTGAATATCTAAATCTCAAATATACTCAAAAGTTATATTTAAAAAAACACACACAAAAAAAACCACGGTGTGTGTGTTTCCCAAACTCACATCCTCTACCTAGGGCTGTGACTTTGACAGTTGTGCACAGTATGTTAACTTATCCTGGAACTGCACTTCTCTAGGCAGAGACCTCTGATTGTATCTGGGCTGGAGTCTGCTGGAGCCACTATTACAGTTTTAGGTTTACAGCTCCCAATGCTGTGTTACCACCTGGTCCATCTGTCTCAGATCCTATACTCTTGTGCTCCTTCTTTCTATTGCTGTTTGCCGGGGTTGCAGTCTTCTTCTGTCTCTTGACGGTAGACTCCTGCTGGCATGGCTCTGGTGGTTACGGCCTGTTCTTGTCCTGCCATGCTCAGCGCCTCTGTGCTGCCCTTTAAGCTGCCCCTTTCTAGCCACTCTTAGGATTTCTTCATGTCTGCCACTTCCAACATCTGATGACGGTACATCCCATGCAAAGGCTTGGATTTCAATGACAATCCTCATAACTGTGTTGTGTGAAGCTTCTCTGTACATTATACACCACAGAAGGTGCGTTCTGTGACACCGTTCTCTCTCAGATGCATTTCACTCCCCGAAGGATGCAAGAAGAAGTTCATCTTTGGGGGCCATCTTCCTGGTGTATTTATGAATGCTCTGTGTTTCATTCTGGATTGTGGATGTGATTTTCATTAATCAGTTGCTGATCGGAAGGTTGGTGGTTCAATCCCTGGCTCCCCCAGTTTGCATGCCAAATATCCTTGGGCAAGATTAACCCCGCCTTGCTCTCCGATGCATCCATTGGAGTATGAGTGCATATGAATGATAGTTAGAAAGCACGTATAGATAATAGTGCTTGTGTGAATGCGGCGTGTTGTATAGAGTGCTTTGAGTACTCCAGGAGAGTAGAAAAGCGCTATATAAGAACCAGTCCATTTACCATATCAGAACTCTAGCCCAAATATGCTAGAGTTATTGATATATTTTGACATCAGCGGCATCTATATTCCTCTTTGGACAGTTTATTATTCTAGTTGGGTGTCTCAGGACTGGTAGGGCATATGCATTGATGGCTTATATCTTATCTCCTTTTAAAACAAAACATATCCATGTGTTAGAATGGCCCAGTCAAAGTCCAGATCTAAATCCAATCCAGAATCTGTGGCAAGATCTGAAAACTGCTGTTCACAAACGCTGTCCATCTAATCTGACTGAGCTGGAGCTGTTTTACAAAGAAGAATGTGCAAAGATTTCAGTCTGTAGATGTGCAAAGCTGGTAGAGACAGACCCTAAAAGACTGGCAGCTGTAATTGCAGCAAAAGGTGGTTCTACAAAGTATTGACTCAGGGGGCTGAATAATTACGCACACCCCACTTTGCAGTTATTTATTTGTAAAAAATGTTTGCAATCATGTATGATTGTCATACCACTTCTCACGTGTGCAACACTTTGTGTTGGTCTTTCACGTGGAATTCGAATAAAATTGATTCATGTTTGTGGCTGTAATGTGACAAAATGTAGAAAAGTTCAAGGGGGCCGAATACTTTTACAAGCCACTGTATATTGTAAGATAGACCCTAAAATGATACCTACAGAAAAAAACCCAACAACCATATGATCCCCTATAAGCAAGCACTTTGGTGACAGTGGGAAGGAAAAACTCCCTTCAAACAGGAAGAAACCTCCAGCAGAACCAGGCTCAGAGAGGGACGGGGCCATCTGCTATGACTGGTTGGGCAAAGAAGGAAGACAGGATACAATACATGCTGTGGAAGAGAGCACCCACCTCTAGCTTCTTCGTCACTTTTGACTATATCCAAATCTGCCCCTTGTGATGAGCTGGCTTAGAGTGTTGAGGCTCATGCAGAGCAGCAGTGAAGGTAGTGCATCACCTTCGATTTCACAGGACAAGGACTAAAATAAATACACATACACACACACACACGTGTATATATATATATATATATATATATATATATATATATATATATATATATATATATATATATATATACACACATACATATACTAGTTGAACTACAGATATGTCTTAAAAAAACACAAGCATAGATGTCTTCCAATTTTGTGCTTCTAAATTCAGATAAAACTGAGGCTGGTTGCCGTGATGATTGTACAAGGACCCAAAAACCTTAAAAACCATGGTCTAACCAAATAGTTACTTGAGCTGGAATTACCTTGGTTTTAGTATTTAGTATTTTTAGTATTTATTTATTTATTGTCATTGTCAAGAACAATGAAATTGCGTTTGGGGCTTCCATACAACCCAAAAAAAAGAAGAAAATAATAAATACCCCTTAAAACCCAAGTGTACATATTTAACCCAGTGTGACTCCAATGCAATAAGACAATCCTTAGCAATAATGTTCGTAGAAATTCAGACAAAGACCTGAGAAACATGACAAAATACAACAATGCAACCCATTCAATATTATTGTACTGTGAGATATGATATCAGATATGATAGTTATCTATTTAAGAAAGAGGGGGGGGGGGGGGGGCAGGAGGGGGAAGAGAATAAAGATATGATGCACCAATGCAGACCAGTTCATTGCTATTAAGAAGTTGGATATGGTTATTGTCCGTGAGAGGGGGGCAGAGAGTTCAGGAGCCTCACAGCCTGTGGATACAGGCTGTTGGCCAGTCTGGATGTTCTGGCCTGTATAGACCTGTACCTTCTCCCTGAGGGCAGCAGATGGAAAAGGTGGCGCGCAGGGTGATGTTGGTCCCGCAGGATACTGTGCACCCTCCTCAGACAGCGAGTGGGGAAGATATTACTGATCTCTGGCAGACTTGTTCCAATAATTCTGCCAGCTTCTTTCACCACCCGCTGGAGTGCTTGCTGATCGGCCTTGGTGCAGCTGGGGAACCACACTAGAAATCCATATGTCAGAACGCTGCTGATGGCACAGTTGTAGAAGTTCAACATCAGAGATCTGGGAATGTGTGCGCTCCGCAGTCTCCTCAGGTAGTAGAGGCGCTGTTGGGCCTTCCGTACAACTGAGGTGATATGGTTGCCCCAGGACAGGTCCTCGGTCACAGTTACCCCCAAGAATTTAAAACTGCTCACCCTCTCCACCGCCTCACTGCCAATGAAGAGAGGCAGATGGTTGTTATGACCCCTCTTCCGGAAATCTACAATGATCTCCTTGGTCTTTTTGGTGTTTAAGACCAAGTTACTGTCGTGGCACCATGACTCTAGTTGTTGCACCTCTGTCCTATAGTTTGTCTCATCATTGTTGGATATAAGTCCGAGCACTGTAGTGTCATCTGCAAACTTAACAATGAGATTGGACGCGCAGGAGGAAATACAGTCATGGGTGAAGAGAGTGTATAGCAGAGGGCTCAGAACACACCCCTGAGGGGCACCGGTGTTGACCACAAGGGTGGAAGAGGTGTTCTTACCCACTCTGACACTCTGTCTACGGTTAGTGAGGAAGTCCACAATCCAGTTGCACAGAGAGGAGTTAAGTCCCAGTTGGTGGAGTTTGGGACGTAGTTTGTATGGCCGGATGGTATTAAAAGCCGAGCTGTAGTCTACAAAGAGGAGCCGTGCATAGGTGTTCCTGTGTTCCAAGTGCTTCAGTAATGTGTGCAGCACTGTGGCGATCGCATCCTCGGTTGACCGGTTCTCCCTGTATGCAAACTGGTGTGAGTCCAGGGATGGTGGAAAAGCAGCTCTGATGTGTTTAATGACCAGTCTCTCCAGGCATTTGGCGGGAATGGGGGTGAGTGCCACAGGTCTGAAATCGTTCAGACATGTGACATTTGACTGTTTTGGGATGGGAACGATGGTTGCTGCTTTGAAACAGGATGGTACCAGTGAACAGGACAACGAGGTGTTATATATAGAGGTGAAGACGTCCGCCAGGTCCGCAGCACAGTCTTTTAGCACCCGGCCCAGCACTCCATCCGGCCCGGCCGCCTTCCTGGTGTTAATGCTCCGGAACACACGCCTCAGCTCATGAGTGCTCAGGACCGGAGCAGGGTCGGTTGAGGGGAGAGGGGACAGGACAGGGTCGGTGTTCTCCCTGTCAAAACGGGCATAAAAGAGATTTAGATCCTCAGCCAGAGTAGAACTGTCGGCTGAGGGTGATGGTGTTCTTCTTTTGTAGTCCGTGATAGCCCTGATGCCCTCCCAGACCTGCCTTGGGTTTGTGTTGTTCTCAAACCTGGCCTCGATATGCCTCCTGTGCTGCTGCTTGGCAGTCTTGATGCCTCTTCTCAGGTTGGCCCTGGCAGCACTGTATGCCTCCTGGTCCCCGGATTTGAAAGCGTTGTTCCTTGTTCGAATAAGTTGTTGAACTCCGTGTGTCATCCAGGGTGGATTATTAGGGAACACACATTAACACATTTGCATTAACACTTTGAGGAATCTTATATCCTAATAAAAAATGACTATCACCGTGCACATTATCGAAACATCTAGGATTGGCTTCATTTACGCACCATCAGTAAATTTAGAAATCTCGTGTCTCAGAGTGCAGTCATCTTGTTCCTTATTTCTGGAGTAAAGACCAATCCTGCAAATGAGTTAAGGACCTTTCAGGGCCCTGTCCAGCTCTCCAATAGTAACTCCCTGTTTCCTGGATTCCTCCATACTCTTGGTCCTATACTGTGAGAAACAGCAAACCTCCTGGCAATGGCACATATTAATGTGCCATTTTGGACTTGTACTATCTGTGCAACCTCTTTAGGGGCCAGGCTCCTCCAGCGTTTGCCTCATGCTACCAGTAGTGACATCAAGCCAAGCCAAATTCAAAGCTACTGAAAAAAATTTTCAGAAAAGATGCGGAGTTACCTCCTAATTCCAGAGTAGGCTTTTCCTCCTTGAACTCAGCAAACCAACAGTTTCCAATACAGTCTTTTTATCATGATAAAGGCCAAAAAGAGTGTTTTAATCTATATCCAGGCCAATTGTTGTGAACAAGCGTGTTTTGCCAGAAACCATGATATTTTTATACATTTTTTTATGAAATGAACTAAACCTAACAAAACAATGTGAGAAAGCAAACAAAACAGTGAATAGAAAGTAAAACAGCAAGTGCAAATAAAGTGAGACTGAGTGCAAAATCAAAGTTTTCACAGGACAAGGACTACAGTCTCCAGTTAAGTATGACAAGCATGAAAGCAACTGCAGAAACCAGAAAATGCAACACAGTAAAAACATCTTCACATATGCAATGCCATTTACAACCAGAGGAGATATATCAGTCTAACCTCCAGTCTCTTTCTCCATGCAGAGAAGGAGTGAGTGTGGACGTGCTTATGCATTGACACTTGTGCTGCTCCTGTGTCTAGGGGTTTTATAATCTACTTTTATTTGCAAGGTGTTTATTCTGTCAACCTGAGTGTTTGCCCAGCTGGCACAGACTTTGCTTGCAGCACCACCTCTCCTAAATGCAGGAGGGTTCTAGTTTATATACAGAGGGGCACAATTGCATAGATAGTGGGTGGAGTTATGAGAACTTAAAAAGAAAGTGTAAGACGCCTATCTTCATTCTTTTGCTGTCCTTCCTTCTGTGCCATCTCCACTGTTCCTCAACCCTGCATCAGCGCATCATCTGCTGAAGAGGTGGCGATGGCAAGCCAACCGGCACAAGTGTATATCAGTATCAGTCCTAAAGCTTTCACCACTGCCATCATGGCATCCCACACCTCTCCTCCTCCCCAAGCCAAAGTGGGGCAGCTTAGCCCCCGCATAATCCCTATTGACTGCCTCTTGCTTTGTCTGCTAATTCCCAGCATTGGATTTGTCTCACTCGATGATGCGCTACACTCCACTTCTCCCACATTAATCCATACTGTTATTACTTTTCAATACCAACACTAATTATTGCACCCCCCTCCCCCCACCTATGTACTATTCCAACCCCACCCTGACATTGCCAAACATGTTCATGTAAAACAATAGCAAAATAAGAACAAATGAGTGGAGAGCCTTTGACAAGAGGCCAAAGATGACAGAAATTAAGTTAATTCCATTCTTTAGAGGAATCAACTACTGGGTGCAAAACAAGTGTGAAATATGATGTGGGATACAATGCTGAGAAAGACAGCATGGTCCTTACAGTGGGGTGATCGGAGACATGCCAGCTTTGACAGACAACCTTTTTTTTTTTTTGCATTGATCACTAATATTTTTTTCTCTGGTTTTGCCAGAGAAAAAATATTTTATTTTTTATTTTTTTTACAAAAGTTGCCATACTGATATTGTGTGATTTAAAGTCGCAGCTGTGAGCATATACACTTTAAAAATGTTGTGGAATAACTCCAATTACCATACATCTGTAGGGCCGATGTCATGTCATTTTTATATATGCCAAGTCAGCTTCACTGGTGATAAAACATTTCAGCCATCTTTTTCAGTTAATTAATTTCCATCAAGGAAGAAGGCAAGCTAGGAGACGCTGTGTGATGTTGAGCCTGGTTCTGCTGGAGGTTTCTTCCTGTTAAAAGGGAGTTTTTCCTTCCCACTGTTGCCAAAGTGCTTGCTCATAAAGGGTCATTTGAACATTAGCATTTTCAGGGTTTTCTCTGTATTATTACACAGAGAAAACAAAGAACAGAGACACCTTACAATATAAAACACCTTGAGACAACTGTTGTTGTGATTTAGCGCTATATAAATAAAACTGAATTGAATCTTTTGGGTAATATTCTCCTAGAAAACTTTGGGTTGTGTATATTCATGGATGACTGGAAACATATAACCTACCTATAAACAATTCCATGTACATCACTTTATGGCAGTTGCATTCACCACTGGCAGAGGCCCCAGCCACACAGCAGGATTAAGGTTTATTACCCAAAAGCTAATATGTTAGACTTTGCTAAAATCTCTCCACCTCCTGTTTTTTCTTTCTTTCTGTGATTTGGATTTAGATGATCGTGGTGACTGTTGTTATTTAGAAAATGGGAGAACTTATGTAGTGCAGGTGAGATATTTCTGTAATTCTGAACTTTAAATGAGTACTGGATTTAAGAAACAATATGTATGAAAAATATTGTAGCTCATCTGTATATAAATATACACATAAATATTCCCTGTTTAATCTGGCAACAGGGCTTAATTGTACACTCCAAGTCTGTTTTTCTTGGATTGTACGAGCATAATGTGACTGAAAAATAGACTTGGTACACTGTAAAAACATGTGTGATCTACACCCACATCTCATGTAAATCTGTTGTTCTGCTAACATACTAACGCCTATTCTGTATGTATTGGAAAAGCCATTTTTTGCACAGGTTACAAATGTGATCGATGTAAACCTTAAACTATACTTCTATTCTTTCATCCCAGTGAATCATCCCAGTGAATTACATTAAGATTAAATTAAACCCAGTTTTACTTCAGCCATTTCAGAAACCTAGCTAGCTTCATGGCACCTGGACCATCCAAAGAAACGGATTTATTAGCTGAGGCATTTGTGAATAATATTGTCAGAAACAGTTGTTTGCAGCTGTGCGTTTCTATTCAGTATGTATGCAAGTGCACCTTGACTGGTAAATCTTCTGATTACATTGTGGTCACTAAACGGAGCTCTGACCAGGTTTACCTGTTTCCTGGAGCTCTGGTTGTGCCCAGGCCTGCAGGACAGGTTATCCATCTGTCACTGATTCCAGATGAGTCCTGTTAATCAGCTTTGCATCAGCCCCAGCCAGTAGCTGCTGCAGTCACACGGGGTACAAAGAAGCTGCTGCCATTGTCCAAGTTTCTGTAGTGCCTATGTACGTGTGTGTGTGTGTGTGTGTTTGGTTTAGAATTTAGTTCTGGTCAGTGCAGCCTGGATTTTGCTGTCTGCAGGAACTGTATACTTCACTTTGCTGCAGGCTCAGCTTTGGTTCAAAGTGATGCTTGGAATGGTACACACGTAGAGATTTTTAATACTTCTTTACTTCTTACTTGCTAAAATCGAGCCTCTTTTGATGTAGTCAAATGCAGACCCTACTTTTTTCCAGTAATATTCATGTTCTTTAATGTTTACAGTATATTTCTCATGTACATTATACCCTTTAAAGAAAAAATATTTGTGTGTTTGTTGAGGCCTCGGGTCAAATGAAGCACACTGACATGCCATGCCATGATACTTTAGGTGGGCATTCAAAGTTACTGAAAAGTAAAGTAAAAAGAGTTTTCTGTTGTTTACAGAGGCCTTCCGTCAAACCAAGCACACTGATGTGTCACCTTATAAAATGTTATAAAAAAACAAAACAAAACACTTCTTAACATCGTTATCCAGCATCAGCTGTCGAAGAACAAGCTCAAATGCATTAATAAACACTGGCATTAGCAAACTACCCACTAAACTGGAATGTTTATTAGAGTAATTATATAAAGTGAATTATATAAGTTGTATTGCTCATACTGCACAGGTGCTTACCAAAGCAATGGTTTTAGAGATATTTGAAAAAAATATCCATCTAATTTTTTATCTGAATGTTGGTGTTTTTATCCCGTCAGGTATTCTAGAGGTTTGTGAAGTGATCTGCCAGTCATGTTTTTTATACAGAGAAGTTGAAGATGGACTTGAATGGAACTGAAGTGAAAATTGTTGGCTGTCTTTGAGACACTGAGGGACAGCAGATCACTCAACCCCAAATATATTGATCACTTGTCTCTGACAGTAGAGCTGTCTAAACGCAGGAAAACATGGCCTCTTCAACACAAGAGCGAGGAAGAGTAATTCATAGTGGTTTACTACAGCGGTCCCCAACCCCCGGGCCACGGACTAGTATCAGTCCGTGAGTCATTTGGTACCGGGCCGCGAGAGTGGAGGCTCGGGTGTGAAATTTATGGTTCTCGGGGTTTTTATCGTTATTTTTGTATTATTTTTATTGCTAACTCAGTTTTCCTGGGTCTTTTCCCGTGTGTTATGAATAAATCTTCTTTTGTTTTGATACCGGTACTGGTTTTATTTTGTTGTATTTATCCGCAACACCTTAAAGGCCGGTCTGTGAAAATACTGTCGGACATTAAACCGGTCCGTGGCGCAAAAAAGGTTGGGGACCGCTGGGTTACTATGTGCTGTGTTAATAAACCAAATTTTGATGTGTATTGCAGACTTGAGGTTTAAGCTTGTCCTTAAACTGATTAAATTATACAAAATGATGGAGATGTTGACATGAAAAAGGTGAAAGAGATTTTTTTTTCTTTTGATCAACAAACTCTGGTTTGACAAACGAAAAGTCTCCCCTCAGCGGGTGCAGCAGACACAGGAAGAGCCATTTGACAAGCCAGTGGCAAAATAACACACATGCCCACTTCTAATCACAAGGAACAATGACAAAGCAATTCTGCAGGATGATTGCTACAGCTCCACTCCGTTGGCTGAGCATGTATAAAGACAATTATAAGGTCTGAATGTACCCACTGACACACTCACATACTATGAATTTATAGGTTCAAAGGCTTGGAGGTGATAGCAGACTGATTTCAGACAGGAGGACACACACACACACACACACACACACACACACACACACACACACACACACACAGCCTAAGCTTGTCCAGTGGGTCAGTCAGAAAGACTGTGTCCAGCCTAGCCTCCATCAGATAGCAGGTTACCATTAATGGCCGGGCAGGACAGGAGACAGCAAACAACCTGCCTTTGTCTTATCACCAGCTGCTAGCTGCAGAGTCTAACAACTACTTCCCCAATGTCCCCCAATAGACACAGACAAAGTCCACCTGACAGTTCCAGTTTACTTGTTAGTGGCCAGATTTGGATAAGACTTATTCTATTCCCAGAATAAATAAAATGTGATCATCCTGTCAAAGTGTTTGAGTCATTGTCCGTTTCAGGTATAAACTAATGTGCCTGTGTTTATGTGTTAACATTACTTTCAAGTTGTACTATATGTAACATTCACTCAATAAGGAGGTTTGGTATATGAATACTGCAAAATGGAAGCTAGTACATAAACAGATTTACATAGAAGTAGAGATTACTATATGAACCTATTCAAGCCAGGGAAACATATTTATGTAGTAGATTATACAGAACTCTTAGGCATACAAAGCCAAATCAAAAAGACGTTAAAATAAGGTGTAAAATGAAAAGACCCCCAAAAAAGATAAAATGTAATGTATTGTAAAAAACAGGCAGGTTGAACACTTGAAAGATATAAATATACTGTCCCAGATGTATTAGTTTAAGATTTACAAGGGTCTTTACACCATGATCCGTTTTTTCAAAGTAAACTACGATGGGCTCCAGTTTCCCATTGATCTAAAACTGAATGCGTGGCTTGGAAAGTTCAAGTCATTACTTCCAGTTATTCAACTGACAATTAAAGTGCATTCTCAGTTACATGTCAGTTACTTTTTCCAACAAAATGTTTCACAGTTTCAAAGATATTAAGACTATTTAGGAGTGTCTTTGGAATTTTAATTCACGAGACTTCAGCAGACTTTGGTTCAGCTCTTGGGTAGGACCTTCTTTCAGTTAGTTTGGTGTTACTTTTTTACTTTCTTTATTTCAAACTTTATTTTCAAACACTGTTTTATTAGGTTTATGCTCCAAAAGTACTCGATTAGGTTTAGCACGAGATTCTTAACATTGTTTTTATTTGAAAAATAATAGAGAAAAAGAGAGATGGAGAGAAATGAAGAAAGATGAAAATAGAAAAAACTGCAGAGAAGCTGCTGTTCTTTCCCACATCAGAGGTCAGCCCTCCTGATATTTGAAAGAGACTGCTACTTTACTGCCAACCCGATCTATTTTAGCGATAAATCGAACTGTGACTTAAAATACAAGTTTTTGAAGTAGACCTATTGTCTGTGTATGTTTTTGACACTTTGTTATAATTGCTATGAACAGCGTTCTCTACATATCATTAGCAGTGTATGTGACATGTTGTATTGTGGTAAAATATGGGTGAGTCTATATGTATGCATGGGTGAATATTGTGATGTGTGTGTGTCTGTGTGTGCGTGCGTGTCTGTGTGTGCGTGTGCGCATGTGTGTGTTGCCGCTTGTGTGTGTGTGTGTATAGGGGGGAAGTCAAGGTGCAGGGGAGCAGATAGCTCAGCTCTATGCATACTAAAACCACCATTGCCACTGGCAGCAAAGATAGAGCTAGGGGGGGTGTATGGGTGGGGTGTAGTGGTGGAGGAGGGATGAGGGGTGGGGGAAAAGGAGGGGTGTAGGAGGGAGCGACATAGCACCCCAGGGAGCCCCTTTCTTATCGCACTTCTCGGCTCAGTTTATCTGATTACACACGACCTGGAAGACGGAGGTAGTGAGAGACAGAGATGAGAGGGAGAAAGAAAGGTTGAGAGATGTCGCACATATACTATATAGGAGACTGGTGGGCAGTCAGGTTTTTAACTTGGTCAAATTTTGCTTCCTTCTTTTCTTCAATCACTAAGATGAAAGATTTTGAGGGAAAAATGGGTAATGATATAGGCTTTGTTGACATGTTTTAACACACTGAATTTTTATTTGCTTTTCTGTTTGAGCCTTTAATAGTGGTAATGTGCAAAACTACCTTTGCTTTCTTATCTTTGTAATCAAGAGCTGACGAAACTCTCATTAAGTGAAAATAATGTCAAGAATGCAGACTTTCCCAGTAGGAAAACAGATGTTATGCACCAAAGCCACAAATCCTAGTATGCCACACCAGACCGGTGTTTAAGCATTATTTATGCCAACTTGTCCTTGCTACATTGAATCCTTTCTTTCTACCCATCCATAAGATGCAGTGAGGCACATGGAAGAGTGTAAGTTGTCCAGCAGCTTTTGATCACCACAATAATGGTGAAAGGTTTTGAAGAAAAACTAATAGACCTTAACCAACTGTCAAGTCAGTAAGTTGTGCACAAGTGGACATGGGATGACATTCCATGATTAGCCAGGAGTGTTTAGGCCCTATTCCTTCTCTTGAGGGGCACATTTTTGACATGTGAAAGATAATGGTTGTATTGCAGATAGTCCGGGGTTGGTAAAAAAAACAAATACATTATGAACAATCATGAAAGGTACTATGTGGACTTTTAGACCATTAGTAAGTGTTACATAGTCATGTTTTTGCACATGGTAATTGTAAAAACATGTTGGTCAGTGAATATGGATTTGGCCTTTTAAAAAGAAAATGTTTGCTAAATGTTCTGTGATCAATGAAAATGGGATTTAGCAAGTTTAGCCTATTTCATGTAAACAAAATATGCATTTAAGTAACACTTGACTGAAACTGAAAAGTCCAGAATGCCTCCATTGTTCTTTTCTCAGCAAAAACCTACAAGCTTTATCAAATGAAAGACCCCATCAGCTGATGTAGGAAACCTTTGCTTTCAATATTTTTAATTCAGTCACTGTTGATGACACCAACTCTGACATGAGTACTAAAAAGTCAATAATGTAAGTTTTCTTGCAAATTTGAACACTTAGAAAGGTGCTACAATACATAAACATCTCACAAAGATATAGTTCAAATGTTAGTCATTTGTGAAAACATATATGTTTCTGCAGTTGCCCTGCAACAGAAACTAATTACCCTACATAAGGTAATTAGGTGGGAGAAGGCAGCGAAAGTCATGATAAATTGGTGTTTAATACACAGTTTTTGGCCTTTTACTGACCTCTGTAATCTTTTATTGGAATTTAATATTGCCTATTGGGGGTATTCCTTTAATGTGACACGTAGCTTGTTTAAGTATAGCTTTGAAAAATGTCAGTCGCACAACAGTAAATAAAACATCTAAAAATATAATTTAGCTGCAGTACTTTAGTAAATGCAGACTTTACAGTCTAGAGTGAAACAAATAGAACACTAATAGAATACCTCAGTGTCGTCAGATTTAGAAATAAAAGATAATATCCTGGTCATATTTTGTTGCATGTTAGGCATCCTTCAAATGCAATAAAATATCAATGTCACGTGGTGATCTGGTGACAAGCCGTCAAGGATGTGACAAAATTCATACAGATCTCTTCTGGAATATAATTATTACTGGGTACACATTGAACATTTGGAAACGATCCAAATCCAATTAACAAAGAAGGTAGGCACATGAACCCAAAATGGAAATGAATGTTTGCAATGCAAATACAAATTGGCTTAGAGGAGAACATGATTGTACAAAGGATTCCAAAAAGATGACAAAAAGAGAAAGAAAAATAAAATATAATCTAGAAGGCAGACTTGGGTTGGGTGCATACAAAATGAGCACACACATACATGTACTGTCATATGGTTTAGTCTGGTTTTGCCAATGATTAAATAAAATAAAAGATTAGAAAAAGCAATGGTTTGTTTCCACATATTCCCTCCATTTCCCCATCTGGTTTAATCATTTAAAGCCTGGAGGGGACAGAGGGTTTGTCTGTGTGTGTGTCTGTCCACGAGCATGTGCATGTGTGTTTGAGAGAATGATAAGGTTTTGGGGTCTCAAGAAGGTGTGTCTGTATAGAACGGCAGAAGGAAGATGGTTGTATGCTTGAGCTTTAGTGTGTGTGTGTGTGTGTGTGTGTGTGTGTGTGTGTGTGTGTGCGCGCTTGCAGGGATGTCCTCGTCAGTGAGAGGGCCCAGGGGATGGCCTAGCCTCCTCAACCTCCTCATGATGATTGATGCTGGCGGGCCCCACACGCCCCGGCCGCCCAGCTAAATTAAAAGCCTATTTTGTAAAGTTGTAAAGAGAACAGAATGGTTGGAGGGTTGGTGCGTGTGTGTTTTTGTGTGTGTGTGTGTGTACGCGCGTGCATGTGTGTGGGTGGGTCACAGCCGGGGCGCTCTCCAGTGTCTTTAGTATCATCAACCCCTTAGAGGATAGCCAGAAGGGGATCTCCTCTATGCCTGATGCTCTATCTCTTATTTTCTCTCCCTCTCTCTCTGTCTTTCTCTGTCACACACACACACACACACACACACACACACACACACACACACACACACACTGGTCTTTTCTGGATGTTTTTTTATTTATTGAGGACATGACTTCCACATACTGTTCATCTGCTAAATAGATTTCACGCCTGCGCTTCTTTTGTCTTGAACTTGTCTTTCATTTTTTAAGGAAACACTGGACACCATGCTGAATTAGGCCACATTTTTGGCTAACTGGTCTTTGCCATGTTTCATAGATACAACTAAAAAAATGTGTTTAGGTTACAGGCTCCTACTAACAGTGCCTAAAGATACAATATGAAATTGTTTGGATTTTTTTCTAAGTTGTCTGTTATTTGTAGCCTCAACACTGGTTTGTTCATTATAACTTTGTTGCACATTTTATGCTTGGATGATTCAGAGGTCAATGTTGCATAGCTTAACAACAACAACAAAAATGATAAAGAAGAATGATTGAAAATGATTGTTCCTGACCACTCTGGAAGCAAAAGATAGAGAAATGTAAATAATTATAAAAGTTTATTAGAACCATACCTTTACACAGCAGACATATTATATTTGAAATATTTGTATTCAGAGATACTCTTCTGCATATCCTGGTTTTAAAAAGTGTTTATTTGAGTTACTCTTACCTCCATGTCAGTTCAAAGCAGTCAGGTCTGCTGCTCACTGGATATGTTCTCCCCTTTTGACTCTGAAAAGATGGTTGTGCAAGAAAGTGCTGCACATTAACTTCTAGTTATTTTTAAGCTGACACTAATTTGCTACGAAGAAATATTTATGAACATGAACGGTGTAAGAGATAATAGCAATGAACGTGTAGCAGGCTCTATAGTTTGTTATATTGTAAATATAGATTACTGTAGAACACAGGAATACTGTGGAAATGCATTGGACCAGTAGTGCCAAAGAATCAGATGGTCTGGTAAATGCAAAATGCAGCAGATAATGTGAATGCACAGCATTTACATTCAAATAAATCTAAATGCATATACTCTGTGAATAGAAGAGAATATGCATTCATATCACTGGTGCTAGAAGGATAGTTCATCATCAGCTGCCAGATTAACATTTACGTTTCCACAACATCTCTTTGTGCTATAGTCTTGGGTTTATGTTGTAATAGAGCAAAACAGCTCGTCAATGCCAGAACACTGAAGCATCCCACTACCAGCTCTATGATTCTCCCACCTGCATAAGAATAACAACAGTGGTAAACATTTTCAATGATTCCATAAAGTGCTGATAAGTAATAACAAAACATTATATAATAACAGATTTTAATGATGATTATTTTAAAAGTATGAGATTTAAAACCAACAACATAAAGAGTAATATATGATTGTTGTATAACAGCTGTTTTACATGCGTTTCTTTGTGTTTGTTTTATTTTGTATCAGTTGGTGTTTTTTTTTATTACATTTCTAAATTTCTGTTAAGTTTCTTGATTTTTTCATGTCATTTTCAAAATGGCAATATCTGTTCCGTACACTTTAACCCTGAACCTCTGACAGCCACTTAAGGATGGGAAATTCACTTGTTTGTATATCATTTGCAAATCATTTATCCTCAATGCAAATTTAATTGACCAAGTGACTCCAGGAGGCAGGGACAAGCACCAAGCACCAAGCACCAAGCACACACACACACACACACACACACACACACACACACACACACACACACACACACACACACACACACACTCTCATATGGCCTTCCAGACATCCTCCCTTTCTGTCTTTAAGCCTTGCCAGACTGCCCCCACCACCACCTCACCCTTACAACTCCTCCTTCTCTGTTGTTGGCAGCAAGAGGTGAGTAGAGTGACAGCCCACCCTGAGCATGGCCAACTGGCTGGACACACACAAAACAGAGGTCAGGCCTGTGTCAACTGGCGTGTGGAGGCCAGCTGAGGTGCCCTGCCTGTGCATTGTGTTTGTTGTAGTGTCTGAATGTTGTTATTAATGGGAAACTATTTTAGTGATGTAAGAAATTGTTTCAGACCATCGAAGATCTTTGTACAGAAATAAACAATTAGAAATAACAACTCAGTTACCCCAGTTGGAATTAGTTTATAACTTGAACATAAATAGCATTTTCATTACCAGTCGTCTCTATCACATTCACAGTTACTAATCTCACCATCATAATCATACCACAGACCTAAATATAACCATATTCCATCACTGCTGTAACCACTATCATCGTCCCCTTGTTCTTGCACTGTCAAGTTCCAGACTTCTGAACTACCAACCTACTGTTGATGTAAGGAAACAGGTGATTTTGCTTTAACGCTCACTTCCTGAAAAACATTTCCACCAATCAGCACCTCTGCAGGTTAAAAAAGCAGCTGGCGGTGTCACACAGATCAGAACACTAATAACAAAGCTCCATTCAACAGGTCTAATCAGTTCTCATAGCACTCTATGCTACAAGTAGCTATAGGACACACAATAATAAAAACACAAATATTGTGCAAATTTTGTTGCTGCATGATAACAGCAGCATTTCACAAATGTAATTAAAGAAAAATGTCAAGGGGCAAAAAGGCCACTACGTGAGTTAGACTCAAAAAGCAGCAGCACAATGGACTGGAGGGAACGTGGTTGACCTGAGAGACATGAAACGTTGGGTGTATGCACATGGATGAGGGTAACTTGAACTTTACAGAATGATGACAGACTCAGTCTCACCATGTCCAATAAAATGAGAGCTTTAGGGGAATGTTTCGAAGCCATACCTTCTCCCCAAGTTTGTACATGGGAAGCAGGAGTTTGGTGGCTCTCCGCATAGTGACGCTGTCGGTTGATGGGCCGAAGGAAAGCCTACCAGTCTATCTACCAGTAATTCAGTGGTTTTGGAAGCTGTTGGGAGTTTATTAAGGGCAACAAAATGGGCAGAGTTTGAGAATCTATCAATTATGGAGAGGATGACTGTCTTCCTGGCGGGAACAGGTTAGCTGGTACCAAAATTAAGGGCAGTATGGGACCAAGGTCTGTGGGGGTGGCTAGTGGCTAAAGTAAGCCAGGGGGCCACCAGGTATTGTTCTTCCTTTTTGCACAGGTGGAACAAGCAGTCACAAAGTCCTTAACATCTCTCCAGGGTTCCCCACCAGAAGCAGCACTTAATGAATGAAATGGTTCTACTTATTTGGGAGTGACAGGTGAATTTGGCCAAGTTCTGCTTCTGGTTAGTCAGTATTGGTGGAAAATTGCATCTAGCTTTGTGTACTTAGAACCTGGTCATAAGAGATGGAGAAGTTATTGGTCAAACAGGAAAAGGGGAAGTAAGGCAAGTAAGTGGTGCTGTCACTTGGCTGTAGTTATGAATAAAGTGATGGTAGTTTTTCAGCTTTTATGCATAGCTGGTTCTTTAGAAGGTGTTGAAAAAAGTTCAGGCGTCGGGATATTGCATCGCGAAACACAGGCATGGGCGGTGAAGGAGCAGCTGAGGAGAAAAGTTGGGCAGCTGCCTCTGGTGCAACAATTGGGGGCGGAGCCAGCTCCTGCACAGCAGTGAGGATCTTGTCATAGACTGTCTTACACAGTTTTCCTAGAAACTAGAAGGCCTGCTCGTGCTTGCTCCCTGATTTAAGTTCACTGTCCAGGTCTGCTGGGTCCATTTTTTGGGCCAGTTTTTACTGTCAAGGGGCTATAAGGCCGGTACATGGGTTGGAACTAAAAAGCAGACTCAAGGGATCCACAACACAGGAAATTAACAAAACAGAAATTAATAAAACAAATATTTATTCACCGGCATGAAGTGGAACATGAAGCTGAAGCATGAGTCTCAAGCCTGGAGGCAACTGGAAACAAGGGAGATATACTCCAAGTAGAATATGGTTGGCAAGAAGTGAATCAGTCGTGGGAGAGAGCTTTTTGTAAAGACAAGGAAACGGAGGGCTCCATGGAGGGTGATTGAACAAGTTTGCGAGTGGCAAGATGAGTGGGATTGGTGATCTTTGTTTCCAATGATCCACAAATGAGAGGTGAGCAGGATGACAGGCAGGTGAGTGCATCTGAGCTGTTGTAGTTCTGGATGGAATGAGTATGTAGACAGGTGAGTTGTAGCAGGTGACCAGCATCAGGGAGATAAAACTGCAGGTGAGTTGAATGTGATTGGAAGCACAGGAGCTCGAAAGTAAGAAAAACTGATCTCCTCAGTCCTCCCACCCTTTTTGTGGCCTTTATTTATTGTATTATGAATGTCTGCGTGTATCATCTTAGCTGCATAGCGTTTATACCATTTTGGCGTTTTCTTGTAAGCATATTTTTCATTTGTTTGGTTTTATTTGTTTGCCTACAAATGTGGAAAAGCTCAAGCAAAAAGGCAAAAAACCCATAAAGTCATTTAAAATCATAGCATTTTATACGTACCTTTTGAGAGCAGAAGCCTAGATTTATAGATGAGAATGGAAAGGTGGGAGTATTAATTAATGAATTAATTTATTTGCAGCAAGAGAAGCAGTCGAGCTTTCCATCCTGTCATCCAACTTACACCCCCCTCTCTGTTTCTGGGCCAGGCCGAAACTAAGGCCCTTGTGTCACTAACAGATGGGACTATCACAAAAGGACTGCTCGGCCCGCCAAGCCGGTCTCCTGCACACCCGATTAAATCTCAATAGCAAAGTTAGAATTGATACACTGAGACTATGGTGATTTAATTAGAGCAGGACAGCATGAGGAAAAGACAGGCTGATAGAGAGGGTACACAATGAGAGTGTAAATGGAGTGTCATTTACCTGGTGTTATTCTAGTTGGAAGAAAACAGAGGCCAGACAGACACATTTTGTTTCTTGTGGGATAATATTCTCCAGGCTTGCAGACATATATCAAAGAGTGCTGACGGAGGATAAAATGTGTGAATGAAAATTAAATGAATGGACGCACACCGCTCATAGCAGTTGAAATTTATACCATATCTGTTCTAGGAATAAAGTAATTAAGCAGCGTAATAGGACTTTGCAATTGTCACCTTCAAAGTGGGAACTATGTTCATCTTTACAATTTCAAAGGTTTTGTTAAAGTTATTTTATTTTTTTGCAGGTACTTCCAACTTAATGGACTGGCCATGGTTCTCACTATGCTGGCAAACCATATGAGCACTGAACTCCCATGTAATTGCAGAAAAAAATTACCCAATTTTCCTGCTGAACTCCTCTGTCACTTTTTCCATGTTCTGTCCCACAACCAATAAGATATTTGATATTTGCATGGCATAATCTACATTAAATGTGTTATTGGGTTTTTTGAGGTTCACGCAAAAGGATCCCTCTCCACTGGCAAATATTTACAGCAAAGGAAACAACCACAGTACCATAAAACAACAAAAACCAGAACAAATTATAACAAAACAACTTTGGAAATTAACTTAAAATAAAATGAAAAAACCTAGAAATATTAAAATGTGCTTGCTGGATAATTTCATGACCAACGGAGTTTAATTGTTCCCTACATACCCCTATATCAATACATTAAAATAAAACAAAGCAAAAAAAAAACTACTGACAGGCACGATACTAACTGACCGACTGATTAACTAACAGACTGACTCATTCGCTGACTGACTGCCCCTTACTGAGCTACTGACTGGCCCTCTGAGAGATCGCCAGGGGCACCCAAGAAGAAAGGTTCAGCTGTGCATTTAACATTGTGTATGTGAGCATGTGTAGACATAATGTGTGTGTGCATGACTATGTGAGAGTGCATGTATGTGTATGTGTGTATAAATGTATGTGTGTGTGTGTGTGTGTCTGTGTGTGTGTGCACTCCCTTCTGGTGGAGGGGGCTTTGAGTTTCATAGGACAGACAAGCGGCTGTCTGTGATTAAGAATAAATAAGCCAATAAATATTCAATCAGGACAAAAGGGCTATGATTAAAAAGACAGGCGAGTGAGGCCAGAAGGGAGTGTGACTTGGGAAAAGTGTGAAAGATGAAAATCAGATAACAAATCTCTTTTTTTGATGTCCTTATTTCATCTAATAGATGTCATAATGACGTAAGAATGACACTTAAATATAGTTTCATTCAAACACTGCAATGCATTAAAGATACAGTAAGTAATTGTTACATTATTTAGTAAAAAACTAAATACGTTTTTTTGCGATATAAATATACATCGATCTGTTTAAATATGATGTTTACATATGTCTTCCAAGAAACTGATATATTCTCATAAACCTAAAATGAATCCATTAAAAAGAAACAGACAGGAGGCTGTTGACCTGCCAGCTTCCATACAGTGGCTAAGATGGACCTCACTATTTCACCTCACTATTTTATTTCATGTAGTACTCCTTACTTTAATATAAAGATCAGAAATAGCTCTTCAAAATGTGTATGACCATTTAGCATTTGCGCATGTGTGTTTTCAAAATCTCCTTTGATTGTGTCTCTCTCCTTCTCCACTACTCTCTCCAGTCTCTAGACAGCTTACTAAGAACAAATAGCCAGCTAAAACTTTTCTTCTGTCATTTAATGGTCGGGCATTGTACAGCTACAAGCATTTCACCCCCATGTCATACTGTGTATGGTTGTGTGTGTGTGACAAATAAAATTTGAATTTGAATTTGAAATTTGAAAAAACAAAAACAGCTGGCTGTAAGCTAATATTATGCTACTAGTGTTGGACTTTTATTTCCTAAAAATCACATTTTTCTTCTGATAAAGAGTCTGATTGCATTCTCACATCTTATTGGTGTTTATATGCTAAGCACTGACACCAGCTAACAGCAGCTAACAGTGCCAAAAACAGTGAAGCTTGCTGCCAGAAAAGTTCAGAAGATCCTTAACAGTTCACCTCAGCATCACTCTCATTGGTCAGAAGTGAGGTTCATTGACTCATTGACTTGTATCAGACAATGTTTTAATGACTCCTCCAGAATAAATTGACCCAGACACCCAAAATATTGCTGTGGCAAATAGCGAACTGACAGCCTGTATTCATTACAGATAAATGGCAGCCAGGAGCTGCCATTTATAGCTAGGAGTATGCACTTGAATTGGGAGGGGTAGGAAAACAGTATTCAGTTGACTGCAATCTGCAATCTATTGAAATCTGGTGCTGTAACTTTAAAGATCTGATCATATTCTAAGCGTTTTAGCACTTTTAGAAATATTTATCTCTACCAATTTAATTTCACATATGCATACCTGCATTTGCAAACATAGACACAAGATCATACATGTAGACCAACAATAGTAAGATATTTTTGTAAAAAATCAGTTGTATGGAAACTCATCTGAAGTCGATGCTGCTCAGCTTGACTTGGTTTTGGTGGTTTTCCATTACAATCCAGTACCACCTAATGCATGTGAGGTCATTATAGCAAGACTCAGGGACCACAATGTTGTTTTTTTGCAGCCATTTCCCTCGTTGCCGGGTTTCAAAACTGGCGGTTTTGATTTTTGTGAAGGAGACGCTCTCAAGACTCATTGACTGATGGCACTGACTAGCCAATTGGTGGCATGAAGTTCAATTCAATTCAGTTTAATTCAGTTTTAATTATATAGTGCCAAATCAAAACAAGAGCTGCCTCAATGTGATTTATATTGTAAAGCAAAGACCCTGCAATAATACAAAAAAACCCTCAGAAAACTTCAACCATCCTATGACCACCTATGAGCAAGCACTTGTGACAGTGGGAAAGAAAAACTCCCTATTAACAGGAAGAGACCTCCAGCAGAGCTAGGCTCAGGGAGGAGCAACCATCTACCGTGGCGGTTAGGGGAGGAAGACAGGACAATGACATGCAGTAGAAGACAGCCAGTGATGAATAATATTGAATAATTAAGTGGAGAAGTGCGTAAACACATAGTGAGTGGAAAGGTTGACTGAAGACACTAAATGCATTATGGGAATCCCTGAACAACCTAAAACTATTGCTGCATAACTAAGGGAGGATTCAGGGTAACCAGCCCTAACTATATGCTTTATCAAAAGGGGAAAGATTTAAACCTATTATTAAAAGTAGAGATAGTGTCTGTCTCCCATATCCAAACTGGAAGCTGGTTCCACAGAAGAGAGGCCTGAAAGCTGAAGGATCTGCCTCCCATTGTACCTTTAAATACTTTAGGAACCACACGTATGAGAGTGGAGTGTTCTAATGATGTGATCCAGTTCTATAAAGTCAGTAAGATAAGATAGGGCCTCTTTTTAGTCAGCTGATTCAAATTGCTGCAGCACTGGGAGTTTTTCAGGAAGTTTCAGTAGTCCAGCCTAGAAGTAATAAATGCATGAAAATGCATGCTATGCCTCCTAATGGTACTGCCTAAGGGTATTAAAGCATATTGTTAAGAGATCGCTTGGAACCCTGGCCAAGTAGGTACTAAAAAAGTACCAGGTACTACCACCTGATGGAAACCCCTTAAAACTAAGCTGAGCAATTTAGAGCCATCCTGAGTAGGCACTAGTGAAAAGGGGCTATCACTGTTCTCGGTATAGTCAGAAACTAGCACCTGGTACTACTAATAGACAATAATAATACGAAGAAGAAATTTTTTATTAATAAAAAAAATCATCAATCAAAAATCATCAATCTTAAAACTGAAGACTTTTCAATTGGTCTGAGTTTGTAAAAAAGTACAATATAAAAAATATCCATATATTATATATTATTATATACTGTATATATTATATACAGTGATAAAAAGTAAAACTATGGCAGGAAAAACCAATTTAAAAAAAAACAACAACTATAAACCAGTTTACAACTTTTGATTTGATGTGAAATTGCCATAAATAAATTAATCGGCAAAAACTGTAATTAATTATTTTGTAAATGTTTTCTCTGAAAAAAAAAACACATAACCCTACTGTAAAGCACTCTTGCATTGTTTTTTAACAGAAATGTTCCATAAACCTTATAACATTCAAACACTATGGTTTTTACATTTATTTATTGGAAAGAAATAGAGGTTTTATTTCTAAATGTAAGTATGGTTGTGCTGGTAATGGATGTATGCTGTAGTATAACATTGGGATTTTTGCATTAATTTCACATATTAATAATAATGGATTAGATAGATAGCGCTTTTCAAGAAACCCAATCCACTTTACATTAAATCCATTCTTGATTCACTCTGCATTTAATACAGCATATTCTTCTTCAAATTGTAATATAACAGGTACATATGTCCCGACATCTTCATACTTGAAATAATGTTGTGTTAGGGAAATATTTGGATGTAAAAATTTAAAAGCCAAAAACAACTTGATAGACCTATAGCTAACGACAGACATACTACGTTGTTGAGTGAAATCAATTCATATTTAATTATCATATGGAGACAAATTCAGTTTTTAGATGGTAACTACAACTGTATCATTTTAAAAGCACCTGATCTCAAAACTGGGTTTTTTCCCCCTGAAGTCTGGAGCATCGTTACACATCAGTGCCTGCATTCAAACTGGCCAATCAGTGCACTGCATCAGGCTCCACATCTGTACAGCTCCACACAAGTTTTGCTGTGGACTACAGCCAGGCACACTCTCCGTTTTCATAGATACAATACTTATGTTTTTTCAATTTAACCCCAACCACAGCTTGTCTTCATTTACTTCCATAAGAAAATAATCTAAGTTAGTTTATTTATCAGTGTGATGTTACAGACAGTGAAGGTGCAAATTATAAAGTTATCTTAGCTTTAGCTCATGTCTAGCATTAACGTTAGCCTAGTAACATAAGCAGTGCACGTTTAGAGATCTGTTTCGGAGATGGGTGTATTAATGGAAACTGTCTAATTAGTGTAGCTATATTTTAATGTGTTGTACAAAGGCACCACAGATTCTTCTGCCTTGTTTCACATCAGGCTGAAGCTGTTTAGTTTCATGTTCTGACTTTCGTGTTGAACATCGACAAGAAGATTGTCAATGAATGCATCACAACATTCTCTCAACCTCTGCCATCTGCCTGATGTTTGGCGGCTACTACTGCTTTAACATACACTACCCTGTGGAGCTGCAATCAACACTGGAGTTCCTCCAATGGTAAAATTTCTTTTATTATGGATTTATATTTGTGTTTATCAAATGCAGCCTTTTGATGTCCCACCTCAGGTTGTTAATTTCTTCAGTCTTTTTTATTAATAAAGCTCTTTCTTTTCCATAAATCGTGGGAGAAGCACCAAGGTTGAGGCCAAGAAGAAAAAAGTGTTCTCAGTCAATCTGGCATCAAGCTGGCACTTCTGACTGGCTGGTGTCATGGCAGGGTGTATGTTAACTAGATGTGGGCCAGGTCTGGCAATGATGGCACTATTTATGTTCCTATTTCCCTATTTTAGTTAGAAGACCCAAATGCCATGTTGCAATACTATACTGCTATGGTAGCCAAATGTTTCAAATGCAGGTTTGACAGGTTTGTGAGTGTACACTACACTTTATCCAAAACCTAGTCACCTACTCGTGTATATCATTAGATGGCATTGTGCTGGCCCATGTGTGGGCCACCAATGGCAAACCCCATCTGGGCCACCAAAGGGCCATCATTCTTTGCGGTATGTGGGCCATGTGTAAGCACATTGTGTGGGCCAGGTCCAGGTCATACCAATTTTGCTATGTGGGATGAAAGTACAGGGTGGGCCATTTATATGGATACCCTGTAATAAAATGAGAATGGTTGGTGATATTAAAGTCCTGTTTGTGGCACATTAGTATATGTGAGGGGGCAAACTCCTCAAGAAATTTTTGTTCAATGATGAGGCAAACTTTTATGTGAATGGTGAAGTTAACAAACAAAACCACCGCTATTGGTCTGACACTAACCCACATCGGACGGATCCCTCCAAGACCGTTGGAACAACAAAAGTGATGGTTTGGTGTGGTATATGGGGTACAACGATAGTGGGTCCATTCTTCATCAATGGAAACCTCAAGGCCGCTGGATATTTGAAATTGCTACATGATGATGTGTTTCCCTCTTTATGCACTGAAGCTGGCATGTTCCCTGAGTTTTTCCAGCAAGATGGTGCACCACCACATTATGGGTGCCAGGTCCGAGCATTCCTAGATGAACAGTTTCCTAGAAAGTGGATTGGTCGTCGTGGGCCAGTTGAATGGCCCCCAAGGTCTCCCGATCTGACCCCCTTAGACTTTTATCTTTGGGGTCATTGAAGGCAATTGTCTATGGTGTGAAGATACGAGATGTGCAGCACCTGAAACTACGGATACTGGATGCCTGTGCTGGCATTTCTCCTGCGGTGTTGCTATCAGTGTGTGAAGAGTGGGAGAAGAGGGTTGCATTGACAATCCAACACAATGGGCAGCACATTGAACACATTTTATAAGTGGTCAGAAACTTGTAAATAACTCATGAAAGAATAAAGTTACGTTGAAACCAAGCACACCATTGTTTTTCTTGTGACATTACCAATAAGTTTGATGTGTCACATGGCCCTCTTCCTATTGAAAAAAACAAAAGTTGTATCCAAGATGGCCGACTTCTAAATGGCCACCATGGTCACCACCCATCTTGAGGAGTTTGCCCCCTCACATTGAATTGAATTGATATACCTTTATTAGTCCCACAAGGGGAAATTTCATAAGACTGCCGACCTATTGCACGCAATGGCGGCGCCATCTTACCCTCCGACCATACATACATTACACAAAACATCACATGGGGAAGACAGGTCAGAGAGGTATAACAATGGAAAATGCACCACAAGGAGAAAAAAATAACTCCCCCCAGACTGAGCTCCAACAGGGAGATCAGTTTGAGAACAGGAAAAAACTCTTAATACACCAAAGAAACACATGACAAGCAACAGGGGTGGGTAAAGGATGAGAGACAGCCGAATTAGACAGTACATCCAGGCCTGCGTGCGCTGGTCTCCTTGATCCACCGTCAGCATCGGAAGGGAATAAGCGTCGAAGGCGTTTGGAAAGGGAGGGGGGATGAGTGTGTGCATATCAGTGTATACAGTGGGGCAAAAAAGTATTTAGTCAGCCACCGATTGTGCAAGTTCCCCCACTTAAAATGATGACAGAGGTCAGTAATTTGCACCAGAGGTACACTTCAACTGTGAGAGACAGAATGTGAAAAAAAAATCCATGAATCCACATGGTAGGATTTGTAAAGAATTTATTCGTAAATCAGGGTGGAAAATAAGTATTTGGTCACCTCAAACAAGGAAAATCTCTGGCTCTCACAGACCTGTAACGTCTTCTCTAAGAAGCTTTTCTGTCCCCCACTCATTACCTGTATGAATGGCACCTGTGTGAACTCATCATCTGTATAAAAGACACCTGTCCACAGCCTCAAACAGTCAGACTCCAAACTCCGCCATGGCCAAGACCAAAGAGCTTTGGAAGGACACCAGGAAAAGTATTGTAGACCTGCACCAGACTGGGAAGAGTGAATCTACAATAGGCAAGCAGCTTGATGTGAAAAAATCAACTGTGGGAGCAATCATCAGAAAATGGAAGACATACAAGACCACTGATAATCTCCCTCGATCTGGGGCTCCACGCAAGATCTCATCCCGTGGGGTCAAAATGATCATGAGAACGGTGAGCAAAGATCCCAGAACCACACGGGGGGACCTGGTGAATTACCTGCAGAGAGCTGGGACCAAAGTAACAAAGGTCACCATCAGTAACACACTACAACGGCAGGGAATCAAATCCCGCAGTGCCAGACGTGTTCCGCTGCTGAAGCCAGTGCATGTCCAGGCCCGTCTGAAGTTTGCCAGAGAGCACATGGATGATACAGCAGAGGATTGGGAGAATGTCATGTGGTCAGATGAAACCAAAGTAGAACTTTTTGGTATAAACTCAACTCGTCGTGTTTGGAGGAAGAAGAATACTGAGTTGCATCCCAAGAACACCATACCTACTGTGAAGCATGGGGGTTTAAACATCATGCTATGGGGCTGTTTTTCTGCCAAGGGGACAGGACGTCCTACCTTGTGGATTCATGGATTTTTTTTTCACATTCTGTCTCTCACAGTTGAAGTGTACCTCTGGTGCAAATTACTGACCTCTGTCATCATTTTAGGTGGGGGAACTTGCACAATCGGTGGCTGACTAAATACTTTTTTGCCCCACTGTATGTATGTGTGTGCGTGTCCAGAGTTCAGCTGAGACAGTGTCCTTCGCCCTGCTAGGCTAAGTAAACAGTCTTCCAGCCAACCCAGGTGGCCTTGCATGGAATGGGAAGAAACAGACGAAACACAGTTGTTATCAGGGTGTTGTTGTTCAGCTCCAGCCTTGAGACCGCAGCTGGTGCCAAAGGGGTATCCGCATGAAGTGATGGTGGTTTTTACTTTAGTGCAAACAGCTCATATGAATTTCAAAGCAGTTCTACATTCCAACACTGGTCTCTCAATCTCCCGTTGGAGAGCCGTGAGCTTCGCCATACTTGCGTTCTGTGATGTTGTCATTTCTTGTGCTCAAGGAGCCGATTTCTGAGAACTCACGGCAGTGTGCCTCCCCGAGATGACATCCAATTTGCGCCCAGAGATGTTATTCCGAGCTAGCCCTTCCGAGATGTATCCAGTCTGCAATCAGAGATCTTATTCTGAGTATTCACAGCAGCCGAAGCCTCTCCAAGATCTTAACCGTGCTGCACTCAATGAGCCCATTTTGAGAAACTCACGCCTCTCCCATCGTTCCAATCCCAGCGGGCAGCCTTGTGAGGGTTTGAACAGCCGGTTCCGCTTTCTTAATTCTTCGATAAGTCAGGGCCAAGCCAGCTCCGATCCGCCAGAACAATGTTACCATGGTTCTGAATAGGTACAGTGGGGCAAAATAGTATTTAGTCAGCCACCGATTGTGCAAGTTCCCCCACCTAAAATGATGACAGAGGTCAGTAATTTGCACCAGAGGTACACTTCAACTGTGAGATACAGAATGTGGAAAAAAAATCCATGAAACCACATGGTAGGATTTGTAAAGAATTTATTCGTAAATCAGGGTGGAAAATAAGTATTTGGTCAATAACAAAAATACAACTCAGTACTTTGTAACATAACCTTTGTTGGCAATAACAGAGGTCAAACGTTTACTATAGGTCTTTACCAGGTTTGCACACACAGTAGCTGGTATTTTGGCCCATTCCTCCATGCAGATCTTCTCGAGAGCAGTGATGTTTTGGGGCTGTCGCCGAGCAACACGGATTTTCAACTCCCGCCACAGATTTTCTATGGGGTTGAGGTCTGGAGACTGGCTAGGCCACTCCAGGACTTTCAAATGCTTCTTACGGAGCCACTCCTTTGTTGCCCGGGCGGTGTGTTTTGGATCATTGTCATGTTGGAAGAGCCAGCCTTGTTTCATCTTCAAAGTTCTCACTGATGGAAGGAGGTTTTGGCTCAAAATCTCACGATACATGGCCCCATTCATTCTGTCCTTAACACGGATCAGTCGTCCTGTCCCCTTGGCAGAAAAACAGCCCCATAGCATGATGTTTCCACCCCCATGCTTCACAGTAGGTATGGTGTTCTTGGGATGCAACTCAGTATTCTTCTTCCTCCAAACACGACGAGTTGAGTTTATACCAAAAAGTTCTACTTTGGTTTCATCTGACCACATGACATTCTCCCAATCCTCTGCTGTATCATCCATGTGCTCTCTGGCAAACTTCAGACGGGCATGGACATGCACTGGCTTCAGCAGCGGAACACGTCTGGCACTGCGGGATTTGATTCCCTGCCGTTGTAGTGTGTTACTGATGGTGACCTTTGTTACTTTACAGAGTAAAGTCACAAGTCTGGAATTTTGAATTTCAAGTCCTTTCGAGTCTTTAAAAAAAAAAAAAAAAAAAAACGAAAAAAGAATGTTGCAGTTATACTAAATGTAAATATTAGACCATGTAATTTTTAAATCTGTGTTTTTCTCAACACATGACGAAATAGTGAACTTGGAAAATATACACAAATTGTGAAATTGCACCTCTATATGCAGCTCAATTAAACTTAGCTCCAAGAATAATTTTCACCGACAGTTCTGAGATAAGCTGCATGTTATTCTTGGATGCGCTTGTAGGACCGGCTTTAAAATCACATGACAAAAATATCATACACATTAAAAAAAACTGTATCACCAACGTAGCCTGGACAACATTTGCTAGTTAGATGAAGTCAGCTATCTCATCGTAGCAAAAGAGAACCTACCGTTCTTTATGCAACTTCAACTGTCGGACAAAGTTGGAAGTTGTTCCATCTCTGTCTGTGATTCTCTTCTTGCATGTTTTGTATATTGCATTTCTGTTTTTTGTTGACTACTTCATAGTTTATGTACCTGAAAAAAATAACTCCTTGCAGCATTTTTGAGCGTTTTTTTTTTCTTTTCTTTTAAAAAAAAAAAATCTGGTTAATTTGATTGGCTGTGCTACAGCTCACGCACACATACGTACGGAGTGTGGTTTGAATGAATGAACTGAATTAATGGCGCACCCTTTCTATATAATATGCGTGTAAAATTTTAGATTTGGGGTGGAATATCAAGTCTTTTCAAGTAAACCGGTTCAAGTCCAATTCAAGTCCCAGGTCATTGGTGTAAAAGTCCAAGTCAAGTCACAAGTCTTAGAACATTTTTTCAAGTCAAGTCTAAAGTCATAAAATTAATGACTCGAGTCTGACTCGAGTCCAAGTCATGTGACTCGAGTCCACACCTCTGCTTCATAGACCTGTTAGACTTGATGGATAGCATTAACAATTTGCTTGCTGTAAATAAACATGTGTGTTCTGAAAACAATACCAACTAGATTTTTAAATCTTAATATAAAATGAGTAACAGCAGGGAATTATCAATGCGTGGAGTTACCAAAATTAGAGAGGGGATAGAGAGAGGATAGCCTGACATATGAAACTTCAACAAAGTCATAGTATTCTAATTATCACCCATTTAAGCAGTAACTGTAATGGAATACAGTTACTCATACTTTGCATTTTAAATACGTAACGCCGGCACATGTAATCCGTTACTCCCCAACACTGGCTGCGTTAAAGGTATCTGTGAAATGACACCTTAAGGTGTCTTTAGGATTTAAGGTAAATTCAGGCTTTTATTGCAGCTTTCTAAGGACAGTGGCAGTGGGTACAGTACGCATGGTCCTCAGTACTGCTTTAATAAGAGGTGCACATGAGCTGTTCCAACAAAGTTTCAGGTATATCATTCTCTGTTTCACAATCAATAAGGGAACTGATGCAAGAACATGATGTAAAAGAAGCACTTCTGTGCATGTGAATATTAGTGTGTGAGTGCGTCTTTGTGTGTGTTTGGTTGGGGGGGGGGGACTACATGTGATTACAATTGCAGGATCCTTGCTTGTGGCCGTTGTACATTAGTCAAATATACTCAGTCACAGTGGGAGTATTGGCAGGCATGAGTCCACAGGACACAGAGCCAGACATTAAGATGTATGTACTACACTACCACACAAACACACTGCATTACTCTGGATGCTCTGTTTCAGCAAATGCTCAGTCACGTATTGTGAAGATATATATTAACTGACTATCCTACTACTATCCATACTATTCTGTCTCTGTGTATGTGTGTATCTTTTTGCATGTCAGCTAGATGCTACACTTGATTCTTTACTTTTTTTTTTTTTTACACACCACACCTTAGTACCTGTGTCTGCCACAACTGCAAAACTGTGTACATGCTATAATAAGTGATATGTGCAATTTGTGCTTTCTGACTGGTACTCCAGGCACGTCAGATCTGCTTAGCATTGGCCCAACCTGATAGACATGGCTTATCAGTGAAGGTATGGAACAGTTTGCCTATGCAGCGTCCTCTGCTACTCCATGTCATGGAGAGAGAGAAGAGAGACAGACGGACAGAGAGACAGACAGAAATCCTTATCAGGTAGCTTTCATCTTGTCCTCTATTCTCTTTTTCCTTCACTCTCCTCTCCCTCCTATTCTATCTCTGCCTTGTCTTGGAGATATCCTAATCACTGTGTAAGTATATCCTGTCAAATTATTACCATATATTAAGCTCTACTCATCTTGGCATCATTTCCCCTTCCACATAATTGTATTTGGGCTTCCTCAATCAGAAAAAGTCGGAGATAGAGCGGACTTACCTTAGGCAAGTTAACCAAGTTAATCTTCACTGATTGAAAATCTGGCTCATCGTTGTGTTAACACAAAGTATATGGATTTTATAGGTTGTGAGCTATGAAAGGCATGTATTTGTGGTATCACTTGGTTGATTAAATAAAGGCTAAGAAGTGGTCAACAATGTAAAAAAAACCCAACGTGTTGAATACCGTATAATATATAGTAAAAGCATTGCATAAAACTTTTAAACTGATTTGCATGTCAACCAAAAGAAGTAGATAACAATCAATGAATCAATTAGCGATAGTACAGATCTCAACTCCTTATGTGTATGAAGAACACCTGTCCACAGAATCTGTTTTTTCCATTTTAACCTCTGCACCACCACAGGCAAGATCAACTATCATAGGACATCAGGAATAAGACTAAAGATCTGCACAAGGCTGGAATGAGCTACAAGACCTTCAGCAAGGAGCTCATTGAGGATTTGAGTTGTTGGTGGGATTCTAGGGAAGAAATATAAAATGACCATAAATCACCTTGTGGGGTGAGGATGGTCACGAGAAAGTCAAGAGGCCACAGTCACCAAGAACACCACTGGTAACACACTACGCCATAATAGATTGAGATCTTGCTGTGCCTGCGAGGTCAAATTGCTCTCAGAAGGCACATATAAAGACCTGTCTAAAATTTGCTAATGAATGTCTAAATGTTTCTGAGAACTCTTGGGAGAAAGTGCTAGGAGGAAGAGAAATGCAGTATGTATGACCAAATAACACCACCGTCAAGCACAAGGTGGAAACATTATGCTTATAATGTTTAGAATTATCCCCCCCCCCCCAATTCAAAAACTGCACAAGAGACAATCCAGTGAAACTTTTTATTTACTTTTTTTTTTTTATTTACTGACGGCAAATCTGTTTTCTTAAGTTTGATGTGTTTATCTATTATTCTATTGGGATTGCAGCTAATAGTAGTACCTAGTATACCTTAACCCCTTAGTGGAAGCTAATTTATCTATGATGTATAGAAATAAATAAATAGCTGACCACGGCACTGGGATTTTTGGTTATTACATAGCCCTGCACAATCCAAAATACTACTAAGAGGTGGTGAGACTGTGTGGTTTCTTAAAGCATGAACAATAGTTTATAAAATTAAGTAATGTCACAAACAGTGTAGGGACTAACGCGTTATTAAGTAACGCGTTACAGTAACTACGTTGTTGGATGTAAAAAGCGCACGTGACACTGTGACGTAGGCTAGAATCATGGCGGCAGTCGTGGATGGTCCAGGCGTGGGATTTCTCTTGTGGAAATACGCACATGATTTTTTTCCTTTCTGTTGGTAGGTGGCACAGTGCACTTGTGCCAGGATAGTGCTAACATGTAAGCAAGCTAGAAGACTGGCAGTCTTGCTGGCTATCCAGTTAGGGAAGCAACACATTAACAAGAGAATTCCGAGTAAAACCAAAGTTACTTTCCCTAGTAACTAGTTACTTTGAAAGTAACGAGTAACTTGAAGTAACTGGGTTACTTTTGATAGAAGTAACTAGTAATGTAACTAAGTTACTAATTTAAAGTAACTTACCCAACACTGGTCACAAATAAATAGGTCTTGTTAAATAACCAGGTTCTGTTTCCCTATATGCCAGATAGTGACATTAAACTGTCCCTCTTATAAGGAGGAGCTGTAGTCACATTTAACTACTGGCTGTCTTTGAGTCAGGAAAGTTTCTACCTAAATATGTTCACTAACTTTTGATGTGATTGATATAAGTATACCTTAGGTAAATAAAAAATATAATCATTAAAAATTAAACACAAAATGACAGAAGAGAGTGATAAATGAACGATACATAGCATACCTATATAAATAGGTATGGTATTGCAAAATTCTGAAACATAAGGAAAAACCTAGTATTCATTTGTAAAGGTCAAAATATCATAGAAAACAATGGATAGAACCCTAGTTATTGCAATTGTGTATTTCTGTTTAATACAGGTAACATAGCTATAATAAAAATAATAAAGCTGTATGTGTGTGGATCTAAGTAAAATGCATGGCTCTGTCAGTGTGGATCTGTCCTCGAGTTGACACTAAGGCGATACTGTAATCTACATGACTGATAAATGTCGGGTGTCATCAAAGCCAGATGAGGCTCTCCATCGCTTTCGGTGCAGCTTTACATCAGAGAGCAGTGAGCCTAGGGTGATGCCATAACCAGTTTTTGAAGATTGACACCAGGGTATTCGGACTGAGCTGTAAATAGCCTGGACTCTATATATCTTTAAACTCGACTATTCTATCTGAAGCCAAAATGGTGCCTGACCCCAGAACCTCACAATTAACGGAACAAGTCCATGAGCATCTGTTTGTGGGTGTGTGTGTGTGTGTGTGTGTTTGTGTGTGTGTGTGTGTGTGGGTGGGGGTGCGGGGGGATGACAGCTATGGTACCCTTCCAGAGAGCCAGTGCTCTCCAAAGAGGCATCCATCTCTGGGGTCTTTTGTGTTGGGAGGAGCAGCCAAGGTCAGCAGCTGAAAAGCTTTCTTTGTGTGTGCGCGCGCGCATGTTTGTATGTGTGTGTGTGAATTCTCTTCGTCTAGTAACTCAGTAACAGGCCTATTAATTGGCCTGACAGTGATAAAGGAAATGGAAGTGGATGCTATTTGTCTCTAATGCAGCCACACTCATATTATCCCAAAGACAAATGGACACTATTTTTCCACTTGAGCTACTCTAATTTTTTAAAACCTTCGGAGGGTTTGTGCGTGTGTGTGGACTGTGTGTATATGTGTGTTGTGTTTTAATGTGAACTGGATTCATGCGTAGGCAGCATGTAAATGTGTGTGTGTGGCTTATTTTTATTGAAAAATTATATGAATCACTATCATTTGCATTAGGGTCCTCATGGTGTTGTAAATAACCCAGGAATATGATGTAGTGATAATGTCAGCTCTAGAGTGTTTAGAGTTGTTGTGTACAATACGTGTGGTTTTGTATGTGCATATGGTTTTATATTTTTATATGTACCAAACAAAATGTTTCTGCATGTGTGCAGGTGTGCCTATTTACATGTCTTATGTGTTCAGCTGACAGGAAGTGACAGAAAGCCATGCTGAGAGGAAGTCTTGCTTTGAATCTGCTGCCTCCCACCACCCTGCCCTACATGTTCCACTGTATGGCAGGGGTGGGGTAGGGGGGCTAGGTTGTTCAACACCTGGGTGTAACTGAGGTCAAAGGTCAAAGCCTGGAGCAGAACAGTTTGTGTGGACGTGTGTGTGCGCTTTGGGGGGCAGGTGGAGGGACCAATTCTCCTCTGAAATGGGCTTTTGTTGATGCTTTCTGTGACATGTGACCTTATGACACAGTACACACACTTTTGCAAAAACACACAAGCACTTACGCCGGCAAGAGCAGACACACACACACACACACACACACACACACACACACACACACACACACACACACACACAATTACTTTTATATTTCCTGCAGCCCTAACATATACAACCGGAGTTCTTCTGTTTTGGCCTCAGTTTCCAACAGTAAGGTCTATATTTTCATGTATGTTTGCTCCTCAGTTGTTGGGATAGTCGTCTATAAATATGTAATAGCTGCACAGTAAGTTCAGTGATAATGATACTTGCCATGTTTAAGGTTATTTTCCCCCACAGCCCACAAACTCATTTTAGCACACTAATTGGTGGGAGTTTCTAAGCCAGTCTTTAATTTCTAAAATCTGTGAAATTATTATAATATTAATAATGATAATAATACAGTCATCTGCCACAGCTTGAAACAAAGAAATCCATATTATCTATTTAGTGAAGGCATTTCAGTTTCCACGTTTCCCATAGATATTATATTTGTTTTTGTTATCTTTGCTGTGAAATCAGACCCCTGATTCTCAGTTTAAATAAAAAAAATAAATAAAAAATAAACAGGAAATCCACCAGAGCTCTTCCATCTTGTAGAAATCCAGCCTCCCTCCTTTCCTCCTCCTATATTTGAATGTGAGAAATGTGTCCAGAAATGGGTATCCGTGTTTAAGTGTGTGTAAAGTGTGATAAGAGAGAATAGGATCTGATAGTGCATGATAAAATACCTGGGCAATGTCTGGGTGGATTTTTATGTTTCTCCTGAGAAGCCTGTGCGCGGATGTTATCTCCAGACTGGGAAGCCATGTTTCTACCCTCGAGGAATCTTCCCTACCAATACCATCAGCCTCAAGCACTGGTTCAACTGGGCATATGTCCACCCCCCCACCACACCCCGCCCTCCTCCTTAATACCCATTTCTCATTTATACCCTCTTTTTTCTGTTCTTACTCCATGTTTGCCAGATTGCTCTTGAACCATTTTTCATCTAGCTGCTATTGTCAGTAAACAACTTTATCTCATGGGATGGGGGTTCTCTAGCATTATCTATATTATGTTATCTAATTTCATTATCTTTTGGCTCCAAAACATATGATACATGATAGTGGATCCTGTGCAAGAAATGAAAATCTGAATTTCGGACAGAATGTGGTTCAAACAACATTTATTCTCTTATTTCTCACAGAAATCTCGCTGAATTGCAGAAATCATAGAATAGTGCATTTGATTAATTTCTTAATTTCTTCTGATTCAGTCGTCTTGTATCGCTGCCATATATGAATGTCCTAATGATCAGTAGTTGGTGTAGATGATCAGTTACCTAGACTTAAAAATTGCTTGTGCCATGTATTCTCAGAACCTATAGTCCTTGTTGAAATATGCCTCTTCTTCATCATAGACCGAGGCACAAGAAACGATTATTAAATTTTAACCCTTGTGTGGTGTTCGTATTTTTGTTACTCAGCCAGTGTTCATGGGTCTGGTGGACCCGCTAGAGTTTTGGCTTTCCAAATTAACACTATCAAACAATTTTATGTTAAATTACTCAACAGATGTTTACTTCATCCCAATTACAAACCATATGAACAGCAAACATGGTTAATTTTTTCCCTTTACCTTTGTTAGATCACATTTATGAATTAATGTGCTTCTCGTTTTTCTTTTATATAAAATGTTATAAATAAATCAGTTATAATCAAGTGGAGTGAGTGGAAAGACACAACACATTTACACGTGAAAAAATAATTAATTGTTTAATTTTTCTTTTGAAAAAAACTGAACACGGGTCTCACAGACCCGAACACCATACAAGGGTTAAGTATGTATTTCTGGGTTAGCAGACATCAGTATAGCTACCCTATCAAATCTGGCAGCAAAAGGGAAAATAGCAATTATTAAAAGTGGTTAAAGGTTGAATTTTATGTTTTTCGCAGTTCAACATGTGAACTTGTAAGATGTAGGATATTTTCCCTTTCCTTTCATTTCCTTTCCTTTTGCCAAGCAGAGCAGATAATCTAGTGCTTACAGTCACCACACCTGCTGCTGCACACATCTGTTGAATACACAAAAAGGTATATAATGAAAAATATAATAAGGTCATGTTGGAATATTAAAGCATTTGAGGGCTAAGTAATCCCAGAAATGTAAGAATTTTAGAAAACATACTCAGTATGTCTCAGTCCCTGTCGATATTGCATACTGCCCTGCGATCCCTAGTGAACGACTACATTCACCAGAATTGCATTTTTTGCATTAGATCTCTGTGGTGGAGTCTCCAGATGGGACTGGCTAATTCCAGAAACAAAAGTCACAAAATTAGCACTTTTCTGGACATCAGCTGCATCTAATGTTGACGAATGTATACTGTAGAATACAGGGATGTTTTTTGTTGCTGTTTTATAAACTTAACATAGATGCATTACATGCAGATGAACAACAATATTCTTGTTTTACTTTGCATTTATTCTTGTTGATTACATTTCTCTATCCATTTAAGCTTTGTCGCTCATTATCACACTTATAAGTATGATATTGTGTATATAAATATGTACATCCATCCATTCTCTTCCGCTTATCCTTTTCAGGGTTGTGGCAAGGCTAGAGCCCATCCCAGCTGTCTTAGGGCGAGAGGCAGGGTACGCTCTGGACAGGTCGCGAGTTTGTCGCAGGGCTAATACATAGAGACAGACAGACAGACAACCATTCGCACTCACATTCACACCCAAACCTGTGGGCAATTTAGAGTTACTAGTTACCCTATCCCCACTAACTGCATGTCTTTGGAATGTGGGAGGAAGTACCCAGAGAGAACCATGTTAAAATTCATAGTTGCATGGTTGGTCTAGTCATGACTTGTAGTATTTTAGCCCCCACCTCACTTATTTCTATGTCCCTACTCAATGCTCATTGCATTGTGCCCCATTTAAATATATTGATCAGGCCATCTGCAAGCCATTTATCTCCTTCAAAAGAACATTAGAGTAGACCTCCCCGCCTCTCAGATCGCCCACCAGTGTTTGCCTGACAGAGCGAATATACATACAAATATAGCAGATCACACACACACACGTACACAGAGAGACAGTCATGCTGGCTGATTAAATGGACAAAATATCCTCAAAATAGTTCTTTTACTGAAACACCAACTTAAAACAAATAAAAGCAGCAGCAGAAGCCATCGCTCTTGCTGCGATTTGGGATAAGGACCAGAAAACACATCATGTAAACACAGGCCCACGGTTGGTGAGCTGAGTGCACAACACCATTCTGCTTTGAGGAACCAAATGCGATCTAATGCTTCATTTAGTATTGCTGAAATTCCCACCAAATAATAAAACCAATTATTGCATTCGCATGGTGAATAATGGCTCTTTCAAATAATTTGCTTATCTGGCCTTGCCGCCATGGCTTTACGTGTGTGTGTTGGTGACTATGGATATGTGTGCATGACTGTGGAAATGTGTGTGTGTGTGTGTGTGTGTGTGTGTGTGTGTGTGTGTGTGTGTGTGTGTGTGTGTGTGTGTGTGTGTCAATAGCAGTCTGCCGATCATCATAAACTGCACCCTGATGTTGCAGAAGCAGGGTTCTGGCACATCTGCAAGCCTGAGATATTCTTTGAACACTCGTACATGTCGTCAGCAGAGTGCATGCATCATCATGATTGACTTATTCCTGACATTCCCAGTGGGGTAAACCCTGGGTAAAGGATTACCCTCTAGTCTTGGACTGCTGCCCACTGTACAGCACACACTAGAAAGAACACACTCACATACTAAACTATGCATTTCCAACAGACATGTGTCTCTTTGTGTTTAGTGCTTTTTATTGCCTCTTTGTTCCCTCTTTTGTCTCCATTCTTCATTCAAATCTGTTTTCTTCGCAGACAAACCGTTGGTGAGCAGCCATTTGCAAGACTGAGCAAGGGAGTAAGCAGAGCGCTAGAAAGGAGGCTAGATGGTGAGAGGGAGAAGGGTGGAGGAAGAAAAAAGAGAAAGGGAGGAGTGGAGAGGAGAGGAGCATTGATGCATGAAAGAAAGGAAACAGAAAGGAAGACAGCACAGGGAAGGGAAGACTCAAGAGAAAAATTGGTAGAGGGGTGATCTGCCCCCTTAACATGAGCAAGTTCAGCTGTTTTTTGGCATGATGGTTGAGGAGCACTCTGTGCTCTGCAGGCTGCAAGTTAACATCTGAAATGTCTCTGCTCCGACAAGGTGAAGGGTTGTGGTCACTATCCAGCAGAGATCTTGCCTCTGTGTCTAAGTACAGGGGACAGGCAGATGGTGGAAAATTGGCGAAAGTGCTTGAACCATAAGGTGCATGTGCACATGAGGGAGTTTGCAAAGACCTGGGGCATGGGGTAGGAGCAAAGGACTGCTGCCTGCTGAGGCTGGCAAAAGACACACAGTACTGACACTGGCACTTGTGAGGGGTAACAGTGGGTCTGAACTTCCCATGGAAGGTCCAACAAACACAAGGCTGGACATTCAAACTAGCTAAAAGAAACATATGCTATATTAAAAGTTTACACACATTCTATATATAAAGTTGACAGGGTAAATGCCAAATCTGACTGCAAATTGATACATTTTTCAATCCTAGATGTATTTTATGCCAATAACTGAAACCTCTTTCTAATAGATCCATTGGTGGCTGGTCACTAAAAAGTCTGCAGATAGCCAGGAACAGAATCGGAGGGCTAACAATTTTGCTATTCAACTTCCAAAAGTAATCTAGGACACCTTCTCCACACACATCAAAATGCAGTGAGACAAAGGCTCAATCTTAGTGTCTGCCCTTAAGCCCTTTGTGACATGAACAACAACACCTCCATGTAGATCAGGAGTGCTTGAGCGTGTGTAAGTTTGTAGGTAATATTTTGTGACAAATTATGTGACTTAATCACCAACCAGTTTTCTTTCTGTTGAGGATTTGGGGCTATGTTTTTTTCAAAGCTAAGGAATTAAGGAGCCAATTGTCTAATTTTAACATCCCTTAGGTTCTCATTGTATAGTGGAGATAAAGGGTAACTAACAAATAAACATCATCATTAAGCAAAAATGTTAAAAAGAAAAGTTAACTCAATGTATAATAAAGTGATCCATTTCTGTTTTTGTTTTTTTTTTAAACCTATAAACGTCTCTTTTCTGGTTGATTGGATTGCTCTTGTTTACATTTTTATCCTCATTTTTTTATATAAGACATCCCCCAACAACCCTGTGTTTAACATCACCACAGTGAACAGTGAGTCATTTCCATAGGCGAAGACATACAGAAGCAGTTTTCAACATGTGCACAAAGTATTTAACACATCCACCAGGGAGATCTAATGTAGTTGATGCTTGGGTCAAAGACAGCATGAATTTTAGTTACAACAAAATGTTAGATGGGACGTATTACACTCCTAAGACTTAAACATAGTTTCCTTAATGGTGACTTTGGAAGTAAAACATTAAAATGCTTAATCACTTTAGTAACTTAATTAAATGTTTCCCTTTTATGTAACTAGAGGAAATGTTAAGGTGGGAAAGAAAATCAGGATTCATGTTCAAGTGACCATGAAAAGCTACTTTTGCAGAAGAAATAGTCACCAGAAAGATGTCAACTTTTTATTTAAGGTCAAATTCCCAATAAACACAAAGTGATATTTCATTTGCTGATTTTGCTCATTTTTTTTATTATTTCTTATTCGATACCATGCATTTAAGACAGGTGAAAAAAATAAAAGGAAAATCCTTCCCTCTTAACTCCTACAGTGAGTTGTTCTCTGTTAAGCCATGGGAGGCATTTTGCTAGTATGATATGGATCCATTTGTCGCGTTAGAAAGAAGGGTCATTGTAAATCAATAAAAAGATGTACTGAGTGATCACCTTTGTCCTCTGATGAACAGTTTATGTACTAATGCGAGTGGTCTCCTCCAGAAAACAATGTCCCATCCATAGGACTTCAGAAGACACTGAATGTTTTGATAACAATCTGAAAATAATGTGAAACTTTAATATGTGACTCTCCTTGATAAAAAAAAAAAAAAAAAACACCTTTTGAAAGAAAGATGAAAGAATGGCTCTAGCAAAATTCCAGAAACCTGGATAATCAGTATCAAGGTGGACATTTTAAAAGTTTATTTTCTTTTAATTATTCACAAATCTGTATGTTGCAATTAATAAAATTTAAATAAAAAGTCCAACAATGAAAATTAAAATTTTACCAATCTAAAACAAAAAGATTATTGACTGTAGTGGATGTATTTCAGTTTTACAGTTGTTAAAGTGATTAACATAACTAAATTGAATATTTGCTAAAGATTCTCACAACGTGCCACACTTGTGAGAATACAGCATTTGGACTACTTTCAACAACAACTGAACCTCTATTATAGCTTCTCTCTGCGAATCAGCACAATGATATACAAGTGTATCTCAAGCAGCTGTGTATGTTTACCAATCGATCTACTCTATCCTGACATGTTCAGAGTCCTAGTATCATTATGGCCACTGTTTGGTGCAATAAAACAGACTTGGACAACGCTGATAGCAGTGAGGGATATGGATGGGCCGTTGTGGGGTAAGACTGCAGCATGGCCATACATCTTCCAGTGCAGAGGCGTGCCTTTGCTACCTTGCTACAGTAGGTTTGCCATGGAAGTATGCACATGAACAACTTCAGAATGCATGTATAACAACTGACATGTAGAGACTGGCTACCTGTTACCACATACTTAGATATATGTACCTAGTCTTGTAGTGAAAACCTTATTTCTGCCATGGCCCATCTATCTATCACAAGTTCCTCACGCCTTCCTAAAACACAAAGCAAGCACAACCATCCCCTCCGATACACAAACGCATGCACGCGCAAACACACACACACAAATGTACAAGCACAAACAAATACAGTCCTTTATATCTTAGATGTGTCTGTACATGACTCCCTGGCCACAAATCCTTCAGTGGGATGGATGAGTGTCTCCAGCTCATTCATCATCCGCCTTATCTGCCACCCTTGCCACTGTTTTTATATCAGGCTGCAGTCACATTGACAACTGATGGCCCTCTCTCTTCGTCTGCCTTACTCTCTTCCCTTCTCTTTCACTCTGTATCCCCCTCCAAGTCTTTTTGTTCCATTTTTCTTTTTTCTCACTCCCCAGTGCCCTACTTGCTTTGCTTGTATGTCTGACAGTGGGCATGTTTGTGGGTGTTCATACACACTTCTTTCTCATCCTCCTACCTCTACCTCCATCTGTAGCACAGATCTCTTTCCTCCACCTCCCCCCCTCCTTCGCCGCCCTCCCCTCTCATCTTCCCCGTCTCCATATCCCTCTTCATCTATCTATCTCTCTCCCGTGCACCATTGGGACCAAAGTGGCACCTTCAGAGCGGGCCATAAAAAGGCCCTATAAAAAGCCCCAACACAGGGAAGAAAGGGTAATGATGAAATTTAACTGCTCCTCTTGGTACACCTGGGGTCTGGCCCAGTGTGTGTGAATTTGTGGATATATGAGAGCGGATGTGTGTACCGTGCATGTGTTTGTGTGTGTTCAAAAAGCGTGAGGCCTGGGCACTGAACCGGAACTGCCCTGCTAGGGGGGGTCAATGTCACAGCACTGCCATGAGAGTTATCGCTTTTTAAAGACGCACTATAGATTTTGTGGGGGAACTCATTTACACCAGTATAAAATGGGAGGTGGCAGGGGAAGTTTAAAATCTAAAAAGAACAGGGGAATGAGAGACCAATGGAAAATAAGTCCAATAGCTTGAGTGGCCTCACTGGTGTGACACAGATATAACCCATTGTAGAGACTGGACAGCGGCTTTCTCCACTTTTTTAAGGCTAAAAAAAATTTTTTTTTTGACTCCAATTCACAATGTTATGATTTCAAGTTGTGTGATTTTTTTTTTCTGTTCAGATATTGCTTTAACTTTTTATAGACATATACTGTATACTGTATGTCTATAAAATCCATATGGAGTTATGTATAATGCACATGCTGAAATAGCATGTAGTTAATCTGATTCATGATGTGAGTTGCCTCAACATTTTTAATGTTTTATTGATGAAGGAGTCCCATAACATCAATGAATTGATCCCATTAAAATCTAATGGCTTGGTGGTCTATATTTATTGGAGCAAGGTGTGTGCACAGTTGGAGCCACATGCACCTCTAGGCCCGTGTGTGATGGCAGGACTATTTTCGGTTCAGTTACTGGCCTGAACCCAGCACCCTCCCTGGGCTCAGATGCTGGCTCACTGGCCTCCTCAGCTTTCTCCTGTCTCCCCTGCCTCCCACCTGTCCTTGGCTGCAAACCTCCTCGGCTGGCTTGCCGGCGTGGAAAATCAGCCTTTGATGGGCCTGTGGGGACGAGAAGAGGGGATAGTGCTGGAGAGGGTGGAAGCCCTAGGAGGAGCAGCATGCACTGACTGACGGGGCTTGACACCAAAAGGGACCACAGCCCAGACCTGGCACCAGTCCTCTATCAACCACCAGGCCTCATAGACTGGCCTGCTGAGATAGATCCCATACACAGGCCTCCATGTAAGGAGGGCTTTAAGACGAGTAATGTTGCGGTCCATCCCATTTAGCCATCAGACTGTTTTATGGAGAAATGGCAATAAGTAAATAAAATAAAATAAATCTGAAATAAGAGACAGATAATAACAGTGCTTTAGGAGAAAACGTAAAAATTGCTTTTTAAATTGTTTTTAGTTTCACTTGCTGTTTATTTATATATTCATTTGCTCTTTTGTTAGGTTTTGGTACCATGACTACTTAGTATGGTTTAAAAAACAATCATGGTTTGGGCTGAAATTTGCCCACTGATAACATTAACCTGATCCTAAAGAGCATCCAGTTAGTTAGAAACTCTTGATGTGCCCTAGTATGAGACCCAGAATATCAGATGTTTGGCTCAGCTCAACGATGGGCTTAAATATGTCAGATTACAACTGATGTTTCAGAAAATAAGATGGAAATACACAATATTTTAACTTCAAGCCAACATTCTTCACTATCCAATAATGGTCTGAAAGTGAACTAGGCCGGAGATCAGCAACAAGGGCACTGAATGCATACCAGGGCATGATATAATGCATCTTTGTCAGATGGTTTGTGGAGCTTCTCATTACATGTGCCCTGTAGCTTTGGTGCCCTAATGCATGGGCTGCAGGACTATGCAGCTATAAGGGTCTGCATTTATAGACCTGCACAGTTTGCATTGGAGGCTCTGTGGGTTTTGTTGGCACAAATTTCAGGTATCCCACCCCTTCTATTATTTGTGCTTTGTGTCATTTCATTTCAAATTAAAGTTGGCATGTTGTTCGACTGTCTTTGATTTATTGTCCAAAGCTTGGGCATGTATGATGATTGCTGTGAAGTTCTCTGTGAAGTTTGCTTCAAATATCAAATATAGTTTCAAAATGTTTGGTTTTGAAAAATGGTCCATCAATCCAGTTTTATACCATTTTATTCTTTTGCACATTGCAATCTGATTGAAATCTGAGACACTGTTCAAATAATATCTAATCCCTAAACCTAACCAAGGAAGGAAAAAAATGGCAGATTAGCTTGGGTAAAAGGCCGAAAGTTGAGGCACACAACGATGTGTCCCGCTGGTAAAGTTTCTGGGCTGCGTTTCCTCATAACAGCCACCCCGCAAGATTTTCTCCATTTAAAGCAATGCATTATCAGGGATCGTAACATCTAGTCCTTTTACTGAATCAGTGAGACACTGTTCAAACAAGAATATTAACAAAACTATTAAAGATAAAACTCTGAAATTTTCACTGGCTGATTTTACCATTGAAATTAATCATGATCTATAATTTAGGAGGGGCTTCAAAAAATCTCTGACTACTGGCTAATTAAAAGAAAAAAGGTCAAACCCGAATTTTTCCAGTTATTTATTGCAATTCAAGTTGTTCAACTCCAATGAATAGCTTGGAATTGTACAAAGGTAAATGGTGAACTACCAGAGGTTAAAAAAGAGAAGAGGACAGGCTACACAAAACTGAAAAATGATGTACATTTTAGAAATGTACAAAAAGGTCTTTTTCAGGGAACACAAAATAGGTTAATAATTTAAAGCTGTTCTGCAGCAATGGAGGGTGATCAAGCCTTGAAAGTTGGTGTTACTAATTCCTACAGGTGTTCCAACTTTTCTGGATTACTTTCAACCCCCTATGTCTGCATGAGAGTTAATAGGCAGCTCACAGAACAACAGCTTCAAGCACAGCTTAATAGTGGTCGTAGTAAGCAAGTCTCAGTTTCAACTGTGAAGAGAAGACTTTGAGCTGCAGGTTTGACTGTACGAGTTGCAGCAAGAAAGCCATTGCTAAGCCATTAGAATAAGAAAAAGAGGCTTGCCTGGGCCATGAAACACCGCCATTGGACTGGAAGAAGGTATTATGGACTGATGAATCAAAATGTGAAAGTTTCGGTTCATCACATAGGATCTTTCTAGGCCTTCGAGTAGGTGAAAGGCTGGTTCCACAGTGTGTGGCATCAACAGTCAAACATGGAGGAGGAAGTGTGGTGGTGTGGGGCTGTTTTTCTGGATCCAGGGTCGGTGACTCGTACAGAGTGAGAGGCACCCTGAACCAAAATGGCCAACGCAGCATTCTGCAGCACCATGTAACACCCTCTGGTATGCGTCTAGTTGGTCAGGAGATCATCCTACAGCAAGATAATGACACAAAACATAAGTCCAAGCTATGCCAGAACTACTTCACGAAGAAAAGAACATGATGGTAAGCTTGAAGCACTGTCTCTGGACAGAACATTTTAGTCTTTCAGCTTACAGAAGAGTGAAAGCAAAGTAACCTACAAGTGCCACACATTATGCATCAGATATGGGAAGACCTTTCTGAAGAATGTTTAATATCTATTGTAGAAAGGATGTAACAGCTCTGTTCAGCTGTTATATCTGTCAAAGGTCACTACCTTGATGAGTCAAAAGTTTAGAATACATTTTGATCTGCTTTCATTTCAGAGTGCAATGAGACATGAATTGGCGTGTGTGTGTGTGTGTGTGTGTGTGTGTGTGTGTGTGTGTGTGTGTGTGTGTGTATCTGTTGGGTTCCTCACTGAGAACATTTCTGTTTACATTATACATGCTTCCCTTAGGCAAATCATACATTTTCCTTGCTATATAGATGGCATCATGATCTATCTATCTATCTATCTATCTATCTATCTATCTATTATATAAAGGTCTCAAAGACATAAAGAACTGGATGACGTCTAATTTTCTGCTTCTAAATTCTGATAAAAATGAGATGCCCTTCCCTGAGTCTGGTTCTGCCAGAGGTTTTTTCCTGTTAAAACAAAGCTTTTCCTTCCTAGTGTCGCCAAGTGTTTGCTCATAGGTTGTTTGATTATTGGGGTTTTATCTCCATGATTGTAGGGTCTTTACCTTACATTATAAAGTACCTTAAGACTTTTGTTTGTGACTTGGCGCTATATAAATAACACTGAGTTGAACTGAATCAGTGTGCTTGCTCTAGATTCTGATGAGGTGGGTCAGTTGGCCGATGTCTCAATTAAAGCTGGCATACAGACTGATGCCATCAATGTACAGAAGGTGGTGAGGATCACTCCATTCCAGCATCTATAGCCACATCTGCTCTTAGCAATGAGTTGAGTTAGTGGGTTGAGGCCTATGCAGAATAGCAGCGAGGATAGTGCCTTATCAAGTCATTTGACGGTGACTTGTCCGATTACATCTGAGTTGGCCTCCAGTGTTGTCTTCAACAGTCTCATTGAGTTCATGATGAAGGCTATTAGCACACCATTAGCTTTGTACAGTGCCAAGCACTCCAGTATCCATATGAGGGGCATTAACTCTTTCTTTTAGATAGTCCAGGAGGTGCTCGGGCTGGTCTACCTGGTCCTGGAGTAGTACTTGTACTGCTTTATCAACCAAGAACTGGTGCTATGGTCCTCTGGTCTTATTTCCAATGCCTTCTAAGCTGTTCTCATCTATTGATTGATGTGCCTACTCAGGTTGGTTGCTACAGCGCCTGACAAAAGCTTCCATGTTGTGGAGAGGCAGATAATCTTTGTCTCATTAGTCAGTAGATTGATGGTGCCGTACCCTTATTGGGATCCTTCATGGTCAGGATTTTTCTGCCCTAATTTAGCCAGTCTGGATGAGTGCCTCCTTTTAACAGCCCCCTTACTTGTGCTGCCAGATATGCATGGAGTGCCGGCAGCATTTTCAGACAGTATGCATGGATCATGTCAGGTCTTGTGTCGTCATGTCCTTCTCTTCATTCTAAAACTAACAACAAAATTCATCCACTAAAATTGTATCTGTTAGCAGTCTAACTGTGCAACAACAATTAAGCAAACTATAGCAAGCTAACTTTAACAAATGTTGGAAATTTTGAGAAACAAATTCAAACACCTCCTTGATGCATGCTCAATCACATAGAAAGTTTTAAAAGAAGGATTGTTTTTTTCCTTAAGTTTAAATTCTCCATTGTGTGGCAAACCTTTACCTCTGTGGTTAAAATAATCCCCAGAGACCACTTGGTATCCCTTCTTGCCAGAAACCTTTATTTCGTTGTGTTGGGTTAGTAACTGATAGTGTATTTAACTGCCAAACAGTACACTTTCCCCAACCTGTGTGAAATGTCTTGCCAATGTACAACCCAATGAAACATGCACCGTGCATAAATTACTTGTATTTCCTGCAAAAAACATTATTGCTGAAAGGATTAGAGTGACACACATATAATCAAGACAAACATGCTAATCCTCATTAGCACTGCTGAAAGCCCCTCTGATGCAGTGCTGGGGTGGGGGATGTAGCCAGCACGGATGGTGGGAGGGAAAAAGTCAGTTAGCTGCTAATGCAAAATGAGTTGGAATCTAGAGTACACACACAACTGCTCACATGCTGTATATACCCTGGAATATTTCACATCAGATTGAAGAAAATCAATGCAGGGAACAAGTGGAATCAAAGAAGCAGGTCGAAGAGGGAATGAGTGGCAGTAGACACTGACCTTCAGCCAACAGTGCTGGCACACATGGCAGGTTCCCTCTTGGTTTTTGGATCTGACAATTCCAATGTAATAACAGATAAATAGAGAGGGCTCGTCAGGCCACAAAAGCAAACAGCTTGGGCTTGCCAAAGGGAACACAGGGAGTTAATGTTGGAGGGTGTGCCTATGTATTTGTGTATGTAGAGAGGAAAGATGGAGAGAAAGAGCTAATGGCTGACATCTGGCATCACTCTCCCCCGTCTGGGTCCTGCGCTCCAGCCCCACACTGTCACGCTGAATGATAAAGCAGAGAGTTTGCCTCCGAATCGGCACCCTTGCAAATCTCCCGGCCAGCCCTGAAGGCATGGGCAGGAGAGCCTCTTTCAGCCATTCACCAGTTAATGTGCCAATTTGTTTTCCAGAGTGCTCAAAGGAAGTATTTATTGCTGTGTGCTGCGGCTGTAGGCTAATACTAATAAAATGCTCTTTTGCTGAAATTCACTTAATTGGCCACGGTAGAGACGGAGAGCTTGAGGAGGAAGAGGAAAGTTGGCCTCCACCAAGGCAGTTTGCAGATGTTAACCCCCCCCGTCCTGTTATATTCAGCCCTCAACAGCATTCCTCCAACTAACCAATCAGCATGCATCTTTCATTTACTTCCATTTACTACCAGCAGTGACACTATTTAAACACACTCCATGGAACAGCTGCAATTAAATAATTATAATTCAGATTTTGTTTGTTTATTGTTGTTGTTGTTGTTGTTGTTGTTTTGAAGTTATAATCAGTGTTTCTCACACCAAAAAGGAAATTTCAACTTAATTGCGGAAATCCGCAACCGGGACATTTAATGACAATTAAAAGCTCAACCTCATGCACACTTGGCATACATTTTAAATAATGGTTTTTATCGTCTATCTGCTAACAATCTGTCAACTCAAAGTTATGTTTAACCAGGTCTTTGCATTCTCAGATCTCAGTAGTTATTTTGGCGAGTTAACTCTTTTTAACAAATATAAAAGATTAGCGGCAATAACAGAAGTTTGAGTCAAATTGTAATAAAGTTTAAAACTGGTAAAACAACTGGTGGCACTTTTCTACTATAGCCGAGCATTCTGTGCTTTTAACCTCAAGCAATAATTCACTTTAAATTCTCTCCCACTATAAAATGCAGGCATGCACATGCACCAAAAAACAAACAAACAAACAAGCAAAAAAAGATCCTACAATGACCCTTTACATGCAATACAAAAATCAAGCATGGTTAAAAGCAAAATCACGATTAAAAAAATATTTACCACTGCTGATTTTTGTTTTGATAGGAGGCAACAATCACTGACTTGTATTCTGTTTATACAAGCTCTTTACATTAAAAAATAATAATAATAAGCTGAACTACTTACAGAATGTCTGTCTTCTCTTTGCTGCTTAAAGTACACTTTGTTGTTTGTTTTTTATTAATTGAAAAGCTGCAGCTACTGGACATAAGCACTGATACATATCAAATATGGTACATTTGCAGGCTATGAAAACACAACAATAAGCTGAAAGACTAAAATGTTGAACCAATGCAGCTTTAAAAATTTATGAAGCTCAATCCATACATTCTGAGTTTCAAATGTAAAAAAAAGTTTCAATGGGAAGTTCCAAAACTAGGAGTTTATGAACAGGGACATTGGTGGTGGATAGAGCTTTTGTAAAATGTAATTTATTGATGTGACTACTCATCTTGATAACACTAGCTCAAAGGCAAAAAATTCAATGACTAAAACTAACCATGGGAAAATATTTTTTGTAAATATTTCAAAACAATCAACGTCCAAGAGATTTATTTAATTGTATGTCCCTTTTCCTATAGTCCATCTCTACTAAATAAGGATTTCATGATGGAGAAACACTGCTGTCAGCCCTTAGGTATGAACCATAGTATTTGCAAATTAAATACCACATCCTCCTCACAATTTTTTTAACAGCATGCTGGCAGACATCATTCACTGTGAGTGGGACATGATGAGACAAAAGGAAATGACAAAGAGAAGTAATGGTGCTGATGGTGTGGAGTTTAAGTGAGATCTTAAGGAGAGAAGGATGGGGAAAAGTAGCTGATGATGAGGCTCCTGTCCCTTTGCCAGGCCTGAGCGAAGCCAGTCTACCAAGGGAAGCTCTCCAGAATCTGACCACAGACTAATTACTGGAGGTTTTGTTCAGGAAATTATCTCCATGTCCATTGCTGCATTTCACAGCAAATTAGCCGTGGAAATCCCAAAAACCAATAAATAAGGCTGAAATTGTTCATCGGGGTTTCTGCCGATTGTGTTGCCCATTGTCATTGTCCTCCTCCCTAATGCTGAAGAAACTAAGAACCCATTTCCTTTATTTGGAAATTCTTTACATGCTCAAAAAAGAGACAAATAAAGGCTTTGTTTAGGTTGTGCTGTGAGGTAGTGATAAGCTGTCAGTATTGATGCCAGAGAGTGTAAAAAGCATTCTTAGCACCATCATACACACATACCTACCGAGCCTTTTCTTGCCATGTATGAGCACAGTGGAATTAGCATGCTGAAAAGGAGTTTCTTTCAATATGTACATATACAAATATTACATATAGATGGAGACAAAAGGAGAGCATAAGAAAGGGAAAATGACTATGAAAGTCATTAAATGCAAAAAAAAATAAAAATAAATCTTGCTTTCAAACAAAAGAGAACCAAAGGAAATACAATGGAAACGTATACTTCCAGAATAGTGAGGTGTGAGTATTTGTGTTCCAAATAGCTTATTTTTTAAATCTATTTAAGAGATGGTATTAATGAATACAGTACTGTGCAAAAATCTTGAGACACCCTTCAGTTCTTTATGTTTTGTAAGAAAAATGAGACATAGGTGCAGCAAAACATAAATGGGAATACAGTACATGAGGCAGAATTAAAGTCTGTGCAATTCTAACAAGCTTGAAAGCCAATATTTCATGTAACCACCTTTATTCTGCAACACAGCCTAAACTCTCTTAGGAAAGCTTTCTTTTAATTTGTAAATGTAAAGTACTCTTCAGAAATAGTTCTTTGGATTCCTGAAGGGCCCTGCGACAGACTGGCGACCTGTCCAGGGTGTACCCTGCCTCTCGCCCTATGACAGCTGGGATAGGCTCCAGCGCCCCCCGCGACCCTGAAAAGGATAAGCGGAAGCGAATGGATGGATGGATGGATGGATTCCTGAAGGACATTCCAAAGCTAGTTTCTGGAGATTCGGTAGTTTTTATTCTGTTCTCTGTCTAGTGAAAAATACTAGGTCAATAAAAACATAGGTGAGCGAGTTTGGTGTGGAAGAACTTTACTGGCCTGCACAAAGTCCTGACCTCAACCCAAAAGAACTTTGGGATGAATTAGAGTGAAGACGGTGAGCCAGGTACACACGGGTGTACGCACAAACTACACCCTTTTTGGCTCCTACCTTAAAGCACACTGTGCGCTGTCAATCTTACGTGCTGCACAATAATGTTTAACACTTAGTATTTACTGTTATATTCCCATAGATCATCATGATGTTGTTTATCCCTTGTTAAATGCTTGTTTTCTTTTTTCTTTCTCAACAGGTGATCCAGGTGATTGATATATGTATTTTTGTCTGCTTATTTTGTTTGTATTTGTTTTTTGCCCTTTATCCCCGTCCCTCTTCTCCGCTGTTTTTTTCCCTCTTTCTTTCTCCCTTTTCTTTTCCTCATTCAAGTCTGTCCCGTATCTAGCAAGTGAAAATAAAAAATAAAATAAACAATAAAAGGTGAATCAAATAGACCATTACGGCAAGGCTGGGATGGTCTATTTGGTAAAGTAAATCCGTTGGGCATCTTTCTTCGCCTTTAGACAATAATTCTGATGGCAAAAGAGCCAAACGGGACAGGCAAAAAAAAAAAAAAGAAAAAAAAGAAGAAGAAGACGGTGAGCCAGGCCATGAAATGTGCTTCTGTAAGAATGGTGAAAATTTCCCATAAACAGACTCCTAAACCTTGTGGAAAGCCTTCACAAAAGAGTTGATGCTGTTATAGCTGCAAAGGTTAAGTCGATATCATATATAAATGCAATGAATTAAAAATAAGATGTCACTCAAGTTGATATGTATATGAAGCCAGACAAACATTTGGCAATATAGTGTAGCTGAAGTCCTGAGTAAAGATCTCACACCGTCTGCTAAGTGGTAAGTGACGGAAGTGACGGACAAGATAAGCGACGCATGTTGTAACTGACGTCAGACTTTTGGCGGAAAATTAAAGCGAATGGTAGTTTAGAATTTAACAAATTTCTTTAAGCTTCAGTATTACCAAATACACTTATCAACTGTCTTATAACTAACAACATTTGTCTAAATCATCTCCAACACCCTGGAGAACAAGGGGGAGAGTTTAGAGGCTCTCCAAGATTACATCGATCAGTGCTTCCAGGGTCTCGTAATGAAGAAGGCTCAGAGCGCATCTTCCCCGGCCAAATCTGAGACGCCGTCGTCGAAAAGATGTCGCCCGGCAGATTCCCGCAGCACAACATCGCCACCCAGCAAAGATATTGCCGACATGCTGGCAGGGCTGGACTGGGACAAAAAATTGGCCCGGGCATTTTGACTAGAGACCGGCCCACCAGGTATTATAGGAAAAACCATAAAGCCTTTGAATGAAAACAAACGCTGTTGTCACAGTGATGTACACTGTCTTGTTGGTATATATGTATCAATCTAATAAACCTAAACCTACACCATACTCCCAATTCTGGTATTCTAAACAGTACCCAGAAGTAGACTGCTTGGTTGAATTAACTTCCTAAACTATCTAGAACACATGGTGAAAACCTGAAATTAAGACAGAGGAGACTAGAGGTGAGACATGATCATTACTGATTACTGATGACAGATTTAGATATATTTTCATAAACCATTCATTTGCCACATCAATAAACAGCATGGCAGGGCAAAATATTTTTTCTAACATGGCAACCTTTAAAAAGTGAAAGAAGACAGAAAGACAGGTGAGAAAGAATAAAACTTAATTGACTTTTTGATGGCATTTTACACACAGTACTGGTACAGTATCTAGAAATGTGGGAAAATACTGGCATCATATACAGTACTTACTTCTGAAGAAATTATGTTGGGACCCTCAAAAAAATTACTATGTACAATAATGGATTTCTATACATTTTACATCAGATGAAAACGTTTGTTGTAAGATTCAGATAATTATTTGTTAAAAGTTTTTAAATGACATAACAAAGAAGAGCATGTCTTTGTGCTCCCTTTTCCCTGTTAATGCCCTACCTGGCCCCCTGGCAAAACTTTGCTAGACCCGCCCCTGCACAATTACCAGCTGTCAGCTACTTAGAAAAGGATCCTGGTGTTATTTGTCTCTCAGAAACAGTTCATAACTTCCCTTCAACTCATTCATGTCACCTAAAAGGTAAACCTGTTTCTCCATCACCTGTTCAGCTCTGATGATTCAGTAAGGACATCTCCTGGTTTCATCTTCATGTTTCCCTCTCACCAGATAACCAAACCGATATCATGACCAGCAGCTTTTACAGCTGTGGCTCCAGCAAACATCAGCTGATACTAGAAATGAATATAAAATAAATTCTAACAACAACTGACCAAGCTTAAATGTGCTGCTGTTGTTTAGCGCGACATCCGCCGGTTTCTTCTTTCTGGCGCAAAGTGGGAGATACTGTAAACAAACGAGAGAAAAGCCGATCAGCTGATCACTGATCAGTTTCATGATTGAAGTAGAAACAGGAGAGGGAGGGGAGGAGAATGAGAGAAGAAGAAACAGCTGTGCAGGAAAGATGCAGAATAACTCCAGCTTTGTGTCTTTTTCATTGTAGCTAAAGTCCGGGACAAACTGTCTTCCTTTTCACCTCAATACGAAACGCATGATATTTTCTCTGAATACGAGACCATTCAGTTTTTTACGGTATGGTTGGAAACTCTAATAACTAACCTTATAAATAAAATAAGATAAAACAAGTTCAACATCAATAACATCATAGCACCCGCCCAGCAGTATAAAAAAATCCGTCATGCTAGCTAGTACGCAGTACGAGTTATTGTAACTGACTGTAAAAAGTCAGCATAATGAAAATAAACTCCACCTAAACTTGGTTTATATCTGACCCAGATAGACTGCAGGTCATAACTTCTTACCTAAAGTTCAGTTCACTGCCTCGGGTCTCTGCTCCTCCTGCCTTTCCGTCATCCACCTGCCAGCGTGTTGCATCGGCTGGCCTCCACCACTTGTTAATGTTACTGAATCTGTGGACGCTCCGCAATAGCCACCACCAAACAACCGAGTTATTTTTGCACATCTCCCTTCATCTGGCCAATCCACCACCTTTCAGTGTTTATACCATTACGGGAAAAAACGAAAAACCTCTTTCATTAACTGGTTAAAAATATTATATAACTCCCCAACAGCTTGTGTCAAAACAAATGACCAGACATCCTCCAGTTTCTGTCTCCTGAGGTGCACCAGGCAGGGATGCCCACTCTCCCCCTCACTGTTTGCAATTTTTATTGAACCACTAGCAGCAGCAATTAGACAGAATTCAGTAATTAAGGGCATAAAATGCAAGAACGCGGAACATAAAATCAGCCTTTATGCAGATGATGTTACTTTTTCTCCAAAATTCACAAACCAATATCTCTGGGGTGATTGAATTGATAAACTCTTTTGCAAGAATATTAGATTACTCAATTAACCGGTCAAAATCTACAGTCCTTCCGATTAATTGCTCGTTCCATAATTATTCTTCTACACCACTGCAATCGGGAAATATAAAATATTTAGGTATTAATGTTTCTCCCAAGCTTGCAGATCTAACTAAATTAAACTATATCCCGCTTTTAAAGAAAGTAGAAGGTGATGTGGCTAGATGGAAATGTCTACCTATATCACTCATGGGAAGGGTTGCCGCTATAAAAATGATGGTCTTACCAAAAATAAATTATTTATTCTCAATGATCCCAACTAAACCGCCACAAGATTGGTTCAGATCTCTAGATTCATGTATGTCCAAATTCCTTTGGAAAGATAAACCCCCACGTATAAGCTTAAAAACACTACAAAAGACCAAGGATAAAGGAGGATTAAAACTACCTAACTTTCAGCACTACTTCTTAGCCAACAGGCTTCAGTTTATCTCAGGATGGCTAAAACATACCCTCTTAGATGAACCTTGGCTAGATGTAGAACAAGCACTTTGCAATAATCTAGAGTTTATCAGCTCAAACATCCAACGACATGAATGCTTCAAAAGCGTCAGCATCAGCTCTTCTCTGACAGCATGGTGGGAGTTTCTAAAATTGGCGGAGTCTTCATTAATCCCATGCAAACGTACACCTATCTGGAACAACCCTGACATATTACAAAACAATAATATGATAAACTTTTCAGATTGGAGTGGTAAAGGAATCAAATACTTAGAACATATATTAGAAACAACATAATTTATTCCATTTGACCGACTAGTTACACAATATGGGATCAACAAGAAAAGATTTTTAGAATATCAACAAATTAAATCCATAGTAAAAAAGAAATTCAAGTCAAGTCAAGTTGAACTACATACACCACAAAGTGTGGTACAGTTTCTTACTCTTAAAACCCCAAAATTACTTTCCAAAATATACAGAATGCTTTCTAAAACAGATGAATCAATATCACTTCCTATTGCAAAATGGGAAGCAGATTTATCAGTTAACTTAGACCTAAACTTCTGGTCTCAGATATGCCTAAAAACCTTTCATTTAATTAGAAATCCCAGTCTTCAATTAATTCAATACAAAATACTACATAGAGTGCACTATACAGGTCATCAGATGTTCAAGATGGGCTTTACGTCTACCAACAACTGCTCACACTGCCAAACCAATTCACCGGACAATTATATCCACGCTCTTTGGTTCTGTCCACCAGTTCAGAAGATTTGGCGCGAGATATGTGAAGACTTATCAAAGTGTCTGAAATGTAACATTCCAACTTCCCTTTTAGTGTGTTTGTTGGGCAGCTTAGATAATGTCACTACAGAAAAGAATATAGAATATATGGTGTGAGGGTAGGGACAGGCTTGGGGCGTCGGGGGGTTCCCCGGAGGCATCTTCCTTGGAGGGCTCAACCCGGGGTTGCGGTCATGGCCTATTAAGTGCTCTGTTGGCTCTTAGGTGATGGTTTCCTCGTGGCTGCGTGCCGCGGGGCTAGGGGAGGGTCTGTGCTGACGGACGTGGGTTAGTGACCTGGTAGCCTGGCTGCCCCTGGGGGTGCTCCATCTCTGGGCTGGGGCCATGGCTGGGCCTTGGGGGCTTGGGTACTGGTTGGTGTGTCGCCGAGGTTGTGGGCGGGTTGGTGTATGGGGGCCCAGCCCTGGTGCAGGGTGCTGCCAGTGCATCGAGCCACCTGGGGGGCTCTTCAACTGGTGGAGGAGGCTGTTACATCTTGCAGGAGGTCTCCTCTCTTCAGGAACTCTCTCTGCAGGAGGGGGAGATACAGGAGAGGTGGAGGAAGGTCTCAGCCTGGGCGCCTATTGTCTTGTGTAGTCTGGAAGATGAGTGGATGACGGGGTGGGTGCAGTTTTCTCTGTGGTGGGGTCGGGTGGACTGTCCCGGGCTCTGTGGGGCTGGGCGGCGCTGCTGAACTGGGCGCCGGTCCGGATGGGCCTGGGCCCCCTTTCCCTGGTGGGTTGCAGAGTCTGGGGGTCACTTGCCCCTCCCTTCCTTCCCTCCCCATCTCCAGCTGCCTCCCTCTTCCCGCTCCACCACAATCACCCACATATGCAGGGCCTTGGGGTAAAGGTGTGTCACCAGGGTGCAGGGGAGGCATCCACCCCTCTGTCCCCTTCTGGCTGCCTGTGCCTCAATTTTATCCCACAACATAGACATTCACATTACTCACACTCTCATAACACATACATATAGGACCTTGGGGATGGGCACGCTACACGGAATCCAAAAGACCATTAGGGTGCCGTCCAATTGGGGTCTGGGGTCTCCCTGCTGTTGCCGAGTCGGGGCAGTCTGCCTCTCTCCACCCCAGGGAAAAGGGTAACACTACCTGGGTCTGGGTGCAGTTTCCCCCTCCAGGAGCAAGGGTACCTAGATCTGGGGCTTAGAGTACGCTTGGGGAGTGTGATTGTGTGTACAGTGTCTCTTTATGTCTGTCTCCACGTTGGGTGAGTGTTGGGTATCAGACGCCACCTCTCTAGGGACATCTCAGGCCCTCCAAGGTATGGAGGCCTATCTCCCCCCACCACTTCCCCTACCAGTGGCAGACGCCCTCAGACATCGGTGCATTGGCTGTTCTTTGTGTCTGGGCATGGGCGTCCAGGTACACACCGGCTCACTCCTGGTGACTGCTTGTCGGGGCCTGGAGCCTGGGGCTCGCTCGGGCCACTTCGGGGGTGGAGTGCCCTCAGCCTCTCGGTCTGGGGCTCGGTCACTCTGGCACAGCTGGCTGCCGGCGGAGCTCATGGGCACGTCACTGTAACCCCCCCTGGCTTATGCTCCGCGGCTGCTGAGTGACCCCTCATCTGGGACTCTCCTCAGCTCTTTCTGGGATAGTGGCGCGGCTGCCCCTCTGTTGGTCTTCCTTGGTCTCTTGTGTTCTGAGGACCTCTGGATGTCTGGAGTTTTGATCTCCTCCATACCTGCTTCATGCCCTGGAGGACGGTGCTGTGGTCCCCCACACCCTCTAGCAGATCATTACATGAAGGAACCTTTTAAATACAAGCGCGCTCATGCTCACAGGTGTACACACGGGTAATCACACCCACAAACTACACCCTTTTTGGCTCCTACCTCAAAGCACACTGTGCGCTGTCGATCTTACGCGCTGCACAATAATGTTTAATATTTAGTATTTACTGTTATATTCCCATAGATCATCGCGATGATGTTTATTATGTTGCTCTTTTTTTCTTCTGCTTTTCAAGTCTGTCCCGTATTTAGCAAGTGAAAATAAAATAAAATAAACAATAAAAGGTGAATCAAATAAACCATTATGGCAAGGCTGGAATGGTCCATTTGGTAAAGTAAATCCGTTGGGCATCTTTCTTTGCCTTTAGACAATAATTCTGATGGCAAAAGAGCCAAACGGGACAGGCAAAAAAAAAAAGATCTCACATCTTGGTCTTTTTGAGTATTTGGTAATGCCCTTCTGATTCACCAATGCTTCAGCTGTTATGCAGGCCCATGTAAAGGACATTTTGGCAATTCATTTCTCAACCACTTCATGTTTGAGAAGATCAGAATGTTTGTTGAGGTAGTCAAAGTCTCTTCACCAACACGAGTCCCACCAAATTGTCTCTACATTCCTTTGAAAGTCCGTCCAAAGGTAATTAACTGGGCACCTTCTTGCAACATCTGTTTTGGTGTCCATCTCAGGTTAAAGATGTCAGAAAATATGCTTCTGCTTACTCTATATGTGCTCAAAACAAATCTTGCAACTGTTCTCTTGCCAGTTTGTTGCGACCACTTCCCACTTGCCTGGTTCCCCTTGGTCGCACATTACCCTGGAATTTGTAATTGTCCTTCCACCCTCCTCAGGTAGCACAGTAGTATTAAACATACTACATCGGTTTTCCAAGGCTGTTCATTTCATTTCTCTTCCCAAGCTCCAATCAGCTCTCTAAACTGCACACCAATTAAATTTTCCAGCCACACAGGTTTTGAACAGACATAATTTTCAACTGTGGACCCCAGTTCACTCCCCACGTGTGAAAGGGATTCTTTCAACAGAACTCAGAGCTGAGGTCAATCTTTCATCCACTTTCAATGGGCAGACTGAGTGAGACAACCAGAAGCTGGAGGCCAATCCTTACTGTTTTGCCTCTCAGTCAGCTCTGAGCTTTACTGAGCTTTTAAATAGAGTCAACCCTGTTTCCCCTGATTTCTTCAAATTCCTCAAATTGCTTCAAAATATGAGAATTCATAATGTATTCCATATTGAAGCCAACAGAATGTGAAAAGACTTCAAGTAAGCAGAGTATGATTCCCAAGTGGTGAAGACGATTTGGTCAAGATCTGATCGAGATTTTAAAAGTCTGGAATGATTGTGTTAACTTGGAGCAGGTGTAAGAAAGGCTTAACATAGAGCAATACTCGGCCCAAAGGCAGAGTTCACAATCCACCTGAAACTCAAAAACAGACTTGATTGGAAAGAAAAGACAAATAATATGGAGGAGAACTGTAAAAGTCAGTGATGAAAGAAGGTTAAGTGTAAAGAAAAGAGGGTTCCAGGATTTCTCTTCAGGGCTATACTCCTGAAGGGGTTAATGACTCATTTGATGCTAGTTTTCTTGAGATGCACTGGAGAGGAGAGTTGCTGAAAGAAAGCCAAATCTTTTCACCTGTTGTGTACGGTGGAGTCATTTTGCGATTTGCTAGACGATGGTTTTCCTGTGTAGTCTGATGTAGTGCAGCCTTTACCTGCCTCTAGAAATGTTGGCAATGATGCAGATGATATTGTACAGAGAGCACTGCGATTTCCCCTTCCTGGACTGGAAACGGGTGGTTGATATCCTAGGGGAGATTCAAAGAGTAATAATCTTGTTGCAGTAGAGTTTATTTTGAGCAACCAATCCAAGCCAAATGTGTACTCTAGGACCCAACCTTTTTTGCGCCACGGACCAGTTCATGTCGAACAATATTTTCACGGACCGGCCTTTAAGGTGTTGTGGATGAATACAACAAAATAAAACCACTACCTGTACCAAAAAAAACCCAAGATTTACTCATAACACACGGGAAAAGACCCAGGAAACCAAGTTAACAATAAAAAAACAACGTTAAAAACCGATAAAAACACTGAGAACCATTAATTTCACACCCGAGGCTCAACTCTTGCAGCCCGGTACCAAACGACTCATGGACAGGTACCGGTCTGGCCCGGGGGTTGGGGACCCCTGCTCTAGGATGTTGATACATTGGGAGCTGCTTCAGGTTCTTGATTTGCCCTTTGTTTTTTGGGTTGTGGGTGAAAACCAGAAGTTAAACCTAACTTGGCTCCTATGGCTTCACTGAAGGTTTTCCCGAATTAAGAAATGATTAGGGAACACAATTGCACAGCTTTTGAGAACATATCAGTTATTGTTAAGACTGTGGAATTACTCGGACAGTTCAACAGACTATAAAGAGGCCACCAAAAGCGATGTTTTAACAGAGAAGAAGGTGCAACCAACCCTGCGATGACAGGCAAACCTAGCTAAATAAAGCACTTAGTGGATAAAGACAGGCACATTTAATGCAACAATTAGGGGAACCTGAACCAGGATCTGATTTAGACTGCTGAGCCTGCTTCACCAAGTCCATTAATTCCCAAGTGACACCACCAGCAACCTCACAGGCTGAAGGCAGGAAGGTTGCTGGAGAGAGTCGACTGGATTCTAATCAGAACTGGATAGAAAGCGTCAGGTTTAACATTTTTGAAACATTTCTGGTAGGTAACGGCAAAGTCAATTTAACATCCAACAAGTGTAACCACTCTTCAAGGGCTAACTTTAGCTAGTGAAAACAAAAGTGAAGCTTAAAGGATTGCTTTGTTGGGAGAGCAATCCTAGGAGACCTAGAGTCTGAAGCATCCACCGTGAAAACAAACTGCTTATGTGGGTCTGGTTGGACAAGGACTGGTGCAGAACTGAAAACCCGACAGTCTTGTGAAGGTTCTTCCACCTTCTCACAACATTCCCTTCACCCATTTGTACATTTCCATCTATATTTTTAATCACCCTAATCTGTTCACATCCATTCCGGCTCAATCTCTCTATCTAGTCAATCAATACTATTTTTCTTTTCCTTTTTTTACTCTCCAGTGTCACATACAACTTGCTTTAAGCCTTTTCCTTTGTTTTTGCCACCCCTCTCCTTTCCTGAATGCACAACTCCAAGTACTCCTGTCTACTTTCCTTTTCTCCCTGACTATTACACTTTTTCTTTGCCAACCTCTTCCTTTAGATACTTTACACATTCTCCCTGTCTTCTTTCCTCTGCCCAGAAACATCAAACACATTCCTGGCAGTTTGCTTCTCTGCTTCAGCTGTATTTTCCCAGTTGTCTCTTCCCTACCACCCAGAGTTTGTCTCAACTACTCTTGCAACCCCTTGCAACACACTACTATATGATGCCTGTTACATTCTCTAGTGACATCAACCTTGCAGTCTGTAATATCTTTCAGACTGCACATATAAATATTTTGTCACCACAGCCATTTCCATCCTTTTCACAAAATCCACTATTATATGCCTTTTTGCATTTCTCTGTATCATACCTACCCAACATCTCCTCATCACCTCTGTTCCCTTCACCTTCATCTACAGAAGTTTGTTCTAATCACCACTTTCTCTTACCTGGAGATACTCTCTACCACTTCATCCAACTATCTTCACAATGGTAGCTTGAATTCATGTCCAATGTTTCTGCTTCCCCTTCTTGCTTCCCCACCACCTAGTCACCTACACACGTAATTTATCTGCCTTCTTTCTATTAATCGCATCAACTGGCTCTCTCCCTTCACCATAGTCTGTAAGTTTAAATTTAAAGTCCTTACTCTCACCTAAACACTCCTGTCTTTCTTCCACTTTTGCTGCCTCTTAACGTGCCATTACTTTTCCTTTTCCTACAGTCAACAGTAGTACAGTTTCCTCGGGGACCCTGCTGGCCAACAGCACTAAAGTTAATCATTGTTTACCTGTGCTTGGTATGAAAATCTCATTATTGATGAGCCACAATTTTTTTAAGAGATCGTGTGTGTGTGTGCATGTAGAGTGTCTAGAAAGCAAAATGTGTCCTTGAAAAATTATTAAACATCCTATTAAATCTAATTGTTCACCATATCAATTAAAAAACAAATAAACAAACAAATAAACAAACAAAAAACATTATCCTGGTTTAATGGCAACAAGAAAAAATCAAGCTGGATATAAATTGCACATTTTCTTGTCTTTGCCACAAACATGTCAGTTAGCAGGAATGTTTAAGCCCTAGAGGAGGGGTCATCAGTTTGGGACTGTATATGGGTCATTCTACTCTGCAGGGAACACGAGTGGGCATTCAGAGCACCCAGACCCCGACACACCCAGAGTATGAGAATTGTTTATGTGTTTTTATGTGTGTATGTGTGAGAGTTAGTAGGGTGGGGTTTAGGAGATGTATAGACGTACTATACCCAAATGACAAGCCCACTGGTCTCATGGCAAGGCACAATTAATGACCCGTGCCAACATTACAGGATGAAAAATTCCCACTGTCCGAACATCGCCCGCCCAGCCTGGCAACTGGAATTCTTCATTAGCCCTGGCAGTGGAAGAAAAGGGGTGAAACAATGTGTGTGTATTAGATTTGGGCCCGTATATGTGAAAAACTGTGGACAGCTGTATTATTGTACTAATATTTTTCTTATGTATTCAGTAAACTCTCAATCTCAGTATCCAGCCAGTTACAAACGAGTACATATAGTATTTGGGTATACAAATTTTGAGTCTTATTTTGGTCTTATTTATATGACTTTTGTCTCTGTTAAGGAATCCTTTGGGCTGAGGTATCGGGGATGCATGTTATAACAGTTTCATTGGCAGTTTGTTGGCAAGCTTTTTTTGTAAGTTGTTTTTTCTCATAAAATAACATTCATAATGTTCCTGTAAAGAGACGCATGGGTATTGACCTAGCACTATTATTTTGTGTGGTACCTTGCTGATTTGTTATATAAATAGAAGTTTCATAAAACTCTGACTTTCAAATTCTGACAGGATTTGTTCACTGGCACAAATAATTAAAAATGTTCACTGATAAAAAAAAAAAAATCACATTATGGAAAATATTTGTGGATTTATGTAATCGTCATTGAATGTTTTTAGATGTTTTGTTTTCTGTTATGTACAATTTGCTAATAATACAGTTTTATAAACACTGGGCTGTTTCATAGTGTTTTATTGCTTCTTTTGCTAAAGAAATTCTTCTAAAAAAAATTCCTCCACCATTCCTCATTTTCAGCTAATAATAAATCATTTTTGGTAATATAGGAGATATTGATTTAACTGTACAAGTAACAATATTTTGCATTTCTTAAGCCAGAAAGGAGTGCAAACAGCTTTCAACATATTTAAAATAATAAATAACAGGCAGCACAGAATGGTATCTTTTATCATGTTTAAAAGTGAAAGAATAAAATTTTTAATGTGTGTGTGTGTGTGTGTGTGTCCACTTTAGTGGTGTACAAAGAAAAAAGTACAAAATATTTTTAAAAAAGTATTTTTTTCAAATACTTATGGATCTAACTGCATATTTAATTTGACTAAATAATGCATTCATAAATATTAAACTGGCATTTTAAAGTTAATTGCTGAAAGAGTGTATATAAGAGAAAAGAATGGAGTATATGGTATTTAATGTCACTACTGAATACCCACAAAGCATAGCTTATTCACTAAGGTATGTATGTCGGACGTTTCTGTTTAGACCCCACCCAGCTCTGATCTGGCTGCTGATAAAAGCTTCACGGTCATCACAGACCTCTGTACCACAGTCACTTAACCATCAGTCCAGACTCAACCAATCAACCTTTTCTGCATCATCCAAATTCTTGTCCTGTCATTTTACAAACCATGCAGCCAGGATAAACAAATCAAACCCATTTCAAGTGTGGAAATCACTCTCAAAATAACAACTGTGAAATGTAGAAATGTATTATCTTCACCCTCCAAATTCAATTTATTTTATGCATATCTTACCATCTAAATTGAATACAGCTCGTAGGTTGTGCGAGAAATCCCTTTGAAAAGACTTGCCTTATCTTATCTCCAGCACTTATCTTATCCAGGGTGTCTCGCTTTCTAGCCAAGCAGAGGCGTCATAGTGTGCAAACCTCTGCTGAGGGTTGTCTTACTGTGTTTTCATTGGCCTTTTGAGCAACGTGTTTTTCCAGAACAACCCAAAACACCGCAGACTTTAAAAAGAGTCTCCCCTCAGTGTTAATTGAGATTCATGAAGTTGAAACATTCAATTAAGTAAAATAATCTGATTATAAAGCTTTAATTATCACTAAGCTAGATACACTTGATGAATATGTTAGACAAATTACTAGAAAGAGACTGTTTGAAAATAATCATTTAAACATCTGGACAGTGGGAAAGATGGTTATATAAAGAGTAAATTGTCTCAAAGTTACTTAACAAAAAATTAACAAGTGCTTTGTGACGAAATTAAAATGCTAATTGCAAATAGATTATTGTTTGTTAAATTAATATCATTTATGGGGAAATGCTGATGGTGGTACCCGTGAAGGTTACAAAATGTGAGAACTGTCACCGTTTAATCTATCCTGCTTAAGACTGTCTGCAGAAACATTTATAACAATTACATTTGTACACAAACACTTGGTCCTTTCTGGACACATGGCATTGAAGGGTCTGTACAAAAGTAAAAAAGTCCATATAGAGTCTTTTGTTAGGTTTTAAATACAATCAAGTTTTACTGTGTCAAATAATTAAGACTGTTTCACACTGGAAAATCTGTCGTGGATAGCAGTTCAAGTACAGTGTTAGAGTACAAGCATTTAGCATTATACAGTGTAACCTTTAAGACTATTATTCTTTGTACATAAGAACCTAATTGTACAGAATTGTATAGAATAGACAACAATGTGCTGTTATCTATTCCAGGACACTCCAAAGATGTAGTGGAATTGCATTAATTCAATTTTATTTATATAGCCTCAAATCACAACAACATGTCACAGTCTGGCTGAGGCAGACTGTATGTGTTTGCAAGAGAGGACTCAAACGCAAACCAAAAACTGAACGTGACGTGGATTTAACAAAAAACAAGCCGTTTATTGAGGCTAGGAAACAAGGTACAAACAAAGGGCATAGGTGAAACTAAACAATAACCTAAACTGGGTGAACTAAAACTAAACATGAACAAAACGTTAAACATGGTGAACTGACATGGACACCTGAAGTTGTCACGTAGTTGAGCAGACGACCTGACAAGGAATGACTGAAGACACACGGACTAAATACAAACAGGAGGATAATGAGGGAAATGGAAACACATGGGCAAACAGCTGACACACATGAACATAACGATGTCACAAGGGGAGAGTAAAACTAAAAACATTGAACATAGGAACACAGGACCCCTTCAAAATAAAACAGGAAACTTAATGAGATCAGACATGACAACCTGAACTTGACCACGTAAGACACAGACATGAAACACATGAAGGGCAAGGGAGACTTAACAGGGGTTGGAAGACACAAGGGGAATCTAATAACAAATGAACTAGAAAAGCTAATGAGCTTAATGATATACTATAAACATCAAAATAAACTCAAAACACTGGGTCATAAGACCCAGGATCGTGACACAACAGTTGCCTCAATGTGCTTTATATTGTAAGGTAAAGACCCTGTCTAAGATCAGGTCAACAGGGTCTCAAGCTGTTCTTGAGAAGTTTTTGCAGTGCAGCAGGAGACAATGTGGTGGTGGAGGCCAGCGCTGTTGCTTCAGGATAGTATGCTTCATCTGGGGCAGCATGGTGGTGTTATTAGTACTGTTGCCACACAGCAACAAGGTCCTGGTTTCAAATCCACCTGGCGGGTTTTTCTGTGTGGAGATGCACGTTTTCCCTGTGCCTGTTACACAGGTGTCTATAGCAGAGACTACAGTAGTTCATTCAGTTTGTAGAGCTTTTCCAAACAGTTTTCTCCATTTACAGAAGTATATTCATAAAAAAATGAAAATATGAGAACATCAGGACACACAGTTGTGAATGTAGCTTTTCAGTATGTCCTTGTTTTCTCTTCTAGGTAATAACCTTGTGATCTACATGGAAACGTACTAACAGTTTAACAGTCTGTATCATTTTTGTGGCCACTGAATATGAAATACTATTAAAATGTTCTTAATGCACCATATTAAATGTGAAAACTGAGAAGAAATGAGATAAACTGAATAAAGTGTTCCAGATGATTTTTTTGCATCTGTGAGTAATAGTAATAATGTTGGGGTGACTAAAAACCCACACATTTATAAGACTGTTTATCTTCTTATAAAGCTGCTTAGCAAAGACAACACAGACAAACACCTGAACGCACATGCATGCACAAACAATGTAAATCATGGTTCCAAATTCCAGTGTGCTGTACAAAGCAGCTCATTGGTGCTATCCAAGCAAAGATAACAAAGACACGCAATGCTTCACTAAATGCTTCACAGCCTTGTACCTCAAGTTGCTTACTGATCTACCTAAGTACTTCCTCTCTCATACCCCTTAATGACCTTTCGTCTAGCTCCCACACTCCTCTGCCACCCCCACTTCTCGGTTTGTTACATAAGAGCAAACATAGGCCCATGTGAACAAAACTCCCATCATATAAGGTTTGGAAATGTTCTGGGTAGTCGTCACTGGTGGGTAATAAGGAGAAAAACACAGATGAACATTTTTTTTTTTTTGGGGGGGGGGGGGGGGGGGGGCATCTGACCTGTGAGATCATAATACATACAATACAGTACAGAGAAGCTAAACAATGAAGCAAAGCAGTGCTATAAGAAGGAAATAACGGTAACAAGAAGGATCGAACCACAAATTATCGATCCTCACGTTCCCCAAAATGTCCTAAAAAGTTTGTGTGGCGAGCTCCTACATATCAAGCAACTTAGTTATGGATTACAGATTTCCGATATGCAATAAAAAGTTTTTGCATCTCTTGCATGACACTTTTTAAATAGTTTATTATATTTAATACTGAACTGTAATATTTTTGTTTTTTTAAATTATGCATTTCTGTTTGGATTTGTTTTGGTACTTGGCATTTAATATTGCACTGTAATAACATCCTTGTCTACCTTGTCTAAAACGCACTGAAACTTTTTAATCACATGTGAAAGTTCTGTCATCAATTATGGCACAATATTACATTACAACACTGTTCCAGTGCAGCAGTCACAGGTAGTCACAGTGACTTGTGTGTCCAAGGTGGAGCAGTGGTACAGAGTCAGGGTTACACTGTCACATTCAGTAAGAAGGACTAGATGTTAGAGTCCCTGATAATGCATTGCTTTAGATGGAGAGACTCTTGTTATGAGGAAAGGCAGCCCAGAAACTTTACTAGCAGCACACATCGTTGTGTGCCTCAACTTTCGGTCTTTTACCCAGGCTAAGCTGGCATTTTTTCTTCCTTGGTTAGGTTTAGGGATTAGAAATCTGATCTAGAAAATTTGGGACACATCGTCAGTAGTGGACCTTGGATTCATCGGGTGTTTCGGCCATTATCACTAGAAATCCTCATCCAAGGAGGCCTTGCCAGGGTTGATTGATTAGCTGGTTTGACTAAAACAAAAGCCTATATCAAACAGATGTGTGGGTGAAGTGCATTATTAGTACCCAGTCAGGATCAGACTGTTGCATTTCAGATGAGATGTGAGAAACTAAAAACTGTCTGGTTTGAAAAAAAGGCAAAAGTGAGGCAAAATAATGAAATTAATAATTACTAATAGAAATATTAGGAGGAACACAAAACACTGGAGCTGATCACTAAACTGAAAAGTCAGGCAAGAATAGGGACAAGTCACCAAAACACTCCAGAGCAGGAGCAAACAGCCACCACACAGCTTATTAGGTGCAAAACCAACAAGGCCCTCTGGCACTAGACTCCCTTCTCTAGCCTTAAGTGCCGCTCTATGGCGTTATTTTTGTGCCACTATTCTGAGCGCACGTAAAAAAGGTTTGCAGGTGCAAGTGTTGCATTTTGAGGAGAAATTTATTTTGAGCGAAGAAAAGCTGAATTTGAGTGAACAAAATTCATTGCTGCATGCAAAAAATGTATATCCGTGTTTGCTATTATCCATATACACACGCACAATAGCAGCCCCTCTCGCTCAGTTTTTGTATTTGCGCTCGCAATGTGTCGCTCACGCTCTCAACATTTTTGCCCGTGCACGCTCAACTCTTTCTGTACACCGTTATATTTGTGCCACAAAACCAGCCAATCACAGACTTGGATGCAAAAAAATCTGATTGGCTGTTTTTGTCTCCAATCAGCTCGAAAGGACGAAATGCAATATCCCAGAATCCATTTCGTCCAAAGCTCAAACGAGGCAGTGGCGGAGGAACACAGAGTGGCGGAGTTTGAAATATTACTCTTTCTGGGACACAAAATAAACTTTTAAGATATTTTCATGTTAGAATGTAGCTGTGTGAACTTCAAATATCTGCTCGATTTATCAAGACATCACATATTTGCATAAGTGCTCCAACGTTTTCGGAGATGCCTGTTACCCACCAGCTGACCGGGTGGGAACTCGGGTTAAACATAATATATAAGGCTGAACTGACAAAAAAATCACCGACTACACCACCAGGTATTATAGGAAAAACCATAAAGCCTTTGAACGAAAACAAACGCTGTTGTGACAGTGATGTACACTGTTTTGTTGGTATATATGTATGATTTGTATCACCTTCATGTTTCCAGCTTTACAGCTGTGGCTCCAGCAAACATCAGCTGATACTAGAAATTAATTTTAAATAAATTCTAACAACAGCTGATCAATTTTGAACGTGCTGCTGTTGTTGTTTAGCGCAACATCCGCTGGTTTCCTGTTTCTGGCGCAAAGTGGGAGATAAACAAACAAGAGAGACGATCAGCTGATCATTGATCAGTTTCATGATTGAAGTAGCAACAGGAGAGGGAGGGAGAATGAGGAGAGAAGAGGCAGCTAAGACACAGAATAACTCCAGCTTTGTGTCTTTTTTATTCTCGCTGAAGTCTTTTCCCCTCAATACGGATGTATTGTAATTGGTCCAGCCCAGAGTTGATTATTACCAGCTGGCTAATCCACCACCTTTCATTGTTTATACCATTACAAAAACAAACAAACTAACATAAAAATGAAAAATCACCATTGGCCCACCGGGCAAATGCCGGGTAAATGCCCAATGGCCAGTCCAGGTATTCGGTCAGCTGGTGGGTAACAGGCATCTCCAAAAACGTTAGAGCACTTATGCAAATATGTGATGTCTTGATAAATCGAGCAGATATTAGAAGTTTACACAGCACCATTCTCCCATGAAAATATCTTAAAAGTTTATTTTGTGACCCACAAAGAGTAATATTTCAAACTCTGCCACTCTGTGTTCCTCCGCCACTGCCTCGTTTGAGTTTTGGACGAAATGGATTCTGGGATATTGCATTTCGTCCTTTCGAGCTGGTTGGAGACAAAAACAGCCAATCAGATTTTTTTTGCATCCAAGTCTGTGATTGGCTGGTTTTGTGGCACAAATATAACGGTGTACAGAACGAGTTGAGCGCGCACGGGCTGAAATGTTGAGAGCGCGAGCGACACATTGCGAGCGAGCGCAAGTGCAAAAACTGAGCAAGAGGGGCTGCTATTGTGTGTGTGGATAATAGCAAACACTGAAATACATTTTTTGCACGCAGCAATGAATTTTGTTCACTCAAATTCAGCTTTTCTTCGCTCAAAATAAATTTCTCCTCAAAATGCAACACTTGCACCTGCAAATTTTTTTTACGTGCGCTCAGAATAGTGGCACAAAAATAACGCCATACCGCTCTAGCTTAATTGCTGATTAGAGTCATCTGTACAAAAAGGGTGGCACCTACGGCAGGAGAGCTGGCAGGACACCCACAAAAGGTCAATTTCACAGCATGCCCTGATAGGGCCATAACACTCTCCCATAAATACAAACCTGTGGTTTGTTACGAAGGGTCTCACACTGCAGTGAGCAAACCAATTAATTATACCTGCCTCATTACTGCACCATCAGAGTGGTGGCGCAAGAGTTAGTCGACCTCTGACACTGAGCGCATGACACCATTAAGCAATTACGCTCCAAATGTGGCCTTTTACCAGGCCTAGCATCTTTGTCCATTTGAGAATCACAACTCTATGTTTTTCCACAAGCCAGGCTGTTTTTGCTTCGTGTGCTTACCGCTTGAGTTTAAATTTCAAACAGCTAGCAACAGGTTTGTAAAAAGCAGCTTCTTTACCTTAGGTCTTAAACCCACAACACTCTGTATTGCTAGCTCACCAGGGTGTATTTTGATAAGTTCAGTTCACAATTATATTGTGAATTAAGACAAACTCATCTGCCACTGTGGCAGCCTGCTGTAAAGTGGAATCTCTGTTCACTTGGATAAAGCAATAAACTGAGGCATAGTCTTCAAATTCCTCCACAAGCATTAGCTCACACAGTGCAGCCAACTCATTAACCATACGTGCAGAGCACCAACTATCAAAAGAGCCATTTCTTCTCCCTAGGAAAGTAAAGGTAGGATTGACCTGGTACCTTCTTTAAACCCAGAAAATGCTGCCTATAGGCTTCAGGTACAAGTTTGCTTTTCATTAACCAAGCAGGCCACCATACAGACTAGAACAATCCTCCTGGGCCTATCTGTCAACTTACAAAGCAACATTATGCCCCACAAATCTTGACGCCAGTGCAGTTGCCATGTATTCAAATGCAGTGAAACACTGTCAACATTCGACCAAAAAACAAAAACAAAAAAACCACACAAAAAAACCCCCCCATAACAAACAAAAACTGGAATAAGGTGAATGTTATTGTGCACCAAACAGGCCCACAGTTCATCAGCTCCAGCTGATGCAACTTGATACCCGTTTCATCCTTCATTTTCTACAGTTCCACGTCCTTCCTCAACTGGAACTCCCTCTCGTTCCTCCAACTGATGGACTCCATTTTACAAAGGACTAGCAAATATACAAACTGAGGCAAACTTAAGTAGAGCTAGCTGACAACAGAACAACAACTTACCTGTTGTGGCAGACACATTAAAGAGCCCAGTTCCTAACCACAACAAACTTTACCCACCCATCTTCTTGAGTATACTGGGTGCAAAGTGACCTGAAAGGCTAAAGTTTCAGTGACTAGAGATCTGAATTGCATAGCTCCTAACCGGGAACTTATTCCCACCGAGGATTACTCCAAAAATACACCAAAAAAATTACCCAGAAGATCAGCTGCACACTTACTTAACCAGAAAGTTGCATTTTCCAAAGATAGCACCATGTCAGTCATCTACAAGCAAAATAATTAAAAGCCCAATACTACCAATTCCAAACTCCCTCTTTCCAGAAATCCTGAAGGAGTCCCAGCTTATGTTATTATCCTTAGTTTGGAAGTCTAGGAGGCACAGATTGTAACAAAGTAAATCCAGCAACCCACAACTTAGAACTACTGTACAAAACCCATCTCAGCAGAAAAGTGATTCATTTTCAGTTTATTTATTCCCCTGCTAAATTGCAGTTTATTTTAAGTTAAGCGTCTCACACATGATTTAACAAAAACAAAACTAGACTTAAGGGGCTAAGGCCCAAACAACAACAAAAATACCCTCTGACTGAAAATAAAACAAGAATACAATGCTGAGTTTAAAGAAAATGTCAGAACTCCTACCAAACTTCCCATCTAAAACAAGACAGCTTAACACAGTTCATCCAAAAAAAAAAAAACAACTAACCATAACATTAACCAGACTCTGGGTACACAGGAGTAAGCTTCACACAAAAATCACAGCAGCTGAAACATCACATCACAGATATCAAGGGAGAAAAACATGTGGCTCTGGATGAGTGTGGCTTTATGCAGTCCACTGATGACGAGGAAGTGACTTCAGCTGTGCATTAAGTTGTGACAGCAAGGAGGCAAAAAAAAACATGGAAGAAAAAAAAGTAGAGCCCCTAGAGGACATGTGGACAAAAGCATAAAGGTTTTATTTGATTTTAGCCATACTGCCATATAGCTTAGCCAAGATACATCTAAGGATCTAAGGGGTTATTGTTATTATTATCATTATTGTTATTACTATTGTTGTTGTTGTTATTGTTATTAGAAATCTTGTCTTAACAACCTCTTTTTTTTCATTGCTCGTGAAACATATGATTTTCATTTCAGCCAGCTTTGATTCTATGTTTTGAATCTGCCTAAAGTGTCAGAAATCCCAGAGTTTGAACTGTTCATAGTATTATCTCACACTGTCCGTGTATATTTTGCATTTAAACATTTTTTGATGAATTGCTGTGTTTTGGCTCTGAGCTGTCTAGGCCTGGATTCTGAAAGACTTATGGTATCTGGCCCAAAATGTAAGCAGCAGGTCCTTTACATATACAGTATATTTACTATACGAACTGATTGGTCAAGTACCATGTATTCCAGACACTGTTTGTTACTGTCATGTGATGCACCAATTAACATAAAAGAGGACATAAGGTTCTGGCTGGGTGGTAATCATATTCTACTATAAGTTTAGCTTTTAAAAAGGTTATTGTAGGACTTGTTGTAGACAGCCACTGTACCTCCTACCTACAAACAGTACATAAGCTTTGTAACTGGGCAGTTTACACATGGCATCCAGTATTGTGATGGCTGGTGTGGAATAGATAGCACAGGATCTATTGTTTATATCATATAGATGTCAATGACACCCTTTAAAAAATAATTACAAAAATAAAAAACAGCTGTACTGTACAACCACATTGTACTCCATTGGGAAAAAATGACAGAAAAGAAGTATTATGTCATAGCTTTCTTGTTTTGGATTTGGGTCTTATGCCTGCTACTGTGTCAGGAAGTAATGGAAGCCCTGACAGTGCAACTCAAGCAGTCAGACAAAAGTCTTTGTGATTTTTTTGTACAGCGATACAGAGACTAAATTAGGTTTGTGCTTAGACATGGCATCTTAGGTCATGTCCTTTTTCTTTAATTCAGTTCTAGTTTTATAGATTGCAATGTGTGTTTATCTAGTTTTAATGAGTGGAAAACAGTATAAGAACAATCTTACCCCAACTACATGTTAAGAATTACTTTCTAAAGGACAAAGCACAAAAAACAGTGCAAGAGACGACAAGAAAACTAAAGTAGAAGAGAAGGAAACCGAATGTACAGCAGACCAAAGTTCCCCCTGCCACTTCATTAAACAAGAACATCCTGCACCCCAATTGTCTCCCTCTTCCCTCATTTCCTACCTTACACCCAATACACACTCCCTCGCAAATCCGTTCATAGCAAACTCACTGAAGACTAAGCATGTGTGAAATTGTGACTTTCTAATGCACACACATCCTCTCTGCTCACACACATATGCACACTCACCAACTCATCTGTGCTTTATCCCTAATCAGTTTTTGTACAAGTCCAGTCCTCATTGTGTCATTTGTGTCAAGGTGTCTGACTTTGACGGTTCATCTTTTGTTTCGAATTCTGTTTGTCACTGTAGTCTGTTTGAAGTGTAGAACTTGGGGACTCAAATGCAGAATACTACAAACTGATTGCAGTTAACTAGAGACCATCTTGTGACAAGATCAGCAGCTCCAATTCCAGTGATTTCTCAGACCACACCCATTCTCAGAGCTTCATTTTAGAATCAAGTTTCATGATTAGAAGTTTCACCACATCATAAAATACTTGTGAGGCAAATCCATCCAAAGACTTTGTTCAAAGTGCTGGCTTAATTCATTTTTGTATATTAATAAATAAAATTTTATTTATATAGCACCTTTCAAGATAAAATCACAAAGTGCTTTACAGAGGCAGAAAACAGACGTTAAAATCTAAAACAAAACAAAATCAACCGAAAGCGAGTTTAAACAGATAGGTTTTTAACTGCTTTTTAAAAGACATGACTGAGTCCACAGATCTCAAACTCCAAGGGAGTGAGTTCCAGAGTCTGGGAGCCACTGATACAAACGCTCTGTCACCTTTTGTTTTTAACCTTGTATGCGGGACAGCCAGCAGCCCCTGGTCACAAGACCTCAGGGACCTGCTGGGGTGATAGGAAAGAAGAAGATCACTTAAGTAAGTTGGAGCTACACCGTGCAGGGCCCTATAAGTCATGATAATGATCTTAAATTGGACCCTGAACTTGACAGGGAGCCAATGCAGTTGAATCAGCAGGGGAGTGGCATGGGAGTATTTGTGATGCTTTGTCAGAAGCCTAGCAGCAGCATTCTGAACACCCTGCAGTCGTTCCAGAGAGGCATTACTTAAGCAAGTAAACAAGGAATTACAATAGTCTAAGCGAGATGAAACAAAAGCATGAATAATCATTTCCAATTCAGAACGTGAGACAATGGGACTCAGCTTAGCGATATTTCTTAAATGGTAAAAACAAGAGCGAACCAAAGATTTAACGTGTGTGTCCAGCGTCAGAGCTGGATCAAATGTAACACCAATGGATGATTTAATATAGGAAGCAAGAGGGCCTAGATTTTTAACCACGAGGGGAACAAATTTCTCAGGAGCAAAGACAATGACTTCCGTTTTATCAGCATTTAGTTGAAGGTAATTACCAGCCATCCAATCTCTAACGGAATCTAAGCAGGACTGCAATATTTGGAGCTTAGAAACATCAGGTGGCCTAAAAGAGATATATAGCTGAATATCATCTGCATAACAAAACTGCTTATATTTTAAATGAATAAACATTAAGTTATATAAAATATAACATTGGTAAGTATTTCAGTATTACCTAGATCACTTAAATTACACAATTCAGAGCATATGTGTATTGTTTGTGTATTTACCGATATGGAAAAGATATATATAAATCTTATAAAGTTTGTATCTGTCTTGTGTGAAACTTGTATGAAAAGCATATAAGTGTGAAAACAGATATAAGATCCCTTGAAAAATTATATAATGAAACTTGTATGTTTTGGATACTTACTAAAACAATGTACGAAAGTAATGAGAAAGTGGCCACTTTCATGAGTAAATCATGTAAGCCTATATGATTTACTCATGAAAGTGGCCACTTTCATGAGTAATCACATATAAGTTTTTACTATTTCTTTTCCGTATGGGTATACACAAGCACTCATATATATTCAAATAATTAACATTTTTACGTGTTTTGGAGTTTTTACGTGTTTTGAAGTTTGTACGTGCTTTGTCTGTAGGGGCCACCATAAATATACTTTTATTTATTCACTCCACATAAAATGCAATAAATCATATAATACAAAAACCAACTATTCACATTTCAACTTTTAACTGTTTACATTTTCAGCTTTTTCCTTTTACAAATTTAAAGTGAAACAACACAAAACACTGCAAACCACAACACAATTAAATATAAATTAAAATATGAAAACAAAAAGAAGATGCACATTCTCTGTCATATGTCCCTGAATGAATAAACTTTCTGAATCCTTTATCATCTGCAACTGAAAATAGTTGTGGATGATTACTATACCTTTCTAATGTGATGTTGTTGTCCCTGGCTCTCTTTCTCTCTCTCTCCCTCCCGCTCTGTTCCTGTGCTACTGCGAGTGTCAGTGTTGCCAACTTAGCGACTTTGTCGCTATATTTAGCGAGTTTTCAGACCCTTTAGCGACTTTTTTTTAGAAAAAAAGTCGCTAAAGGGTGAAAGCGCGTATCGCTTTTACTCTCAACAAGCAGTGGGTGCTGCAACACAGTCAGTTCTTCTTTTACTCTTATGCTGTTTTGTGGATCACAAGGTTTAAAACTACTTATAAACACACACACAAAGTAACTCCACCAGAGTGCCTATTTCGGGTCACTTTTGCCGGTCCAAGCCCGGGTAAAGGAGCAGGGTTGGAATTGTGACATTAAAAAAAACAATAATTGCTAAAAGAAATTTCATTTGTAGTTCTAAATAAACTCTAAATGCATTTAGGACGTTTTTTACTCACTTTATGTCTCTTCCACGATGTTATTTCTCTCTCCAACAACATAGGTTACAATTAGATTAGCATTACCAATTATGCAAATTAGGCGATGACGTCATTTAGCGACTTCTAGCGACTTTTAGGACAGCCAATAGCGATTTTCCTTACTGAGGAGTTGGCAACACTGGCGAGTAGTGATGTTCGATTCGTGAACGAATCGTTCAATACTCGAGAATCACTTTACTGACTCGTGAAGCATGATTCACAAACCCAAATGACTCACTGACTCATCCCTGTTTCTGTTAGCAAACTAATTCGCTTAGTAGAAATATATCTAGCCTATAGTCAAAGGAGCTTGCAAAGCTTGGAAAGAAAAGCGTCTGGACTTCTTTAAGTTGCTTGAAGACGTTTCACCTCTCATCCGAGAAGCTTCTTCAGTTCTAAGGTCAAATGGTGGAGAGTCCCAGATATAACCTAGTGGGAGTAACCCCCCACAGAGGGACAAAAGGACCCCCTGATGATCCTCTAATCGCCTGAGCCAAGGTGTGAAACTGGGTGTGTGTCCCAATCAGCCAGAGTTTCGGGTGAGTTCATTGTGAAACCTGGCCCCACCTTATCATGCGAATTCCTGAGGTCAGATGGCCCAGGATGTGAGTGGGCGTTAAGGCGTCTGGGAAGGGATCTCAAAACTGGATTATAAATGGCAGAGAGTTGGTGTCGTAAACCCGAGCCTCTGTTCAAAGAAGACAGCCAGTTTCTTAACAAAAGCATTTCTGCTCTGAACTGGAAGAAAAAACCCTGAGTAGAAGCTCACATCAAGAAAATAGCTCCTTGGCTCACAGTAGCATCGCTCTGCTAACATGCTAACAACACATTTGAGCTACCCACCCCTCCCTTCCTGTGTTGAATCGTAAGCATAAGCAAATCACTCAGGACTCGCTCACCCCCTCCCTCCTGTGCTGAATCATAGAGCGAACGAACCACTCACTCACTCACTCACTCACTCACTAACCCCCTCCCTCCTGTGCTGAATCGTAAGCGTAAGCGAATCACTCAGGACTCACTAACCCCCTCCCTCCTGTGCTGAATCATAGAGGAACGAACGAATCACTCACTCGCTCACCCCCTCCCTCCTGTGCTGAATCATAGAGCAAGCGGACGAATCACTCACTCGCTCACCCCCTCCCTCCTGTGCTGAATCATAGAGCGAATGAACGAATCACTCACTTGCTCACCCCCTCCCTCCTGTGCTGAATCATAGAGCAAGCGAACGAATCACTCACTCGCTCACCCCCTCCCTCCTGTGCTGAATCATAGAGCGAATGAACGAATCACTCACTCGCTCACCCCCTCCCTACTGTGCTGAATCATAGATTGATAGGAAATTGCTTAATTTTAGAAATGTTTTTGCTCTTTTTGCTCTATAAAATAGTTGTTTTTTTTAGAATCATTCATCTTAGCAGTGGGATTTACATGAAAAGAGAAACAAATTAAGTTTGAGTGAAAATGTAAATTTTTTGCACTCCCTGGTCAACTGACTCAGTGAATCAAATGACTCAAAAACCGATTCACTTTGGTGAGTGACTCATTAAAACTCGATTCAGTAAAAAGAATCAAATTTACCATCACTACTGGCGAGTGTAACTACCGCCCCTCCCCCCTCTGCCCAGCGCAAAGGACAAGGCTCGCAGAGTGAAGCGGAAAAAAGTGCGAGAGAGAGAGAGGGTGAGAGAAAGAAAAAAACCCCACAGCTCGCGTCGTTCATGTCAAAGACCTGGCTCTAAGAGCCTTTTCGCTTGCAACCGTCACATCACTACTGTTCTGGAAGTTCAGTTAATGCTAGAAATTTGTTTTGGAATTTGTACGTGCTTTGTCTCTAGGGGCCACCGCATATATTTATATACAAACATATATAAATGAAACCACTTTTTTTTTACATTAGTAATTCCTTTTGTGCATAATTTTATATTATTGTTAATAATAAATTAATTCAAGCAACAAAACAACCTGAAGAGCCAGTTCGGAGCCGAAAGAGCCGGTTCTCTAAAAAGAGCCGGAAATCCCATCACTACACTACAATTATACAGAAAAAACACCAACAATCAAATGATCCCCTATGAGCAAGCATTCGGTGACAGTGGAAATGAAAAACTCCCTTTTAACAGGAAGAAACCTCTGGGAAAACCAGGGTCAGGGAGGGAAAGCCACTCCTCACCAGAGGTGAAGGGGAGAAGACAGGACAAAAGACACAGTATCTGTACATTGCGTCTGTACATCGGTCTATTTTAAAAGACAAGACTGGATATTTTTTTTACATTTTTTTACATTTATATTAACAACAGAACCCGCTGGGTACTTGAGCAAGTAGGACTTTTGAAACAAAGCTCTGGGCAAGAGTGTTGACTTACAAACTGAACATTTAACAGTATTTTTTTAAAAACGCTCTTTTGTCTGATCACTTCTAGATAATTTTAAATTTACAACAATGGATCACGTAAACGGCGTTTCAAATCCCCGAAAACTGAGATTTTTTAAAACTCCGTTTTTGCGTTTACGTGTGGACGAGGAATACGGAGTTCATCACGCAACTTATGTGCCTTTTTTCACATCACACTATGCGCCACGTTATTGTTTACATGAGATGAATTGCAGAATTGCAGATAGAGACAAAATACTGTTAATCTGACTGTCTGCAGGTTTTACACGCTTACACACGCAGTTACTGTCCCTCCATTTAGAAAGGCAGAGGCGTCACGGTGTAATTATTTTACGTGTAGTTGTTTTTTTTTCTGTGTGATAATATTCAATATTGCTGTCAATACATTTTTCAAAAAATGCCTCTCTATACAAAATGGGTTTAAAAACATAAACAGCTGTAGGATACTGTTTGTCCGTGATTTGAACCGGGGGAACAAATCGTGGCAGGATCAGCCTGATGTTATTTGTATCCCGCTGTAACTCTACTGTATACAGAGCTAACTCTGAAATGTCAGGAGTAGTAAGTCATTACAAGTGTTTGTGAAGTAAAAATCAAGAATGTGGGATACTGTTTGTCTGTGATTTGGAGAGCCCGGCGCCTGCTCCCGACGCAGGAAAAAAAACTGTTCTGCAAGGGAGACCTACCTCGGCACTTGTGCAGGTAAGCCAAAGGGAAGATATACTTCACCATATTTTCTAGTCTTTGGCTCAGAAGGAAGTTGGTTTGAAAACATATTTAGCGATGCTTCATCCCCTGCTTTGCGTTTGTGTGGGAGCCCCGTCAAAAACGCCAAACGCGCCCCCCTGGCTCTGTGCCCCCCCTAGGGGCGGGCCCCACACTTTGGGAACCCCTTGTCACTACCCGATCTGTACCGGAAACCCGATCGGTACCCCGCATGCGCGAAAGGTTTTTACTTCCGGTCGTAGCGTTTTACGATAGTTATGGGTCAGAGTATCTGTTAAGATGTTAAGAATAACAAGTATATCTTAAAATGTTTGCAATAATGAAGCATTTCAGTACAATGTAGACAAAAACGAAAAATAAAAAGAAAGTTACGGATCAGGACTCTCCGATCCTTACTGCGCATGTGTAAAGTCTGACCGTACAAATCGGGTCTACCCGATCCATACCGCGCATGTGCAGATGTTTTCTTCTTCTTCTGTTCGTTTAATGGCAGTTTACTCCCCAGTGTACGAGGATACCGCCACCTGCTGACCGAGCGAATAAACCCTATTATAAACTGAATTATCGTCATTACAAACGTGTGTTAAATCTGATTTAGCGATAGTCCAGTGTGTTTATGCTTGTCTGTGAGGAGAGGATTGTTGGAATAGTGATGATGATGTGCGCTATCACTGTCAATTGTCAGTAAACACTTAATCTGGCTGATGAATCTACACGTGAGATATTACAAAGTCTGCATTATTAACTCTGTAATTAGGCGCCATTCTTCTTATTTTACGGCGCTGTTGCTCAATCGGGGGACGCTCTCTGTTGAGGAGAAAAGCATGAATTTCTTTGTATACGGATTATCCATTGTTTAAATGTCCCGGGCAGTCGAAAAGGAGGCAGAGCTGTTGAGAAATGCTAGGAGCTAACTGGGCGCTAACCGCACCATTCAAATATATTGAATGTCGCAATGTTGGCAAAGAGAGGAAGTGACGTAAGATTTGCGCATGCGGGGTACCGATCGGGTTTCCGGTACGGATCGGGTAGTGACACCCCTGCTTTAACTTAATGACTTCATGAATTTCTTCATGTTACATCCTGTGAGGCTGTGGGAGTGTGTGGGCGTGGTGTTGTCTTCTCCCTCTCCTCCTCCTTCTTTCTTGCCCCTCCCCTTGTCTCTCTCTGCCCCTGCCTTCTCCTTTAGGACACACCTGTTGCTCATCTGCCCTCGTTTACCACCAATTACCCTCAGAGGTGATATAAGCTGGAGAAGAGCAGTGTGGAGAGGCTTCTGGTGGATTTCCTCTGTGCTGGGCAGTGTGTGATACTGGTTTAGGTATGGAAACGGCCTGCTGCGTGTGACCAGCCCCACTGTGTGTAGGCTCTTTGTGAGTAGTGCTTAACTGAGCGGTGGTTTCCCATAAGTGACGGCGGCCTCCATTAGTATGTTTGGCCTGCCTTGGTATTGTTACTAGCAGCGTTGCTGTCTTTTTCTGTTGAAGCCTTATAGTTGTTTTCTTTGTTGAAGTGGTCACTATCTCTTTGGGTTGACTTGACTGGTTTATCATTAAAGCAGCGGTGCTGTCTCTTTTTGTTGTTACCATTTATATGATTGAGGTATTTGATTATAATAAAGATTTATTTTGTGTTAAATACCTCTGCCTGGTGTTCTTTTCATTTCACCCGGATCCAACTGTTACTGTTCCCCACTCTCATCGCCTAGCTTTTATGTGGGGACGTAACACTTCACAAATAACAATTAGAGAAAAAATTACACATGGATGTGATTGCAAAAGTAGCAAAACAGTGGCTCAGCAGGTTTGGCATGGTTTCCAGAATACACACCGATTTCTATCGGTGTGTATTCTGGAATCTGTATTACGCTGCACCAGCAGAAGACCGTTTCTACCCAGTCGTCAGGCTACTGAACTGCTGAAATATTGGACAATTACTCTATATGCCATGAAATTTTTTATTCTATATTTATTTGATCTTTTTTTCTTTTTTTAAAATGAATATACATATTTTGTCTATGTGCAACATTGAGGGGGCTCTGAGCCGAAGAATTTCATTGCACTGTTATACATGAATATAACTTAAACTTGAGAACATCATCTACTGGTGCTCTGTACTCTTTCTGCCCACTTGTACGTCCCACCACTGTAGAATATTTCAGTAGCTGGTATGACCTAAAGTTTACAAGGTGAAGAGCAGCGCACCCCCAATCTCTTAATGTGGCCTGTCTATCAGGTTGTCAGTAAGCTTGGGAACACTGTGGCAGGAGGTATAGCTTTTTGTCTACTACAGGGAGTGCAGAATTATTAGGAAAGTTGTATTTTTGAGGAATAATTTTATTATTGAACAACCATGTTCTCAATGAGCCCAAAAAACTCATTAATCTCAAAGCTGAATGTTTTTGGAAGTAGTTTTTAGTTTGTTTTTAGTTTTAGCTATTTTAGGGGGATATCTGTGTGTGCAGGTGACTATTACTGTGCATAATTATTAGGCAACTTAACAAAAAACAAATATATACCCATTTCAATTATTTATTTTTACCAGTGACACCAATATAACATCTCCACATTCACAAATATACATTTCTGACATTCAAAAACAAAACAAAAACAAATCAGCGACCAATATAGCCACCTTTCTTTGCAAGGACACTCAAAAGCCTGCCATCCATGGATTCTGTCAGTGTTTTGATCTGTTCACCATCAACATTGCGTGCAGCAGCAACCCCAGCCTCCCAGACACTGTTCAGAGAGGTGTACTGTTTTTCCTCCTTGTAAATCTCACATTTGATGATGGACCACAGGTTCTCAATGGGGTTCAGATCAGGTGAACAAGGTGGCCATGTCATTAGTTGTTCTTCTTTCATACCCTTTCTTGCCAGCCACGCTGTGGAGTACTTGGACGCGTGTGATGGAGCATTGTCCTGCATGGAAATCATGTTTTTCTTGAAGGATGCAGACTTCTTCCTGTACCACTGCTTGAAGGAGGTGTCTTCCAGAAACTGGCAGTAGGACTGGGAGTTGAGCTTGACTCCATCCTCAACCCAAAAAGGCCCCACAAGCTCATCTTTGATGATACCAGCCCAAACCAGTACTCCACCTCCACCTTGCTGGCGTCTGAGTGGGACTGGAGCTCTCTGCCCTTTACCAATCCAGCCACGGGCCCATCCATCTGGCCCATCAAGACTCACTCTCATTTCATCAGTTCATAAAACCTTAGAAAAATCAGTCTTGAGATATTTCTTGGCCCAGTCTTGACGTTTCAGCTTGTGTGTCTTGTTCAGTGGTGGTCATCTTTCAGCCTTTCTTACCTTGGCCATGTCTCTGAGTATTGCACACCTTGTGCTTTTGGACACTCCAGTGATGTTGCAGCTCTGAAATATGGCCAAACTGGTGGCAAGTGGCATCTTGGCAGCTGCACGCTTGACTTTTCTCAGTTCATGGGCAGTTATTTTGCGCCTTGGTTTTTCCACACGCTTCTTGCGACCCTGTTGACTATTTTGAATGAAACACTTGATTGTTCGATGATCACGCTTCAGAAGCCTGTTAACACATAGTGAGTGAGAAAGGTTACTGGAAAGGAAAAACTCAATGCATCATGGGAATACCCGGCAGCCTATGTCTATTGCAGCATAAATAAGGGAAGATTCAGGGTCACCTGGTCCAGCCCTAACTATATGCTTTAGCAAAAAGGAAAGTTTGAAGCCTAATCTTAAAAGTAGAGATAGTGTCTGTCTCCCAAATCCAAACTGGAAGCTGGTTCCACAGAAAAGGGGCCTGAAAACTGAAGGCTCTCCCTCCCATTCTACTTTTAAAATACTCTAGGAACAACAAGTAAGCCTGCAGTGTGAGAGCGAAGTGCTCTATTGGGGTGATATGGTACTACAAGGTCATTAAGATAAGATGGGGCCTGATTATTTAAGACCTTGTATGTGAGGAGCAGGATTTTGAATTAAATTCTGGATTTAACAGGAAGCCAATGAAGGGAAGCCAAAACAGGAGAAATCTGCTCTCTTTCTCTAGTCCCTGTCAGGACTCTTGCTGCAGCATTTTGGATTAACTGAAGGCTTTTCAGGGAGTTTTTAGGACTTCCTGATAATAATCAGGAAGTAATAAATGCGTGAACTAGTCTTTCAGCACTACTCTGAGACAGGATATTTCTAATTTTAGAGATGTTGCGCAAATGGAAGAAATCAGTCCTACATATTTGTTTAATGTGTGCATTGAAGGAAATATATCATGGTCAAAAATGACTCCAAGGTTCCTCACAGTGTTACTGGAGGCCAAGGTAATGCCATCCAGAGGAAGAATCTGCTTAGATACCATATTTCTAAGATTTTCAGGGCCGAGTACAATAACCTCAGTTTTATCTGTATTAAGAAGCAGAAAGTTGGCGGCCAATCAGGTCTTTATGTCTTTAAGACATTCCTGCAGTTTAACTAATTGGTGTGTGTTATCTGGCTTTATGGACAGATAGAGCTGGGTGTCATCTGCATAGCAGTGTAAATGTATGCTATGTCTTCTAATGATGCTGCCTAAGGGAAGCATGTATAATGTAAACAGAATTGGTCCTAGCACTGAACCCTGTGGAACACCATAATTAACCTCAGTGTGTGAAGAGGACTCTCCATTTTCATGCACAAATTGGAGTCTATTAGATAGATATGATACAAACCACTGCAGTGCAGTACCTGTAATACCTACAACATGTTCTAATCGCTCTAATAGGATATTATGGTCAACAGTATCGAACGCTGCACTGAGGTCTAGCAGGACAAGCACAGAGATGAGTCTACTGTCAGAGGCCATAAGAAGATAATTTGTAACCTTCACTAAAGCTGTTTCTGTGCTGTGCTGAGCTCTGAAACCTGACTGAAACTCTTCAAATAAGCCATTCCTCTGCAGATGATCTGTTAGCCGTTTGACAGCTACTCTTTCAAGGATTTTTGATATGAAAGGAAGGTTGGAGATTGGCCTATAATTAGCTAAGACAGCTGGTATCTAGAGATGCTTTTTGAGTAAAGGTTTAACTACAGCCAGCTTGAAGGCCTGTGGTACATAGCCGATTATTAGAGATAGGTTGATCATATTTAAGATCGAAGAATTAATTAATGGCAGGACTTCTTTGAGCAGTTTTGTAGGAATGGGGTCTAAAAGACACGTTGATGGTTTGGAGGAAGTAATTACTAAAGTTAACTCAGAAAGATTGATTGGAGAAAATGTCTTAAATGAATATCAATGGTACTGAAAGTAGCTGTAGATAATATTACATCTGTGGGATCATTATTGGTAATTTTTTCTCTAATGATAAAAATTTCATTTCTGAAGAAGTTCATGAAGTCATTACTAGTTAAAGTTAAAGTGATTGTTGGCTCAGAGCTCTGACTTTTCGCCATCCTGGCCACAGTGCTGAAGAGAAACCTGGGGTTGTTCTTATTTTCTTCAGTGATGAGTAATAAGATGTTCTGGCTTTGCAGAGGGCTTTCTTATAAAGCAACAAACTATTTCTGCAGGCTACACAATCATCTAAATTTGTGACGCGCCATTTCCTCTCCAGCTTACGAGTTATCTGCTTTAGGGTACGTGTTTGAGAATTATACCACGGAGTCAAGTACTTCGGCCTTAGTTTTCACTGGAGCTACAGTATCCAGAGTCGTACGTAGTGAGGAGGTAAAATTATTAACAAGATTATCGACCTCTGTTGGAGTAGCGTTCAGGTAGCTGCTATGCTCTTCTCTGTTGGTACAGGGCATTGAAGATGATAACAGTGGGTGGATTATATTCTTAAACTTAAGTTACACTGTTAAAAAATCCTCCGTAAAAATACGGGAAATGTCCTAGTAATTTTCTGCCAGTACATGAACATTTACTACAAGCAGATCTCTTATGCTATGTTTTACCAATGCAACACGGAAATTTCATCTAGCATTGTTTGTAAAATTGCATTTTTTTGTCCATTTCAAAAAGCTGTTTAATTCTTGCTTGCTATTCAATATTAAACTTCAAATATATGATGTACAGTTTAAGGAGATAGCAAGCATGAAGGAGAGAAGACAGGGTTCCATGTGTACGTGAGTGCATCCTCTCAGTACCTTTGTCCATTTGAATAAGCTACTAAAAGCAGCCCAAAAAGTTCCAGTTTGATTTCCAGTTTCTTTTCAAATTTTCCAGGGATTTTCGAAGTTGTTGAGTTCAGACAGTAACTTGAGCAGTCTTGGTGGAACGTGTAGTTGCTTCATTCCCTTCATCTCAGCCTTTGACCCTCGTTCTGGATTTATTCCCAGGAACACTCTTTAGGAAATAGAAAATAGTTTTTGATTAAACACTCATAAAATATGAATGAAAACTACAGGCTAATGTGTAGGCTAAGCTACATACTCAGGAACTCTTCTACTAAATGTCCACGCTAAAGAGGAGACCCCCAAAATTGCTCTAGCTGGGTGGAAACCTTGAAAGGGAGGGGTCTAGCAGGCATCCTAGGCAGATGCCCAAAGTACATCAACTGGCTCCTTTCAACATGTAGAATCAGTAAAGGACTAAGTTGAATCAAGTTAGCATGTTTACCTTGAAGTGTGTGTTTGAGTAGACAAAGAATACCATTAGCAATAGAGTTCCAATTCCATGATTCACCATGACGAGCAGAGCCAGAGGAATTGGGAAACAAACATGTGTCAGTGTCAACCATTATATTTATCTTGAACAGGGACGATAGTAACTTTAATCACCTTCGTGCTTTGTGTCAGTTTAAGTTTGTGTAAAAAACAAAACACAGAATTATTTATCCATTTAAAAACCTATCAAAAATCATGCCCAAATTTCATACATGCGTGACAATGAAGAGTCAAATTACTGATTGCAAAAAGAGTTGCTTGAGGGGTCAAATTTACCAAAGCAAGCTAACTCCAGTCTTCTTTTATTTAAGATTAAAGAAACGGATCCTCCACAGAACTTAATGTTGTCAAGACAGTTCAGCAGAAACTCTTGATCTCCGCAGTCAAGTTTGATGGGCATATAAACCTGGATGCCATACAATCTGAAGACTTAGAAGACAATTCCCAAAAGACAAGCCTCCCCAGACGCACTGTGAAAATGGTCATGCCATGGAAACTAAACAAAAACCTAAACTGAAAGAAACTAAACTATGACAACTGTGACAAAAGACATGAACATTCAGGACAAGAACATGCGAGAGACTATGAAGAAGAAATTAGCAAAAAACATGAGCAAGGCCTGAGCTGAATTATGAAACACGTGAATTTGACTCGAAATGGAGGAAGGAACACAGACAACTTGACAAAGACTGAATGAAAACACAGACTAAATACCCACAGGAGGTGATCAGGGGAAGTGGAAACAATATTAATAATCCAGAACTGAATTCAAAATCCTGCTCCTCACATACAAGGTCTTAAATAATCAGACCCCATCTTATCTTAATGACCTTGTAGTACCATATCACCCCATTAGAGCACTTCGCTCTCACACTGCAGGCTTACCTGCTGTTTCCTAGAGTATTTAAAAGTAGAATGGGAGGGAGAGCCTTCAGTTTTCAAGGTCCTCTTCTGTGGAACTAGCTTCCAGCTTGGATTCGGGACAGAACCCATCTCTACTTTTAAGATTAGGCTTCAAACTTTCCTTTTTGCTAAAGCATATAGTTAGGGCTGGATCGGGTGGCCCGTTCTCATTTCTCAAGTACGCGAGTCTGTATTCGCGTTCTCGGCAACTCGCGATTTGTACAATTGGAACATCAGCGTACTTGATGACGTCACAGGTACGGAGTTTTTACTATCTACAACATTAGCGTTATACTAATATAAAAGCAATGACAACCAGGTTAAATTCCACAAGTGTCTCTTAGGTGACCTGCTCTAAAAACTTTAAACACATTTTTTAAAATCCAACTTCATGGATAGTATTAAATTTGTGCCATTATTTTTTAGAGTAGGTGTCTGTAATGTAAATTAGCTTTAATAACATAGCTTTTCATGTCCAATCTGTATAAAAGAGTGGTCTTCATAACAGTCCACATGTCAATTGCCATGTCACATGATCATTACTAAAACCAGCACTTAAAAGGAAATGTGGCATAGTTTTTACAATAGCTATGTGTATGAATAACAAAAGACATGCCTATAATTTAGTTAATTAAAATAATAGCAATAACAATAAAGTAATACATTTTTTGGTGTACATGTTTGTGACAAAGTGGGTGAGAAGACCATTTGTCTATATTCTTAGTTAACATTCTTGTTTTGATTTAACCATATTTCACATGTAATCTGCAATAGGCAAACATCTACTATCCCGGGTTTGTTTATGTTTTGCACTTTTATAGATTATATAATATAACATCTTGGTTTAAATCAATTCCTACAAGTTTAAGTTAACATGTTCTTTATTTCAACTGTTAATTTGTATTGTTTAGAACTTACCTTACCTACCTGTCTTCCAGAAGCAAAAGGAGGAAATGTAGGTTTACTTCCTGCTTTATACCTTCTGGGTTCATCTGAGGTCACAGGAAGAGACCAAGTGCAGAAGGGGAAGAACTCTTATAATTTAATAAAGCTGATTTTAGAGGATTTATAAAGAAATAGATTTATTGTTGTGATATGTATTGATTACACCACAGAGTTTGTTGTCAGTAAAGAGGAGTAGTAGAGGTTTGACTATAATCATGTTCATCTTACCTACCTACTGAATGGAATAGTCCAGAGGAGAAATTGTTTGATTAAGTGGACTATTTAAGCAGATGTTTATTTGAACTGAGTTAATTATAGAGTTGAGTTTCTTATTTGTTTCTTTGTAAATATTGTTGGGCCACAAAATGGTGAATAAATCACTTGCTACACTGGACAGCATCAGTCTCCTGCACTTCTTTGATCGCTTAAGTCGAGTCCTACCACAATGTTTTTCAGCAGCACAGGACCAAATGTGTGAATAGGTGAGCAGATGACATCAATCACAAAATAGATGAAAACATATACCATATAGATATGAATAGACCAAGATAAAGATCTATTTAATAAATAAAAAACCAACACAAAATGAAAAAACCTAATAACAATATTTGAACAACCTGCTCAATTGAGATCTCATCTATAGACCATTCCTGTTACCCAATTCAGTGCATATAGTTTTGACAATGTTTAATTCCAGTATGTTCATTTTGACACATTTGGTAATATTCTTCCTTAGTTCTTCTAAATTATTTAAAATTATACTCAAAACAATTTGGTTGTCTATATACTGTGTGAAGACAACAAACCCTCTCAAATGTGATGCTGCTAATGCATTGGATGGTAATATTCCCTGATTTGACAACTGGAAAGTGTGTAATATAGACTACAAACCCATAGCAAGTATGCAGGGGGTGCACGGGATGCTCAGTCCACCAGCTGTGCAAATCTGTTGCTGTAAAATAAAGCAAAGAAAGTAAGTAAGTAAAATTTATTTATATAGCGCTTTTCACAGATAAAAATCCCAAAGTGCTTTACAACGTAGGAAATGGGAATATAAAAACAATATAACAGTAAATAAAACAATGTAAAACAATAAAACTATAAAAACAGCATAAGAAGAAATTAATTAAATGCTTTTCTAAATAAAAATGTCTTCAGCTGTTTCTTAAAAGAATCAATGGAGTCCGTGCAGCGAAGAGACAGTGGGAGAGAATTCCACAGCCGTGGTGCCACAGTCTGAAAGGCCCGATCACCACGAGTTTTAAAACGAGTGCGCGGTACCACCAGCAGTCTCTGATCTAATGACCTTAAAGCCCGGTTTTCAGCAGGCCAGATAAATATTGAGGAGCCTGACCATGTAGGGCCCTAAAGGTTAGAACTAAAATTTTAAAATGAAACCTAATATTTACAGGCAACCAGTGAAGGCAGGCCAAGACTGGAGTGATATGCGATCTTCTCTTGGTGCCTGTTAAGAGTCATGCTGCAGCATTCTGCACAGTCTGAAGATGATTTAAGGCTGATTTGTTAAAACAAGTAAAAAGGCCATTACAATAGTCTAAACGAGAAGAAATAAAAGCATGAATAATCATCTCAAGTTCAAGCTTTGATACCATTAGTCTGAGTTTAGAAATATTCCGTAAATGATAAAAACAGTTTCGGACCAGCTGCTTAGAATGCTAAACCCACCTCATTTTGGTACATAAGATGGTGAGGGTTTTCCTTGAAGCATTTTGCAATTCCAGCTATCAGTGATAATGGACCTTCCAGTATTTCAATGCCTTTTAAGTTAAGAAAGTCTTTTATGGGCTTTTCTTTGGGTGTTAGTTCTTCTGATAGCCTTGTTTGAACTGCAAAGCCAAGGAGAGTCTGTGTGTGCTCAAAAAGGTGGACTGCCTCAAAAAGGAAGGGCCACTCATCCACTATTTTGTTTACAGCAGTTCCTTTGTTTATAGTTGCACGTTGGATGCAATATGTTTCAGCCATCAGTTTTCGAACAGATGATTCCTGAAGACAGTAGTGTTGAAGGCTCTTTTTAACTCTTCTTGCTTAATTTCTAGTTCTTCTGTGTCCTCAACTGCAGGCTGCCACTCAACACATCCATACCAATCTGAACATGTAGGCTTCTTCTTCCTGGCTTCATCATCTGCCATTTTCTTTGCTGAGCAGACCGTTAATGGCCTCCTAACATTTTCAACTCTGTTTTCTAGCTGTATAAACAAAGACTCATATCCTGTTCCAGTGACTTTAGTTCCACTGAGCTCTCTGTCTTTAAAAGAGCAGGGATATTCCTGCACAATCTGCCTTGCAATCTCTCGCAGCTTTGCTCTTCCAGGTCATATATTTTCTTTACAGAGGACATCATCAATAATAACACAAACAAGTTCTCTTCTCTCCTTAGGCTTTGGTCTCTTCTTTTCCCTCAAGGCAAGCATGAGGTTGGGAGGCATTTTGTGCCCGGGTACAGCATATGGCTCACAGGGTGGGGAATAATCCATGGGACCAGGAGTTAGAGATGATGTTTGGGGCTGATGGTCACTCTGTGGCAAAGGTCTTGAAATGGAGACCAATCCAACTTGTTGCTCTATGAAATACACAAATTAATATTAGCTAAGTTTTTAAAGTTACTTACACACATAATTTTAGTCTCAACAATTTGGGGAAGGTATACACAAATCTATTCATAACTTTACTTTGGTAGCAGCATTTTCTTTGGAAAAACATTTTCCAAAGACTTTTTATGTACACACACACCCCTATAGACTTACCGACACTGAAAGCCTGATTCAGTCTTCACTGAATGGGTGGTAGAATTCCATTGACGTCCTCAATTCTGACAAAGTTAAGGTCATCTACACTGTTTACTCCAATCACCTCCAGTCGAGCCATGAGTAAATCCATGAGATCATTGCTGAGCAATGGCAGAGCTTTTTAAACCAACTGTTTTACTAGCTCCATAGTGGCATATGCTTAAGCAGGAGGAGGGACCTTACACCTTTCTGATAAAAGGAAAGGGGAGAAAAATCACCAAGCTTGTCAATATTTTTGCAAATGAGCTTATCAGAACAATTTTTCTCAAGTTCATAGACCCCAAGCTCAGGCACCCAGCTGGCATTTTTCTCCCTCAGCAAAAGAAGGACAGTTGTTTCATTTTGAATAACAATGCTTACTATTTGTCCTAACTGTAGCTGTCTCTTGGTGTATCTCATTAGGACAAGGAAACCATTCTCATATGAAGTACCTCTGACTTGAACTTTATCTGTCACAACTGAGTTACTTGAGGTAACTTCAAAGTCTGCAACTACTGCTCTTAGGCCACCAGCATACAGATCTGGATAAAACGTAGTTGAGTTGAAAACCTGAACCTGTGGACTGAACAGGCCACCATGACTCTGATAAGCCTGGTACAACTGATGTCTATTAGTGATGAGATTTCCGGCTCTTTTTAGAGAACCGTCTCTTTCAGTTCGGCTCACTAAAAAGAGCCGGCTCTTTCGGCTCCGAACCGGCTCTTCAGGTTGTTTTGTTGCTTTAATTAATTTATTATTAACAATAATATAAATTTATGCACAAAAGGAATTACTAATGTAAAAAAAAAAGTGGGTTTTATTTATATATGTTTATATATAAATATATGCGGTGGCCCCTAGAGACAAAACACGTACAAACTCCAAAACACATTTCTAGCATGAACTGAACTTCCATAACAGAGCTACCTAGATCACTTACTGTAAATTACACAATTGAAAGCATATGTGTATTGCTTGTGTATTTATACACAAGCATTCATATATAGTCAGATAATTAAAAAAAAAAAAGTTCATTTACCTGTTACTACCACACACCAAATCCGGTCGTTGGTACTTGCTGGCTTGTGTAGCCACTAGGTAACGAAAGCTCAACACTGCGCCCAGCATCCTGGAGCACTTCTGTTGTGTTTTGTACGTGTTTTGAGTTTTTATGTGCTTCTGAGTTTTTACGTGTTTTGGAGTTTTTATGTGTTTTGGAGTTTGTACATGATTTGAAGTTTGTATGTGCTGTGTCTGTAGGGGCCACTGTAAATATACTTTTATTTATTCACTCCACACAAAATGTAATAAATAAATCATATAATACAAAAACCAACTATTCACATTTCAACTTTTAACTGTTTACATTTTCAGCTTTTTCCTTTTACAAATTTAAAGTGAAACAACACAAAACACTGCAACCCACAACACAATTAAATATAAATTATAATATGAAAACAAAAAGAAGATGCATATTCTCTGTCATATGGACCTGCATGAATAAACTTTCTGAATCCTTTATCATCCGCAACTGAAAATAGTTGTGGATGATTACTATACCTTTCTAATGTGACGTTGTTGTCCCTGGCTCTCTTTCTCTGTCTCTCCCTCCTGCTCTGTTCCTGTGCTATTGAGTGTAACTACCGTCCCTCCCCCCTCTTCCCAGCGTAAAGAACAAGGCTCGCATGCTGAGTGAAGCGGCAAAAAAGTGCGAGAGAGGGTGAGAGAAAGAAAAAAAAAACAACCCACAGCTCGCGATAAGGAGCCAGCTCTCGTCGTTCACGTCAAAGACCCGGCTCTAAGAGCCATTTCGTTCGCGACCGACCCATCACTAATGTCCATCAGCAAGAGACTTGGTCACATTTTTGAAGTTTTTACTTGACCTGATGCACCTTTTGAAATAACTATGCTTGGTTTCAAAGCGCATAGTCCACATATGTATGAGTGGACCAAACTGTAAAGTCAAATCAGCGCTTTGGGTGCCTTGAAAAGCGCTATATAAATCCAATCCATTATTATTATTATTATTATCATTGTAATTCTTCAACCCCGTTATGGACACTTTGGAGGCTCTCTGAATATTATCTTAAAATGTATTTCTAAAGAAATCAATATGTTTACATTAATTAGATGTCCCCCATACCAATTCAGTAATTTTACATAGAAAAATGACATAAAGTCACACAGTTTTACTCTCTTAAATCCTGAAATGTAACTAATGAGTGAAAGCAATCTTGTCATTTTTCATCAAAAATTTAGTTTAACTAAGAATTGTAATCAAAATCAATGATCAGATGATAGCGCTCAATATTTTAGACAGAAATCCCCAAACATTAAATTATTTTTTCAACATTTTAAGAAAATAATATATGAAAATGTAGGTGTGACGGGGTTGAGACTAGCATAACAGGGTTGAAATTCAAAATCACCATATATTCATGAACTAACAAAAAACTTTTTCATAAGTAATAGTTTTCTATCTTTTTTTCATGTTACGGTGTTGAGTCATTGAGGTTGACGACCACAATATCACAAGATAAATGACTAAAATAAAGGAAAATAATGGAGCAACTTGCCTGTCTCTGTGGTCCTGTTGTCCAAAAGACTTCAGTGATGTCACTTCCTGATAGGGATGGCACCGGTTCTGACATAAACGGTAACCAGACCGAAAAGCAGCGCACATTTCGGTGCTTTATTTCGGTGCTCTTTTTTCCTAAGCTGTGATACACTTTAGATTCTAGCCAATCATTTTACGTTTCCGAGGATAGTAGGCGGGCCCAGGTACGTACGTTCTTTTAGAGCAGAGCTACAGATTAAAAATGCCCAAGGCGAAGCGGTCAAAAGTCTGGCTGTACTTCACAGCAAAATATGCAAACTCAGCAGCCTGCAACAAGTGCTTTAAGCTGATACTGTGCAAAGGAGGTAACACCTCAAATCCGATGAAACACCTGGCGACGCATAGCGTTTTCTTTTAAAGCCGAGAAATGCGCCGTATTTGAAAGCTTGCTGCGAGACCTCACACATCTACTGTGGGTGGGTTGCCTGTTATCAGACCCGGAGTTAGCAACATCCCCCAAAAACCCGAAGAGGAGAGTCCTGGCCCCTAGCCCTGCCAGTGTAGCAGAAATGATGACAGATGATGATGGCAGCAGCAGCCGTTGTTCTCTGTGTGAGTAGCTTAATGTTGTTCGTGTGTAATTTACGTTGAGTAGGCTAACCACGTTATTACATTAATGCATGTAAGGTGAACTAGCAAACACTGTTGTAGTTACATGCAGCTTTCTTCTTGTTTGATGGCAGATACTCCCTTCACCCTGGCCAAAAAGGCTAAAATGACCAAAGAAAAAGTGGAAAACAGCTAAACATGAGAGGTTTTTGGACAAAGTTTGTGTTTTTTCCATTGATTAAGCACTGCTTCCAGCCAAGAGTGATACCATATATGCCCCATAGCTGCAGAAAAGGCTAACATTGTTATCTTTTTACAAAAAAACAGCTGAACATGAGAGGTTTTTGGACCAATTTTGTGTTCTCCATTCTTTAAGCACCGGTTTGAGCACCGTTTAAGCACCGGCACCGTTTCAAAAGTACCGGTTTGGCACCGGTATCGGATAAAACCTAAACAATACCCATCCCTGCTTCCTGATGTATATGAAATTCTGGATCACACCATTGTATTTATGGGGGTGGGATCATTCATGTAACGGGGTTGAAGGGTTAGTCAGGTACAGGAATAATTGTGATTTTAATAAATAATTAACAATTAAATTTGAAAAAAAAAGAAATATTAACAGCAAAAGAGCACAAATAGATGTTTAGGTTAATACCAAAATGTATTGACTTTTTAAATAGTTTTATTTGGTATTTTCAAAGTAAACTTTCATCAAGGCCATGAGGGACATGACAAAATAGGTGGTGTCAAATGAAAAAACTGTATTATTTCCCATAAAAAGATAAAAATTAGTCCAGTTTTTTTACACTGTATTAAAGGGTACATTTCAATATATATGTAAAGCTGTTTAAATAGAAAGTTTGGTGACCCAATAGATGAAATACACCATAAGAGGTGAGAGGGACTCAAATTGTGCCATTTTCATTGAATGACCCGCATAACTCCTGCCTCATTTCCACATACTCTTCGACGAGTACCTTCATGTACGCAGTCTGCGACTCTGATAGCATAGGTGCACAGACAAATTCAACCAGCTCCCTCAGAAGAAGTACAAGCAGCCATACAGCATTGTCAGCATCTTCAATTCTGTCATGCACCAAAATGGGCAAAAACCTCAACAGCTACCTGTTCTGGGCTGTATGGCCTCCAAGCTTTATTCCCTTGTTGGAAATGGCATTTGGTTTGTCACCACTTTCACCAGAAAAAGATCCAAGTCTGTCATTTAGTCACTCATAGCTGAACCACTTTTTTGTTTTTATTAGGAACTGCAAACATAGTGCTATGTCATAGTCAACAACACCTTCCAAAAGGTCATGTGCCAGACATGGCGGCAGTCCAGGCTGACAAACATGAAAGTTAGATAATCTGTTGAAAACACTGTTGCCTTTAATTCCATGATGCATTGTTACATCAGGATGACTCTCCAAAAAATTCAGAGACTCATTATATCCAACAGGATCTCTATGCATGGCAACTGTGAGTGAGTTAGACCTAAAGTCATCTTTTGTAACGGGACAATATCTACAGAAATACTCACAAGAGCTGAAATTTTCTGTAAACCCACCAATCATGTGGGAGCCCAGGTTATCTTCCATTATGCATGCAACAGTACCCGTATACAGCTTGCCCTCAAAAGATATGCCCTTTACCTCCAGCTCACACAAGTCTGACACAAGTTTACTGAAAACTTGATCCATACCAAAGTATTTGCAGTCTTCCTCTAGACAGAGCAGTACCAACTGTATTTGGTCAATAGCTGATCTGTGGTGTGTACATACTTTTCCCAAGGTTAAGGAAACAGCTACAATTTTGTGCTTTCGCTTGGCAGATCCAAGAGGGTTGGGCACCTCAAAGGAATCTTGAAAAAGCATCACCTTTAAAGAATCTGGATCTGAAGAAAACATGGCATTAGATTTAATGACATGCCCATCTGTAATATCACAGATTGCACCGTCAGCAGCAGAAACAGAATTAAAACTCTGTTGAACTGCATTTCCCTCTTTCAGCAATGCAGTGAGGCTTTCCAGAACTGGAATGTGATGATAATGCCGCTTCTGCCCATTATCATTGTACCCAAGCTTGACTTCCATAGGATCAACATAGTTATAGTGTGCCTTGTAATACTGCAGCCTTCTATGGTGTGTAGACAAAGAACCATTTTCATTCAAGGTTTCATACATAGGACTCTGTTTGTAAACAGTTTGCTTAAGACATCGAAATGTCTCAGCTGGAACACCATACTGTTCAAGTTGTTGAGACAAAACATCCATTGTGTACTCCTGCTGAATATCCTGAAGGGTTTTCATTTCATTTGCAATCCCTGTAATTGTAGATGCTGGAACTAAACACTTTGCCTGCAATCTCAACAAAAACAAAGCTAGATTTGTTGTATATGCATCTTGAATGTTATCATTCTCCACATCAATGCTTTGGGCTGCATCAGCCACATCAGTGTTTTCAGTTACATTTTCTGTTACATGTGCTCCTTCACCTAGTAAGGGCTGTCCAACTTCACATATATGTGCAGGTGCTATCTGGGTGACAGTCCAGCCTCTATGACACCTGGAAATGTGAGATGAAAAGGATGTCTTTACATTAAAAGCTTTTGCACAATTACCAAAAGGGCAAGTTACACTTAAACCCTCTTGTATGTGACCACTCAAGTGAGTCACAAGCCTTTTAACATCTGCATATTCTCTGTTGCAAAAATTGTGTGTCCGTGACATATGAACAGCAAAGCAGCTGTATGAGGAAAATCTTCTACCACAATATTTATGGCCACACAAAGAAAATACATTGTTAATGTGTCTGTGTGATCTGCAGTGTTTCAGGTATTCAGTCAAAGAGATGCAGTTGAAAAAAAAATAATAGAGATGCACTTAAATCTGCAAACATTGCAAGTCAACATAACTGACTAAGGATGCACCAATCAGATATTTGGATCAGATATCATTCTGATCCAAACACAAAGAGATGAAACAAATAGTCATTGTAATATGTCAAACTACAAGCCAATCCATTTAATTCAAGCCTGTTTCAGTGTTTAACTTGCCACATTTCAGTGGCAGCTAGTGCGAATATCCCTCCTCCCCACTCTCACTTACACCGGAGCTCAAAATGATAGCAAACTTTTCAGCTTCCAAAGGTAACAAGCTCTCATGGCCTTGTTCCAGTTCTGCCAATGTTTGTTGTTGCAAAATCATTTAAGGCTCCCACTCCACAGATCAGGGCTGTCCTATGGAGAAAAAAAAATAATTCAAGATCCTGAAAGAGCATGTTTAACTAAAAAGGAACTTTACATTTTTATTCAATTATTAATATCCTCAGTTTAAAATTGACCAAATTAACTAGATAAACACCAAGTTAAAAAGCATACCAAAGTTAATTAAATGGTGTCATTAATAAATGCAGTCAGTCAATATAAAACCAAGCTTCATATGGGCTAAAAACCAACCAACCACACAAAAAAGGCACATACACACACACACACACACAAAAATACTGCAATCTGTAAGTAAAAAAAAAAAATTCTATGCATTAAAAAAGGGATATTTACTCTTCCTATTTTTCACAATAAAAGTCCTGCACAGTCACTGCTGTACTCTGCTGTCACTCATGTGACTGTTGTGGTTATATCAGTTTTGGAAAAGTATCAGATTTCTTTTTTTAATTTCTTTATACATTAAGGAATATACTCTTTTCCCTTTGCTATTAAAAACATCTGTTAAGCTAAAATTGTGCGATCCATTAAGAAAAAGCATGGGTTAAAAAAAACAAAACATTTATTCTATTTAACAAAATAAAATGCAAAAATAAGTGTACACATTAGTTTTCCCACTTCTATTGAAAACAGTTTTCTTTCCAAATAAATCTCTCACTGAACTAATGCTGGGCTTACACTGTGCGATTTTTGGCCCATTTTGAGCTGATTTTTGAGTCGTGCGATCGGCCCGATTTTGGCCTTCATCGTGCATCGTGTAGTATACGTGGGGTAACGAGACGCAATTAACACCTCACGACCAGCTCCAGATCATCAATCGCTTGGTCGTGAGGATTTCAAACCTGTTTGAAATCCTCGCGACCGTCGTGAGGGTGTCACCGCAGTTTGTCACACTGCGCACGCGCAAACACAAATGTCAGCGAAAAAGACGGCGCAGCACGGCAGTGCAGCGTGTGATCTGGACACAAGCGATGGAGGCACAACTTGTAGAACTTTGGAAAGCTCATCCGAGCCTTTTCGATGTGGCCTCACAAAATTATCACGACCACAACAACCGTGAAAATAGTTGGATCGACACTGCTGCTCAATCACAGCTGCCTGATCAATGTTTTTCATTAGCAATTTAGCAAAGTTGATGGTGGTGGTGTGCGTGTCTGTGTGAGTGAAAGACAGAGAGGGAGAGCGAGCGACAGAATTTCTGTTATAACCTTCGTTTTATGTACGCACAGTGTGAGCACTCAGGTCGCATCAGAGCATCGGGCCGTATAGTGTGAGACCCTGCATCGTGACCTATGAACTTCTAACCCCTGCGAGTCAACCGTACAGTTTGAGCAGGAGCTGAATCGCGCGACTGAAAAAATCGCAGTGTCTGCCCAGCATTACACAGCATGTTCGTACTCTCTTGTTACCTCGGCCAGGTCCACGGCTCTGAACCGTGGTAAAGAGACCTCTGGCTAATACGTCGGGTTCCGTGTCGGGCTCGTAGCCGGTAACTAGCTTCACTGTCTGGGTCAACTTTGCTAGCGAGAGACAGACAGAGGCGCTGAAGAGCTGCTCCAACGGAACTTTCTTGTTTCGGAGGAGGCGAACACAGTGTACAGTCGAGTCTTAACAGCCTACTTACAACTGGGCTCGTCAGGCACTCTTTTTGGCTGCAGTGGTTATTATTGTAATTATATGCTTTCATCTTGTTTCTCGTTGGTAGCAACTAGTACTTTTCGACTCTCCTTTTTCTCCTTGCGCTCACTGACGCGCACACATACAACGGGAGGGGCAGTCCCACCAGTGTTGCCAACTCCTCAGTAAGGAAAATCGCTATTGGTTGTCCTAAAAGTCGCTAAGTTGGCAACACTGAGTCCCACACATTCAAGCACGGACTACACCCCCCATCCGGGAAAAGACCCTCTCTCTCGCACTTCCATAACTATTTTCAGTTGCGGATGATAAAGGATTCAGAAAGTTTATTCATGCAGGCCCATATGACAGAGAATATGCATCTTCTTTTAGTTTTCATATTTTAATTTATATTTAATTGTGTTGTGGTTTGTAGTGTTTTGTGTTTTTTCACTTAAAATTGGTTTAAAAGGAAAAAGCTGAATATTTGTATAGTTAAAAGTTGAACTGTGGCTTGTTGGTTTTTGTATTATATGATTTATTTATTACATTTTATGTGGAGTGAATAAATAAAAGTATTTACGGTGGCCCCTAGAGACAAAGCACGTACAAACTCCAAAACACGTACGAACTCTGAAACATGTAAAAACTCCAAAACATGTAAAAACTCCAAAACACGTACAAAACACAACAGAAGTGCTCCAGGATGCTAGGGCGCAGTGTTGAGCTTTTGTTACCTAGTGGGTACACAAGCCAGGAAGTACCAACGACCAGATTTGGTGTGTGGTAGTAACAGGTAAATGAACTTTTTATTTTTAATTATTTGAATATATATGAGTGCTTGTGTATAAATACACAAACAATACACATATGCTTTCAATTGTGTAATTTAAGTGATCTAGGTAGCTCTGTTATGGAAGTTCAGTTAATGCTAGAAATGTGTTTTGGAGTTCGTATGTGTTTTGTCTCTAGGGGCCACCGTATATATTTATATATAAACATATATAAATAAAACCCACTTTTTTTTTACATTAGTAATTCCTTTTGTGCATAAATTTATATTATTGTTAATAATAAATTAATTAAAGCAACAAAACAACCTGAAGAGCCGGTTCGGAGCTGAAAGAGCTGGCTCTCTAAAAAGAGCCGGAAATCCCATCACTACTAGCCAAGTATATCAAACTCCCATTAACTCATTAGTTAGCTAGAAGGCCTACATTTAGCAAAGCATAAGCCATATGATACAGGGAATAAACTTACTCCTACCATAAGCATTTATTTATATGAGTATCTCTCAAATAAAAACTGGCGATTATATAGCGAAACTCTGCCTAACAGCCAAAAAAGCATACAAATAAAATAAAATATAAATTATCCTTACTTCAAGATTACTCAGCAAATTCTTCGATGTGGCAGACATGAGCTGACCATTATTATGACAATTTTCAACAAAAAGCACATAAAATTAAGTCTTTTAAGATATACATTTTAAAATGTAAAATACATATTTGATATTTACCTGAGAAAGGTGCAAAACTGTCTCCAAATCCTTGCCCATGAAGACGGCTGCCTTGATTGTAAATTTTCCCGCTTCTTGTCGATTCTTGCTCCCAGAATGCAATGCGTAATTAAAGAAATACGGAAAAAAACCTGTGAAAAATCAAAACGGAAAATTGCTTCATAAAAAAACCCGGTAGATTGTACGGTATTTTTACGGATTTTTTTTTACAGTGTACAGCGCTTTCAAAAAGACATCTACTGTGATAAAGTCTACTCTCCACTACTGTGTAACCAATTATTGTAAATATAAATGTTATCAGGAAATGATCAGACAGGAGAGGGTTTTCAGGAAACACTGTTAAATGTTCAGTTTCTATGCCATATGTTAACACAAGATCTAGAGTGTGATTAAAGTGGTGGGTGGGTTCTTTTACATTTTGAGAGAAGCCAATTGAGTCTAATAACATAATAAATGCCATGTTGAGGCTGTCATTTTTAGCATCTACATGGATGTTAAAATCACCCACAATAATTATTTTATCTGAGCTGAGAACTAAATCAGATAAAAAGTCTGAGAAATCAGACAGAAACTCTGTGTAAGGCCCAGGTGGACGCAGTGTTATGGGCCTGGGCCCCCTTTCCCTGGTGGGTCGCGGACTAAATATAGCGACTTTGTTGCTATATTTAGCGAGTTTTCAGACCCCTTAGCAAAAAGACGTGAAAGCGCGTATCGCTTTTACTCTCAACAAGCAGCGGGTGCTGTAACGCAGTCAGTTCTTCTTTTACTCTTATGCTGTTTTGTGGATCACAAGGTTTAAAACTACTTATAAACACACACACAAAGTAACTCCACCAGAGTGCCTATTTCGGGCCACTTTTGCCGGTCCAAGCCCGGGTAAAGGAGCAGGGTTGGAATTGTGACATTAAAAAAAACAATAATTGCTAAAAGAAATTTCATTTGTAGTTCTAAATAAACTCTAAATGCATTTAGGACGTTTTTTACTCACTTTGTGTCTTTTCCACGATGTTATTTCTCTCTCCAACAACATAGGTTACAATTAGATTAGCATGTCCAATTATGCAAATTAGGCGATGACGTCATTTAGCGACTTCTAGCGACTTTTAGGACAACCAATAGCGATTTTCCTTACTGAGGAGTTGGCAACACTGGGTGGACGATATATGATAACAAGTAAGACTGGTTTCTGAGTTTTTCAAACATTACTTCCATAGCACAAAGTTATATAGTGGTTTACTAAACAAGAACTTAATGTACATAAGAAATAACTAAACCACGAATGGTAAGTCATCTGTGATTGCTCATAAAGTTGTGGCCACATAATTAAAGAAAATCAGTTTAAGTTCAAATCGAGTTTCAAGAGAATACATGGTACCTATGGAGGAAAATATCTAAGAGGGCAAAACTCTCTTTATTGTGACTTTAATAAACTGTTTTTCAAGACAGTGTGGTCATGCAAAAGCAGTGGCATAACCCTGTTTAACAGTCGAACTGAGTTTCAGGCATTATAGTCAAGTATCAAGCATTAAAGAGCTTCATTCTCTCCTCGCCTGTGACGTCTTTCAGAGTTCACAAATCAGAAATCTTTGACATTATCTCTGCTATTGTCTTCCATCTCTCTCAAACACACACACAGTATGTGCGACTCGGCTGAGTTGAGAGGAGACATTTGCTCGGTGTGAGAGCCATCCCTGTCGTATTCCTTTGTTTGCTGCACATGACACACTCCCTCTCCCACTGTGTGGTAATATGCCTATTTTCTCAGTCAATTTGCCACTCTCAGCATCCAAGCACATGCAAATATGGAAGATGATACCGATTGGGGAATAGTAGTTTCCTGTAAAATGTGTGCCAACTGTTTATGTCTAGGTTAATGTTGAGCAGGGACACTGGCAGTGTTTTGAATTCCAGCCTTGCTTTGAAGGAAACAAAAAGATTTAAATGGTGCTGTGCTTACAAAGAACAAAGGATAACAATGTTGTTTACATTTTAATGCACTGCATACAGAAATGTTTTTCCTAATGTTTCAGCTTTACTTTTGCTATTATAGAACAACTTTAATGTATTTTCATATACTCTTAAAAGTTATTCAACCAATGTTCAAGTTTACTGTATCAGAGTTTACTATATGGTTACAATATTTTTGAAATTGATAAATTTCAGTGATCAATAATCTTTTTTTTTTTTTGTGTCCCGTTTGGATCTTTAGCCATCAGAATTGTTGTCTTAAGGCCAAGAAAGATGCCAAGCGGATTTATTTTACCAAGTGGATCATCATGGCCTTTCCATATTGGTCCATTTGATTGACCTTTATTATAATTATGAATTTATTTTATTTTCAGTTGCTACAAACGGGACAGACATGACTGGGGGATAGGACAGGGAGAAAGAATGAAAGAAAGAGAGGGAGAGAAAGAAAACCAAAGGGGAGAAGAGACGGTGAGAAGGGGGGGAAGAAAGAAAAACAAACAAACAAAAAAAAAAACACCTGGATCACCTGTATGGAGAAAAAAAACAGAAGAGAAAGCAAACAACAAAGAGCAACATAATAAAAAAAACAGCACCATCACAATAAACTAGCTAGCAGTAGATATCAGTAGATACTAAATAATAAACGATATTGTGCAGCACGCAGAATAGACAGCGCACAATGTGCTTTGAGGCAGCAGCCAAGAAAGCTGTAGTCCGCGTCTGTGAATACCCGTGTGTACACCTGTGTGCATACCTGTGTGGATCAGCATGCTTGCATTCCAAAGGTTTCTCCATGTAACGATCTGCTAGGGAGTGTGGGGAGCCACAGCCCCGTCCTCCAGGGCACGAAGCAGGTATGGAGGAGATCAAAACTCCAGACATCCAGAGGCCCCCAGAACACAAGAGACCAAGGAAGACCAACAGAGGGGCAGCCGCGCCACTGTCCCAGTAAGAGCTGAGGAGAGTCCCAGATGAGGGCTCACTCAGAAGCCACCGAGCAGAAGCCAGGGGGAGTTGCAGTGACGCACCCGTGAGCTCCGCCGGCAGCCAGCTGTGCCTGAGTGACCGAGCCCCAGGCCGAGAGGCCGGGGGCACCCCACCTCCGAAGTGGCCCGAGCGAGCCCCAGGCTCCAGGCCCCGATAAGCGGCCGCCAAGGAGTGAGTGAGTGAGCCACCCCCAGACACAAAGAACCACCAACGCACCGACACCTGAGGGAGTCCGCCACTGGCAGGGGAAGTGGTGGTGGGTGGAGATAGGCCTCCAAACCTTGGAGGGCCTGAGATGTCCCCAGAGAGGTGGCGTCTGATACCCAACCTGACATATAGACACAGACATACAGGCACACACATACACAAACATCCATTCCCACCCTCATGCTCTCATATGCACTTACTCCACACTCAACCAACGTGGAGACAGACATAAAGAGACACTGTACACACGATCACACTCCCCAAGCGTACTCTACGAACTGGGTCTAGGTACCCTTGCCCCTGGAGGGGGGAACTGCACCCAGACCCAGGTGGTGTTACCCTTTTCCCTGCGGTGGGGAGAGGCAGACCGCCCCGACTCCGCAGCAGCAGGGAAGCCCCACACTCCAGACCGCAGTCGGAGGGCCAACTCCTCCTAGCCCCCCCGCTCCAGCAGGCCGCAGAGAACGGGGGTGAGAGAAGACTCCAAACCTCCCTCCACCCGCTCATTGTAGTGTTGATGCATGTGTGTTCTAAGGTGCATTTAAAACCCAGGAGGGCATGGAGCTACCTGCCAGAGAGCAGCAGGTAAGCGCATAGTCCCTCCTGCTAGCCCTCAATGTCTACGTGTATTCAAAATTGAGAGGTGGGCAACGACGCCAGGGGTGAGGTGTACACCCTGATGGTAATTTGGACTCCGTGTATCGTGCCCACCCCCAAGATCCTATATGTATGTGTAATGAGAGTGTGAGTAATGTGAATGTCTAAGTTGTGGGATAAAATTGAGGCAGAGGCAGCCAGAAGGGGACAGAGAGGGGGTAGCCTCCTCTGCACCCCTACTCCAAGGCCCTGCATGTGTGGGTGGTTGTGGTGGAGCGGGAAGAGGGAGGCAGCTGGAGATGGGGAGGGAAGGAAGGGAGGGGCAGGTGACCCCTCCCTGGGGCCAGCTCCCCCGCTGACCCCAGTAGGCACTCCCATACTCCGCGACCCACCAGGGAAAGGGGGCCCAGGCCCATCCAGACCGGAGCCCAGCGCAGCAGCGCCCCCCGGCCCCACAGAGCCCGGGCCAGTCCACCCAACCCCACCACAGAGAAAACTGCACCCACCCCACCATCAACTCATCTTCCAGACTACATGAGACAATAGACGCCCAGGCTGAGATCTTCCTCCACCTCTCCTGTATCTCCCCCTCCTGCAGAGAGTTCCTGAGGAGAGGAAAGCTCAATAATCACTTTTAACAGCTGCTAAATATAATCCTGTTTTGATGCCTGTTTGTGAATTATTGGTGTCCAGACAGATGCAGGTAGAGATCAAGTTAAGATAAAATTCAACTTGTGATCCAACAGTAATGGAAGGTTTGACTGAGAGCTCCTCCAGTTGGAAGTGTCGTGGAACGGCTGTGTGGCAGGCACAGTAGGACCCAAATGCAAGACTCTGGAGGCTGGAACTCAAAATAAACTAAAAAAAACTTTAAGGCTGAAGACTCTTCAAAAAAACAAACAAACCAATAAAACCCCAATACAAAATATATGCAACAAAGGAGGTAGGAAGAAGTCAAAAACACTTCTGGGGTCTGCCCAGCAAAGGAACAAGCTCTACAAGCAGTAGGCGATTTTGGGGGCGAAGAAATTGGTGGTCATCCAAGTCACCAGCAGCTGAGACTCTCCTGTGGTTTGGCTGGCCAACAGTATGAAGAAGACCTTCTGGAGGCTTACATGTTCACACTGAAGATGGTGGTATTAGTCAGATGATGAGTAGTGCCTAGTTTCTTCTAGATATGATGTTTGGCATTCAGGGAAAAGAGTTCAAGAGTTCATACTTCTCATGGGCTGAGAGTCCTGCCTTTTGGCAAACTCCAGGTGGGCTTTTCTTTTACTGAGGAATGACTTCCGTTCGGACACTAAACCATACATGCCTAATTGGTGAAGAAATGGTTGTCTTTCTTAAAGGTTCTCCTCTTTCAACAGAGCAAAGTTGGAGCTCTATCTGACTGACCAAAAGATTTTAGGTCACCTCCCTGACTAAGGCCCTTCAACCCTGATTACTCAGATTTGCTGGGTGGCAAGTTCTAAGAAGAGTCCTGCTGGTACCAAACTGGTGGTTTCGTAAACTTACATTAATTGATATTAGAAGCCACTGTGCTCAGTGCTGCAGAATTTTTTCTATACCTCGATACAAACGTGGGCAATCGTGGCTCAAGAGTTGGCAGTTCAACTTGTAATTGGAAGGTTGCCAGTTCGAGCTCCGGCTCCGACAGTCTCGGTCGTTGTGTCCTTGGGCAAGCCACTTCACCCGTTGCCTACTGGTGGTGGTCAGAGGGCCCAGTGGCGCCAGTGTCTGGAAGCCTCGCCTCTGTCAGTGTGCCCGAGGGCAGCTGTGGCTACAATGTAGCTGCCATCACCAGTGTGTGAATGGGTGGATGACTGAATGTAGTGTAAAGCGCTTTGGGGTCCTTAGGGACTAAGTAAAGCGCTATACAAATACAGGCCATTTACCATTTACCAAACCTGTCTGTAGAATCTACAGACAGATGTTTGCTTTTTCAAATTGTGTTCAATCACCAACCTATATCACAAGTAGGGATGGGTATCGTTTAGGTTTTATCCGATACCGGTGCCAAACCAGTACTTTTGAAACGGTGCCGGTGCTTAAACGGTGCTCAAACCGGTGCTCAAACCGGTGCTTATAGAATGGAGAACACAAAATTGGTCCAAAAACCTCTCATGTTCAGCTGTTTTTTTGTAAAAAGATAACAATGTTAGCCTTTTCTGCAGCTATGGGGCATATATGGTATCGCTCTTGGCTGGAAGCAGTGCTTAAACAATGGAAAAAACACAAACTTTGTCCAAAAACCTCTCATGTTTAACTGTTTTCCACTTTTTCTTTGGTTATTTTAGCCTTTTTGGCCAGGGTGAAGGGAGTATCTGCCATCAATCAAGAAGACTGCCGCATGTAACTACAACGGTGTTTGCTAGTTCACCTTACATGCATTAATGTAATAACGTGGTTAGCCTACTCAACGTAAATTACACACAAACAACATTAAGCTACTCATGCAGAGAAGAACGGCTGCTGCTGCATCATCATCCGTCATCATTTCTGCTACACTGGCAGGGCTAGGGGCCAGGACTCTCCTCTTCGGGTTTTTGGGGGATGTTGCTAACTCCGGGTCCGATAACAGGCACCACAACTGCCATAGATGTGCTCGCTGTGAGGTCTCGCAGCAAGCTATCAAAGAAGGCGCATTTTTCTTCCTTTTAAAAAAAACGCTATGCGTCGCCAGGTGTTTCATCGGATTTGAGGTGTTACTTCCTTTGACAGTATCACAGTATCAGCTTAAAGCACTTGTTGCAGGCTGCTGAGTTTGCATATTTTGCTGTGAAGTACAGCCAGACTTTTGACTGCTTCGCCTTGGGCATTTTTAATCTGTAGCTCTGCTCTAAAAGAACGTACGTACCTGGACCCGCCTATTATCCTCGGAAACGTAAAATGATTGGCTAGAATCTAAAGTGTATCACAGCTCAGGAAAAAAAAGCACCGAAATGTGCGCTGCTTTTCGGTCTGGTTACTACCGTTTATGTCAGAACCGGTGCCATCATGGCACTGGTACCCATCCCTAATCACAAATTCAAATTATTCAACTTATACAAACATCTGAGAGATGATCAGTGAAAACAGGATACACCTGAGCTCAATTTTGAGTGTCATGACAATATAACATGTCATGTATATGTTGTGTGGCCATAACCATCCATGCCATTCAGTCATTGCGGGCTGTGTTGACCCAATGTGTAGTTAAATTTTTTTTAGGAGATGCACATTAGGGTACATGAAGGGTTACAGCATAGGGTTAAAAGGGTTTACCGATTACATTGTAACTCATGACAGATTATGTGACAGAAGTCTAATAGCATAGCTATTATTATTAACAAACAATTAAGTTCTCCTTGAGTCACTTCATAAAGTCAAAACAGCACTATACAAAAGTATACAAAAAACGGGTCTTTGTTCTCCTAAAGTCTTGAACTTTTTCTTCTCTCTCCAAATAGTCTGACATCACCAAATACAAGTTTATTTGAACATTATGAGCATTCATTCATTGTGCAATGTTAATATGTGAGAAAAAATAAAAGAAGTGAACAACTTTCTTGGTGTTCAGTGACAAAGGTGGAAGCAATCTGGCAACACACTTTTAGAAAAACAAACCGCTACTGTAAGAAATACAGTATGTGTATACACACAGTGAAGCATCCACACACTAAGAGAGTGAATTTTGACCTCTGGATAATTTTTCTTTGCAGCTCAGACTAAATAGGAAAAGTTAGCAGAGTATCAGAAGTCAGTTTTTACCAGTATGTTCACTATTTCTTAAACTATAATTAATTACAGGAGCTACCTTCCACTGTTTATGAGTGTGCATGTCTTCAAGCAGTATAAAAACATGATGTGTTGCAGAACAGAGACTATATACAGTATATACGATCTCTAGTGTAGGTCTTTAGCAGAATAGAAAATTGACTGTTAGTAAATGTCTTTTTTCAAAATTTGTGCTCTTGACTTTTGATGAAGTTTTTTTGTTTTCTTTTTTTATCTTAAATACTTCACTGAGATTTTTCTAAATACTAATCTGAGATAAGTGACAGATGTAGTAAAATGGTCTAGCTAACTGTCTGATGTCTGACTCTTTATAAATGTCCATAAATATCAATATGTCCAACTCACTCCACTCCAATTCACTCACACAAACACTGAGACACACATGCTCTTTCCCCACGCTCCTCCCTTACAACTCAGGTATACCCTACTGACACCCCCCACTGCTCACCACTCCCGCTCTATTGTTGCTAGGCAACATGCTCCATGTATGGACACCCACCTGCCTTCAGGCTTCAGTGCTCTAAATTTGGTCTTAATTGTAAATTGAGTGGGAGAGCAGGCTGATGCTGGCTGAATGAGAAGCAGGCTCTGACTGTGGCCACTGTAACGACTCAGGTACCATGAAGTAACACAGACACAGTCTGGAGACGCACAACAGAGTTGAGCTGTGCACAATGGCAGACATGAAACCTGCTGCTGGGGTGGAAATGGAAAAGCAGAAGTCAAAGGTCAGGTTTTAGAAGGTAGGAAGAAAATACTGTGGAAGAATATTTTGATACCACTGAATTAATAACACCTGTGGTAAAAAAGATTACCAAAATACATCTTTGAAACAGTTTTCTTTGTTGTCGAGAGGTCAGGGAGGCTTAAATATATTGCTAAGCCCCTCTAAGTTCAAGTAACAATAATGCTACTTACTGTTTGTGTCTTGACAGTTATTTAATTTAATTGCAGATAAATATTGCAAATACCAGAAACAATGGTTATGGTTCATCTATTCTCTGCTCACAGATGAAGCCTGTTAACCTTGTCTTGATATTATATATCCATGTCTTTTGCATTCACTGAAAATGTGATACAGTTTGTTCAATTAAAAAAATTAAATCAGTGGATATGTAAGAGTTCCTGTTTAAGAACTAATACGGATATTATGACTGTGCCTGGAAATGACGAAAAACCGATTAAATAAATCAGTTGGACTGCAGACAGCTGTGTGGCCGTCTGCACGGTAAAGTTCAACTATCAAAACGCAGACTATGGAATTTTGTTCACCCCAACATCATCTGTATTTAATTATTTTTCATCATTTTATTCAGTTCTTCTGGCCATAATCCTTGTTTATGTATTTAAATTTGTGTTGTGGAACATTCAAAATTCATATTTGACCACGGGAAGTAAAATGATAAATGGAGTGCTTTTCTACTCTAACATTCACACTGGATCAGAGAGCAACTCATGGTTAGCATCTTGCCCAAGAATATTTGGCATGTAGTATGGAGAACTCTGGGATTTTACCACCAACTTTCTGATTAGTAAATGACTTGCTCTACCTCCTGATCTACAGCAACCCCAAGTTCAAGCAGTGCTATCTCTCTTACTACTTGTGATTGGATGTTTCACACATATTTTTACATGCAGTTATCTAGCTTTTTACTTTGTTTGTTTAGCATAACTAAAAAAATTCTTCCAGTTTATCTACTGAATCAACCCAAGTTTCTTGCCCCTCCAGGTCGCAGAAACCCCATGGCCAGAAATCTTCCAATGACTATAAAAAGAACAAAAACTTCTTGAAACAGTGTATCAAATACTGAGACTGACTATAAAATGTAATCTTATTAGGATAAGAAAAATGTTTCACAAATGGTTTGGATACTGTTCTGTTTGTTACTTCCTACGGTTTCATGTATGACCGATTGAAACTCAACACATCACTACAAAAACATAACTGTAGATCTGCCTTTTCACATTACTGTATATTTCAAATATGCTTTGAAAGTGATCTTAATTATTATTTCCAATAATACTGGTAATACCTCAGAAAGCGATATAAGTATCCAGCTGGTTTACAACAGCAATTAAGCACTAATGTCAGAATGAATAACATTTGTAATGAGAGCTCTTTTCTAATGTTTCCATGAAACTTTTGCTTTCTGAAGATTCCTCCTCCTGAAATATTATAGAGATACACTGACAGGATTAAAACTCTTAAGAGAGCACATATCAGAGAAGGACCCCGTTTGCTCAATTCAATTACCACAGGCCTGTACACAATCCACAGGAGACAACAGTGCACCGGATGCTCATTTCAACTCCTCTTTCCCCAAATCCCTATAGAAATCTCCTTTGGTCGGACAATGCACTTTTTCCCATTTGAAAAAAAGAAAGAAAATCAATATCTGGTTTCAATACACACAGAAGCCAATCAATATTACCGCTGACTCTCTTTTTCTCTTCTGCACTCTTTCTCCAGTTTTCCCTCCATCTCTGGCAAATGGTAAATAGAAACAATGGTGTATGGTTATTGGGAGGTCAGGGTGCAGCCGGAGGAGAGAATAAGGCTGCTGATGAGAGTGCTTGAGCTGGAATCACACAGGCATCAATGCCGTTAACCTCTCTGTTGAGCGCCACAGACAAAAGAGCTGCAAAGACTGACTCACACATGAAAAAAACACAGGAAAAAAACACAACACATTTTTAACCTACACATAGAAGAAGAAAAATCATATTTGATTGGCTATTTTGTAGAATATAAAGTTTTGGGGTTTTTTTTTTTTTTGCTTTGCTTTTTATTGTGGAGGCCTGCTGCTGATGAGACAGTTCCAAATTAGAAATCAAGTCATTATTTATAAAAACATCAACATATTATGAAAATTACTTACTTGAATTCACTCACTAATCTTGCCACAATACTGAAACTATACTGAAAAATACTGAACAATTAAAATTAACCCATGTACTCACATTTGTCACAATAAAGGGCTTTGATAGTAAATTTGTTTTTCAAAGTACATTTTTTCTTTTCATCGTACCTGCCCTGTTGCTGGAAGAGGCGGCTAAGCCACCTGAGCCAGACTGTCTACAAGCTATGGGTCCTGTCTGAACTGGTGCTTGTCTAAACTGAACTGAACTTCCACAACTGCGCTGTTTGAACCTGTGAGTCCTTTGCAGCCCGAGCCTGAAGGACACCTGTCACCTGAGCCTGCACCACAGCCAATGGGTCCCAGGCAGCCTAGACCTGAATCTCAACTGCTTGAACATGAGTCCATGGGTCCCACACCGCCTGAACCAGAACCTAAGACAGAGGGTCCCAGACTGCCCGAGTCCATGAGTTGTTGACATCAACTGCCTCCCTCCTGAGGGTCTCTGTCACAGTCATCGGTTTCCTGCCAAGCTGCCAGAGGTTTTCTGTCATCATGCTGCTGGCCACACCTCCAGCCTCGAGAGCTCCACCATCTGTGCGCTGCCACACTGCCGGCCACCAGAACTACTTCATGTGGGGTTCTGGCTTTAGCTCCTCACTTCTGCTCCTGTGCTTGGTCGACCCCCGAACTGTTTTTGTTTTAGACTTATTCCTTCTGTCCGGGCCCACTCCAGCCACCCTGGTCAAGTTAGACACTGTTTTATTTCCTGGTTTAGGATATCTGGAAACCATCTTCAAGGGTCCTGGGTCTTTGACCAATTATTTTGAGTTTGTTCTTCATGTATGATTAATTTCCTTGGAAAATATAAGAAAATGTATATTCTAGTTCCCGAACTTTCTATTGCCTCTGGTCAACTGGTCAGTCTCATATAGAATTGCTATTTAGGCTGCTTTATTTAAAAAGTTCCACAGTTCCTTTGCATCAGAAAACCACTTTGCAAATCAGCTTCAGCCTAGGTTTTCTTCTTCGTACTGTGTTCAGTGTTGGGTGTAATGCATTGCAAAATAACACATTGCAATTAAAACCGTGCAATTACTTGTGTTAAAAGTTCTTTGGTTGTCTTCAATTCAGTATAATAAAAAAACAAACAAAGAAAAACAAACATCAAATGTTCCTTTTTCCCCTTTGTACACTTGAGGCTGAGCTGACTGAAAATGGTAGCGCAGTCTACAACTTTAGAGAAGTGGCCAAATGAATATTATTCTTACTTTTACTGCAAGCCAGGCCAAGGCCATGATGGTAAAGTGCAAACTACAATATGTTGTAAGTGTTTAAATACAGCCAGCACATGATTTCGAGACTTGAATGTGATGTTAAAGCTGACAGCACATCACACAATTATAGAAGCTCTTCAATACGTTAGAGAAGCAACAATGTGGCATTATAGCCCCACTTTCTACCCACTGGTTTCCACATAGAATCCGTTTGGTAATCTCTGTGAAATGCTCTTTGGGCTGGTTTTCACCTTTTTCTGTCGGTTTTATGTTAATACTTAAAAATTTAAAGAACAGAGCGCCGTGTCCATCTCAGGATAGGAATTTTTAACATGTGAGTATGTCTTTAATGTTTATGTGGTTAAGCTAAAATTATGTGACATTGAAACCAAGGCCGTATTGTGGAAAAAAGTAATGTAAGGGAGAGAGGTTCATTTTGCAAGTGAAAATTCAATATTATTTTGACTATAGATATCATGTGTCAGGTGTAATTTTTTGATAGAGAGAGTTGTATTAACTTACCAAAAACTGTATAGTAATATACTGATCAGCAATATCCTCTCCATTAGAAAGGCTAACATTGACAAGATGAAGCTGACTGCAAAGAAAAACACTATTAAATAAAATGGCTAAATGAGGCATGTTTTCAACACATTCGGTATGTTCAACAGCAACATATACTGGATAATGTTCAGTATTTGAATATTCAGTATTAGTATAGGGCTCTAGCTCAGTATAGTAAGCATATATTATGTGTATTAAGTTATACATTTTCAGTGTGGAAGCCACAAAAATGAAGGAAATATTTTGATATTCAGACTGTTGGATAGTTTTTTTTCCAGTGTTTTAGAGTGATGTCTCCAGGTCTTTCAAGATTACAGTGCACCAAGCAAATACTGATAATGTCTGATAAACATCAGTCTGAAGAGTGAGGAGAGAGGAATGGCAGCATCACAGCAGGAGGATGCCAAGGTGTTTATAGAACATCACTAACACACTCTGGCTGGAAACAACACAGACTTGTATTACATTTTAAATATACTCAAGAATATAAACTAATTATGTTGGTGGGTTCGTTGTCTTTCAAAGATGGCAGCCAACAAACTCTTTGTCTGGGTGCTTGAAGTGGTCTTTTGAGTGCAAGCACGATGGTTGCCAGCCAGCCAGCCTGGGTATCATGTGGTCCCTTTCTCATCCTAGTAAGGACCCCTCTTGTCCTGCCTGTCGTGGCTGCAAGAGAGGCACAGTGGGGGCCCTCGGAAGATCTATGGGACCCTGTGGTGCTGTTGTCTCATGAAAAAGGAATTACAAACAAATTGCTGAGGGCCAGCACATAATTTCAAGACTTGTGGCAAGTTTATGACTTGCTAATGTTCCTAATTACATGGCCGTGAAAGACTTAATTAATTTAGGGGTGTGTTGGGACTGGGGTGAGGATGGGTGGGTGGGAGTTAAGAAGAAGGGTACAGAGTAAAAAAGAAGTACAAAATAAGGCCCCAAAGTAAAAGAAAGAAAATAAGAGTGATGAGAAAGAAAGTGGTTGGCTGTGTTTGTTATCATGGTTCCAGTGCATTGGTTTTTACTGCCTGAGGAGAATTTAGTGGCTCTCACTATTGCATGCAAAAGAAAATGTGAGTCTCCAGGAAACGCGACCATTACGATCAACCCCTTGCTGATACCTAATATGCCCTGCGTTTCCCCCCATGACTTTGCCAAAGTGTCTGTAATCATATTATTGTAAATGTTGGCTCAGTTAATTGCATGGAGAGGAAAATGGGCTACGCTTGGTGGGTTATGGGGAATTTTTTGAAAGTTTGTTTGCCCTCTGGAGTATTGAAAGCACTAATAATGGTGGATTGGAGACAAGACCGCGAGAAAGAGGAAGATGAAGAGAGAAAGGAAGCAGGAGGAGGGCAACACTTAACCGGGAGTGTTTCTTTTCTCACCACTGAGTCTGATATGATTTCAGGAAATAAAGAGAAAAGAATACAGTACCGTTGATCTGGATGACTACTCCTGGGAGGTTTGAATTCAGCGTCAACTAGACAGCAATTGATAGATGGTAGAATGCATGAAATGGCCAAGTTCTTTCTCAGCTTAAACATTTTTCCAATGTTTAAAGTGAAAAATTAAAGCATATTGAATATAGACCTGATTTTTTAAATGCAAATATGACCTGGTATAAAATCACAACCCTTGCTAGAAGAATACATTTATTCAATTTCACAATAACATTAATTGTTTGTTACATTTATTTCCTGGCTTTATAAATAAAGAAGGCATGCTGTTAATTCTGTTCAACTCCATCACTTGACATACAGTTGAATGAGTCACGCAGTTATTAACAAAGGGAACCAGAGTATGCGCTCAGTCAATACATAGTGACAAATAAGAATACCGAGGGTCATACAGAATGCAAAGAAAATGTGTGTAAAGCTAAGTACCCACTTCCTGCATCCTGGTGCTGCTGATCAAATGCACTTGAGTAATGACTCATCAGCAACTGTGAGCACCTCTATAAAAGCAGATGTTTTGATTGTTTTCTGGTCTGGTGCATTCAACTGTATGTTAACACCATGCAAAGAGGAGGAAACCAGTGCTTTTAAAGATTGAGAATTGTTGCTGCCTATCAGTCTCTGCAAAGTTCAGAAAAATTGCAAAAATCCCTGGAGCTACATTGCAGACTCTACAGGACTCATTTAGCATGTTAAATTTTAAAGTTCATGATAGTATAATTAGATGAAGTTTGAGCAACTGTAGCTGGTTTGCCAGGGTTGCCAGGATAAAGCTGGCCCAAGCCTCCATGTCGCCGTAGGTGAAATTAGGTTTTGTTTCTATTACTGTTTTTCGTACTGATTAATTATCATTCATACACCTACTATAAACTTATTTCATTTTTAAAGCTTCTTATTTGATTGTAATCCACAAGGATAAAGGTCATGGAATCAGACAACAGGTTTGCAAACTTACAGAAAAAAACCTTTTAACTAAAGTAGACATAAAATTCTACATGTATAAAGACTAATTTACACCATTGAGCCCTTTCCTCAAAAACTCACATGTATGTAAGTTCATCAGTGTGGCTGAATTTAAGAAATAAGTGCTTACATTTTTAAAACATGTTCAGCACCATCTTCTGCCAGTACAGATATCACTGGGTTGGTTGGTTGGTTGGTTGGTTGGTTGGTTGCAGACAATAGACTTACATTATTTTATGTTAGCCAACTAGTAGCAGAACCCATAACTCTTGTACTGTCCCTGGTTACAACAATGAGTTTTATGTTAAGCAATCAAGTCTATACTGTCTATGTTCACTTTCTGTCTCTCTCTGTCTTTCTGCCTGTTATCTTATAAACTCTTTGGATGCGCTTGCAAAAAGAGACACTAATTTATTGCATGAAACAGCGCTGATGGCATCTGTGCCACTTGGTACACCTCACCAGATGAGGAAAAATGTGTTGGACACTAGCTTGTCGGCCTGGTGAACCACCTGTCACCTGACTGAAACAGGTTCTCCTCTACACTGTTCTCATTCATAAAGTGCTTTAATAACCCAAACATTATGGCTAACAGCTGGATTTTTCTGTTTCAGTGCAGCCGGCCAAACAATGAGTAGCCAGTTACTGCTAAAGAGACATACAGTGAAAATAGACAGACTTGATTTCTTACAACTCACTGGAGTATAAGTTTTAAAGTGTAAACTTTAACTGTAACTTTTAAACTGTAAACCATATTTTTTGTTTTAGTGTCCTTATATCCCACCAAGTTATCGGTTCCATTACTGGTTAACAAAAACTAATGTCTAATAAGTCTATTGACCGTATCCAACCAACCCAGTACTCCATGGTTTAAATTATCCTTTATACATGCAGTGTTTCTTGTCCACTTTAATATGTGCCTCCAAAATAGTTCAACACTGCTCCTGGGGAAGTTTCATATAACTTATGGCTTTGTTGATGTAAGAAATGGCTATTTACTCACATAAATGAATATTTTCTGCAGCAAACAACTAGTGTCAAGAACATCTCTCAATCTATAACTAATTTATCAATGCAAATACATATTAAGCAAAGATGTTTGTTTAACCAAGCACTTAAAAGAGAAAATATCTAGTTATAAACTAGCTAGCTAATCTGCTATTACAGGCCCAGCCAGTTGGATCAAAATGTTTAGGATATGAAGACAGGGACTTTCTAACTTGAGGACCTTTATCTTGCCATTTTTCTCCTCTTCCTCTGTTTTCCTCTTTTTTCTCTGGCCTTTAAGGATATATTCTTTTTTGGTAACATTGTTTGGCATTTAACGTGCTCTTTGGATGTTCATGCTGCATGCATGGTTGACCACATTATCAGCGGAGATCTGAGCTTAGAGCAAGAGGCATTACAAATCACTACGCCATAAGTGCTCTTTTATCATAATACCATGTTCTTGTACAATAACAAACTTTTAATAATATATGAATCATCACTCACATATGCAAGAAATACCAATAATAATAACTTGTGAAGAAATACTTCTAAAGTTAATTTCTCGTGAGGCTACAACCAGTGGTAACAGTGGCCATTGGCAGGCACTTTATTTACTTATGCCTTAGCTGACTCTGGCAGATGTGGCACATGTGAACAAGCCACATCTGCCAGATTTTTGGAACAGCGCCCGTTGGCCAAACAAGACCAAAATGGACATTTGGCCACAATGCACAGCGCTATCTTTAAAAACAAACTACAGTAAATCAGCTTAACCACTAACAAACAGCTGGTATGAAGATTGGGATTGCCGGGAGAACAGTACTTGTCTGACTGCAGTGTCTGGTGGAGGACGGTTTTGTGTAGTGTTGTTTTTAAGGAATTGCACTCAGTTCCTTAGTTCCAGTGAAAGGAGCTCTTAATGCTTCAGCATGCCAAAACATTTTGGACAATGTCATGATCCCAAGGTTAGTAGAAACATTTGGGATGGCCACTTCTTGTTCCAACATATGGACCACAAAGCAAGATCCATAAAGACCTGGATGAGTGAGATTGGTGTGCGAGAACGTGACTGGCCTACACAGAGTCCTGACCTTAACCCGACAGAATACCTTTGGGATGAATTAGACTGGAGACTCCAAGCCAGGCCTTCTCATCCAACATCAGTGTCCAATCTCACTAATGCACTTCTGGATGGATAATATGGAAGCCCTGACAGAGAATCTCAATGGAGGAAACCCAGCATTGGGTGATGCCAATGGGTTCTAGACTTCAGTCATCACTGTGTGTAAAAGATTTTCACCCAAGTATTAAAAACAATCATTATATCTAAAATTATATTAGTTAAAATGGCTGCTATTCATAAACAGTTGATGTGGGGAAAAGAGGGGTGATGTGCTGGAGGTGACTCTACCAAGGAACCAGAAAAGTTTGCTATCAAACCAGGCTGACATGTTAGGTGATTGGCTGGTAGACTGATGGGCTTGTACCCTTGTGAGGATCCTTTATGATCAGGACTGTTCTGCCTTGTGTTAGCCAGTCTGGATAAGTATCTGCTCTTAGTATCCCATGTACCGTATTTCCCGGACTACAAAGCGCACCTGAATATTAGCCGCACAAGCTAAAATCAGGGGAAAATCCTGTTTTGTACATACATTAGCCGCACCTGACTAAAAGCCGCAGGTGTTTCAATGTTGACTTATCATATGTAAGAGAATATGCACAAAGGGAATTGTCAGGAAAGAGATGGCTGTTTGGAGACATCACTTTTATTAATATTTTGAAAAACAAGTTATGGGTACATATTTGCACATGTAGTACATAACAGTAGCCTACAGCACACCAGAAAAATAGATCCGGACTACCTTTTAGGCTCAGGTGCAGTGACACGGCTTTAACAAGAAGAAAAGTCAGTCATTCACCACCATCTTTCTCTTCTTCCTGCGCACTAAAACCACCAAAGTCCTCTCCTCCAGTGTCGGATACAAACAGGCTCAGGATGGCTTCGTCATCCACTCTCCGCTTCTCTCCTTCGTTGTCACTTTCAAAACCAAAGAAATCCTCGTTGTCAGTGTCAGAGTCGAACACCCTCTGAAGGGCCGTGGCGGTGTCCTCCTCTCCATCATGCAGCAGTCCAGCCCTTCAAAATCCGTTGGTGATCGTGGATGCTTTCACACTTTTCCACGCTGTCAGAATCCACCGGTGGAGTTGAGCATAACTTGCTTTTCGCAAGTTTATCGCCGCTCATCATCCACGCCTCCCGCTGAACGCGTACCGCTACTTTGAAGTTTGTTTTTCGCGCTACTTCGTACGGCACTACGTTGCCTGGCGGACGGACATGTGACTAACATACCACTCTTGAACCCCGATCCTTCCGCCAGGCAACGTAGTGCCGTACAACAGCGGAACACACAAAACAAATCGTCTTACGATATGACAAAAATCATGGACAATCCATAGAAAAGCCGCACCTGACTAAAAGCCGCAGGGTTCAAAGCTTGTGCAAAAAGTAGCGGCTTATAGCCCGACAATTACGGTATTTGTTTTTTTCCTGTCAGTAGGTTTGGATCATACTAGGGCCTGGTGCTGCTGCTCTTCATTCCAGTTCCTGTTCTTGTTCTGGAAAGTTGCTGTGGCCTCTCTTAGTTCCACCAGTTACTTGGTGTTGGTGTTGTGCGTTACCTCTTTCTCCCAAATGGTCTTCCAGTGCTGCTCAGCTTCAGCTCTGACTGGGGCCGCCCTTGTATTATTCTTCCCTAGTAGCTGAAACTACACTAGTGTTCAGGCACGACATCAGGAGGTAATAGGAATTTTTTTTTTTCATATCTGTCAAAAAGATGACAGGTTTGATCAGATTTGTGCCCAGACAATCACTCAGAACAGCCCCATGCATACACATCCCCATGAATGTGCTCTATCCCTCTCAGTCATAGAAGGCAGGCTAGGCTTGCGGATTCAGGCCTGAATACTATGGGCTCACCCAGGGAACATTACTCATTTTCCAGCTCATTGCTAAAGCTCATTTAGTAAAGCCTCCTCCCGAACATCATCAATATCTCTTCTAAAGAGGCCTATGAGTTGGGAAGGACCAGGCTGCCCTAACCTGCTGTGGGTCACGCTTCACCATGCCTGTGCTGGAAACTAATGAGAAATGACAAGAGGTTATTCAGACTTCTCCAATTTGTTAGAACTTGTTAGATCATTTTTTTCTTCAGACGCTGTTTTGGATAACAGTGATAGTGAATGTTGTTTCTGTAGCCAGTGGGAGCTGAAATAATTTTAATTTATTAGGAAAGTTAATCAAATGTTAATCAATTAGGTATGCCTGCAGTAAAGGTACAAAGCGTACCAACTGTTAACAATTTTCTTTTTTTTTTAGTTCTTGTGGATTCTAAGGAGCAGTACCATCTATTACGTAACACTTATTTGGATGGCAAGCAATTGTTTACTGACATTTGCATTACATGATTTATCATTTTCTGCTTCTTGCTGTTTGCCTACAGTGGGCTACTAAATGCAAGCAGAAGTTCTCTGTGAAGCAAAGTGATAAAACACTTCATTGAAGGACATTTCTTCAATCAAATTTAGGTCAAAATGTGCACATGATGTCATTATATTCTGATATAATCTTCCAAAATGTAGTCAGTTGTTGTAGAGAAGAAGAAAAAAAATATGCTACATTCATTTTTTGCCTAATTTGTTAAATAGTGCTGTTTAGGGATAGAACTGTTACTTGGTGTGTTTAGGAGAGTTGAGCTAGCACAGCTAACTAGCCTTGTAGTCATGTTCTCTGTTGATGTGGCTGCTTTTTTCCCCATGTTGACAGGTGAACTTGACTTTATCTCATACTGATAATGGTTGCTTTAAAACTTTAGTTCACTTTAGTTGAGGGGAGGCTGTAGCTCAGGATGAATAGAATCCATTATTGGGGGTTGGTGGTGTGATCCCTGGTTGCTCCGGTCTACAAGCCCAATATCCTTGGCCAAGATAGTTACCCCAACTTGCTCTTGCACTTACTCATAGAAAAAAGTGCTTGCATGAATGTGTGAGAATGGGTATCCATGTTGTATACAGGCCGAGATTTTTGTAATTTTGTGTAATTGCCATTTGCTTTAGGATTATCCTTGATGAAGGAAACACAGAACAACCCCTGAACCTGATTATTTCATTACCTTGTGGAGTTTTGCTGAGTTTTCGTTATGATATAGAAGGAGATCACACCTTTCTTTTATCATTCACCTTAGTTTATGATCTGGAAGTACAGAATTGACCTACTTGACTTCTTTGTTTAATTCAGGAGCACTTTGGAACCCGGCCTGACGTGATACTGATTTAACTGACTACAAACCAGAGGAAAGCTGAATTTGAGAATTGAACCAAAGAAATTTTAAGCGCTGACATTTCACTGCATATATATATAATTGCCACTCTGTTTATTCTGTTTACACTTGTTTGTGAAGCTCTGTGAAATATTCACTGTTATTTTGTTATTTAAATGTATTTATTTGCATTAAAGTACTCTCTTCCTCCACTTTCCGACTTTAACTCTCCTCCAAACTCAGACTCTGGTTTGACATACATTATATTATTTTGCAAACATTAAGTGACTTGTGTTTGTATCTTGCAATAAATATTTCTGTGTTACGCTATCTGTTTTCTTTTTGTGTTGTGAAGACATGTAAGAGTTACACACTCAGATCAGACGTAGATGGATTAAGAAAATTCCACCATGGAGCCCTACTTTACAAGACTGTCGTCGATCTAATGCTGTCTGTGAAGCTAAATTTAAAAAAAAAATCCTTATATGAAGGTAAATGTTGCAAAATGTGAGAGCTTTAAGGAAAAAAAAGTGAAAATATATAGAAAAAACTCAGAATTTGTATTTAGAAATTTTTTACTTTTACTACATTTTTCCACTGTATTTTAAATTTACAGTTACAGAAGAAAATATTCACGAAATATTCAAGAAATATTCACAAATGTATGAACTGATATTTACACAAATACTAATAAGAATACTGAGAGATGCAAACTTGTACTTCAAATTTTACTCATATTAATTATTTTTTGCTACTTTCAACCACTACTTACAAGTGCTCATCTGCAGCCTCCAAACTCACAATGACTTTTCCAGGGCAGGCCTTGCATTTTCCAGCAAGACATTCCTATTATTGCAGCTATCACAAAAGCAGAGAAATTTGACATTTCTAAATTATTGCATTTGTTTCACATTTTACATAGCATCTGGCATTTGTTTTGGAATTGGGGGTCAATGGTTGTGGTAAAAACAGTAGCAGATTTTACACAGTGTGATTGTGGATCATAACATGAATGTAGAGTGTCGATGGCTGTAGAGCACCTCTAGCTCAAAGAAAAGTGCTGAAAATGTATATGAATAGGCAACTACAATTGTATGAGAATGCATGTGTCTGTGTAAGTGTGTGTGAGAAAGACAGTGTGTGTGTGTGTGTGTGTGTGTGTGTGTGTGTGTGTGTGTGTCTGAGAGAGAGAGAGAGAGAGGCAGCATGAAGCAGATAGAAATGCACTCTAAGCACATGATCACATCTGCAGTTTCACATCCAGCATTTGTTTTCATTAAATTGCCATTTCTGCATATTTGTGTTCACATTCCCACAGTTCACAGTATTTGCATCAAATTATGTAGTAAATGATGCACAAACGTTTTACTAGACTTAATATATAGACATACAGCTTCTTCACTGCTTAGTACAACTTTGGGCTTTTAATATTTGATCACAGTCACTTGTAGTTCCTCATTCCAAGGATGAATAATCTCTTTTTTTCTTGAACTTTTGATAACTTAATGTTCAAAGTATGTATATAGTAGTATATGCTGCATCATAAATGGAACTTCAAGCACAAGCAGGCCTTTTTGTGTAGCAGCAAGCATGTTCTAAGCGCTGTTCCTGTCTGTTGCTTTACTGAAGAATCTCTGTTATTTGGATTAAACAAAAAACTCTAACAATACACTTGGACTCAAAAACATGATTGGACTAGTCCAACGAATAAACAAAATACCTCATCCCGAAGGCAATTTTGCACACAAGCAATTTTCTGTGCTTGCGGGTGACCTGCACACATCTGTTTGTCTATTATAGCGGAGAATGGTGGAGCATGGAGGTGGAGGCAGAGGGGTTGGCCCTCATATATTTTTTTTGATCATATCAACAACAGCAGGCATATGGGGCATCCATCATGACCTGACCACCTTTCCCGGCTGCACGTACTTGAACGGGCCCAACAAGTGGTAGCAATTTTCCATTTTCATTTGTTGACCACTTGACCATGTGCTATCCCAGCTTCGGCAGATGAGCTCTCATTCATGGTCGACTTCTGGTTTGTACACACCTGCAAGCTCTGCACCAATGCACTGGCTGCTGACAACAGAGTGCAAGCAACATATTAAACACTGCCTCGAAATTGTAACATATACAATTCTGTAGAGTTCCCAGCGAGAGAAGTGCAAAAACAAATGAAATGGGTGTGTAAACATAAAGTTTCTCCATTGTGAAAATTATTTTCTGCTTCTCGACAAGTTAACCAATTTGTTTGAATTTTTTTATTTTTCCTGTGAGTGAGAGGCTTGGCCAATGAAAGCTTTAAAGAGTCCGTGAGAGATTCTGATTTCAAGTAAAATTTTCTGCTCAGTCATTCATTTACTCACATATTGCGCTGTTTTTTTTGTTAACAGGACGCCATTATGCTCACTTAGCTCAGTTTTTCTATTCTTGAAAGATGCTTTATACTTATAAAAACGTCATCATTTATCATTTGTCTTCTTATGGGGCAAAAGTTTATCACTTTGTGAAACTATAGCCAACTTGTGAAACTTTGATTGGCTTCTCCTTGTAAACAAAAGGTTTGACTAATAGAGAATACTAGTATGAGGTGCTTCTTGTGCACCAGATATGTGTGCAATGATCACTCTTGGGAGAGGAAAAAAATCCCCCTGACTACCAGTACATTATATAGCTATATAGAATATTTGCAGAAGATTCTAGCAGGCAAAGCATGCGTGAAACATCATAACGAAGTGGCTGGCGTAGTATAGAGGAACATCTCTGCCAAGTATGGCTTGGAAGGGACTTCCACATACAGATGGACAAACTGGTGATGGCTGGTCAACCAGATAGCCACAACTATGTGTGGTGGAGACAACAGTTGTGAAAGATGCAGTAATCCCAACAGACAGCAACATCAGAAAGAAGGAGCATGAGAAAATACAGAGCAGGACCAGCATTAATGGAGCAGATATGGAAGGTAAAGTCCAAAGTGGTCAAACAGACCCCCCCCCCCGACAAAAAAAAAGAACAAATTTTTTACATCTTAAACAATAAAAAACACAGTTTTACATGTACATGCAAGTAAAACTGATGTTCCAGGGACATTAATCTTACTTGTTTGTCTAATCTTGGCAGGAAAATCGCAAAACACATTGCATCCCAGTGTGTTCTAGGCTGTCAGTGTAGGACAACCTACTCTCTCCTTTCTCTAAAGGTTGGCCCTGCTCCCTGGAACCACTTGCTGCTCTCCCTCTGGCCTCCTCCTCTGCTTCCCTCTCCTCTCTGTCTTCAGGTTGTTTTTCTTGAATTCATCCAGTGTTTCCTTCTCTCCAACAGCCAAGACAATAGAGCCCGGGCTACAACCAGCCATGGGGCCCCTCAAGCTTACTGGGTCTTTTCATAGCAAAGCCCAAGGGCTCCAGGGTAAATCCTACAACTTGGCAAGCTAGCATGCCAACTAAAGGGATGCCAATGTCTGCCAGCATTGCTGCACTCTTCATTTGCAGCCTCCTCTCTTTGTTTTATAGTGTCTGCCTCTATGAGTGCATGTTTCTATCTGCTGCTTTGTCTCTCAGTTTTCTTGGCTTTTGCAACTTTTTTGTTTCTTTATCTTAGCAAATAGCAGCTCATCGTTACTCCACCCAGTTTTTCAAAAGGACCAGAGGTGAAAAATGTATAGACTTTCTTTACTTAAGTAAAAGTATAGATACCTGGATGAAAAAGTACTGAAAAAACGTTTTACTCAAGTAAAAGTGAAAAAGTACACACTGTGAAATGTACTCAAAGTAAACAGTACCTCCTTGAAAGACTATTCTACTAATACCTTTTGTACAAAGGTAACTGAACCTTATTAATATAGAAATAAAATAATATTAGTACATGAGAATGCAAAAAATATTCACATTTAAATTGTAATTCTAATGATTTTACTTAGTTTGAATCTGAATTTTAAAAAAATAACTATTTTCTTTTTCCTACATTGTAGAGAGAGACTTTGCCTCCACACCTAAACAGTAAAATGAGTACAGTGAAGAGTTACAGTGGGATTCAGCAGCTGGAGGAATCTTAATATCTGTATAGTGGCTCAGCATAGAGAAAAGAAACTCTCATTCATTTATCCAGAGGTTTTTTAGTGTATAGACTGTGTGGATTCAACAAGATATCAGCAGTATCATAAGCTATCATGGCTAATGTCCATCCACTACACTGAGACTATAGTGTTTATACTGTCTTTACACTGGACAGCATGAAGTTGGAATTCAGTGAACTATATCTAAACCTCATCAGCTTAAATGCAAATTCATCTCTGCTACATTTGATGTAAGCCCAAACCTACTCGACCATGTGCAGTTTATCAGGCATCACTGAGCAGCTCTTACCTTTAAATCTAATCTCTCTTCTTCCTTCCCTGTCCTGCCTGTCCTCCTACATCTTTCTCTATCACTTGGTGAAGTTAGCTCTCACTCTTTTCTCTCCCTGTAAAATAGAGCAGGTGGACATTTAGCTGGACACCGTGCAATAAACTGCACACAAACAGTTTGTCTGTTTGCTGAGGTTTGTTGAGCTGATAGAAACGTTGACTTTGAAATGACCTGCCACTTAAAACGTTGCTCGCCTCATGCTGATATTTGTTTAAAAAGTTTGGGAGTAAAAGTAAAAACTTCTCAAAGAGATAAATATTTAAGTAAAATACAGATACCTGAAAATTCTACCTACCATAACAAATCATTTGTACTTTGTTACTTACCGCCTAAGAAATGGCAACTTGGAAAGGTTCTGATGGAGTCTGCTTTAAGCACATAAATACTAAATGTGTCACAAGCTGGTGAAGATTGGCAGCTTCTATCCAGCCTGAGATTGTGATGCTGCTTTTTTCCCTATATAAGGGTATATAAAAAGGTAACCTGATCCAGCCCTAACAATAAGCTTTATCAGACAAAATTGTAATATTAAACACAAAGAGGCTGTCCCAAACCCAAACTGGGAGATGGTTTCACAGGAGAAAGGGCTGGACTCTCAGTGAAGTGCCCTACTGTGATAACCTGATAGGACCCAATCATTCAAGTATGTAAAAAGAAGGATTTTAATTTCAATTCTGGGTTTAATGAAGATAAGCTATTACAGGAGAAATATGAAATTTCTTTCTAGCTCCTGTTAGTACTCTTTCTGCAGCGTGTTGAGCACTGAGACAGTGAAAATGAGTGGGGAGCGTCTAAACTGGTGGCAATAAAACTACAAAAAAGATCACTGGCCTGGCATGTGATGGGCTTTACTGTTGTGTCTGCAGTTTGGCCTTCATTTGCTCTACCTGGCCTCCTAACCTCATTTATCCTGCAGATCCCTCACCACCGCATTCCCTCTTTCATTTAGGTGTTAGGCCATTGTGGGATTATTTGTACACAGCAATGTTGTTGTTGTTTTTATTTTTATAATTTGCTTTGTTTAAAAAAACAGTAATTTTTGTCATTCCTCTGTAGCAGCCATGACAACAATAACATAAATTTAGTCTTAGATGAGTCCATACTCAAGGAGCAATCCTGTCCTCCTCTTTCTCACATTGAAAACAGCCTGATAACAAGGAACTTGGTCATAGTTTGGAAAAAAAATATTCAGAATCAGCTTAAAGTTTCTAACTCTATGCAAAAAAAAAAAAAAAAAAAAGACCAATGAATGAGAATAATCAACAACTCTTTAATGGAAAATGTGTACATGAATCACTGACTTTTTCAAAATTGAAATCCAGTACGATGTAGAACTTTTTGATAATCAAAAATCTTCCCCTAAAGATCATCTTTGCATGCTTTACTTAAACATTTATTTGCTGCTGCGTTCTTTGCAGTTGTTCAAGCCATTCCCATTATTTAGTGTTTGAGTTGAGATTTGAGTTTTTATGATTTGTTTAATCAAAAATCATACTTTCATGTAACTTTCTTGTGTTACCAGTTAGTGTGTTAGTTTGGTAAAGAATATTATGTGTGTCTTTTAGACTCTTCTTATATTGTATGATATTTAAATAATCCATAATGAAAGAACTAAAGTTCAGATTTTAATGAGACTACTCTAGAGAGAAACTTTACTCTGTGATATAAACTTAGGAGTTGGCTGGTTCCAAAAGTGTGTTTTGTTTAACCTGTGAAACATCTCTGGTAGAAGACACAAATCTCTCTGAGGATTGAGTCAAGAAGATCATCGAGGATAAAAATCTGTGCAAATCAAAAATCCCTCCACATTGGTGGCACATTGTGAATAATAGAGCAGCCAAAGATGCTTATACTGTGAAATACATATGAAATAGTTTAGTTGGTGCAAAGAAGAGAGGCAGCCACACTAATAAGTGTGTGTATTTAGAATGTGACCAAACTATATATCCATATATAACATCCCTCACTGTGTATTCATTCTTTCACGTTTTATGGCTAAAATAAGGTATAGCAGTTTGAAATCAGTCTATGTTCCCTTTAAAGAATGTATTTGGGTTCCTGTGATTTATGTCTTTATGAAACAACTTTAGTCGTCTGCCAATCCACCTTTTAAAATAACAGGAACCACCAAACACACAAATTATCTTGCTTGTTTTCCATGTCATAGTTTTAAATCCACACCTGACTGTTTCACTTTGAGCATCTCCAGAGTTTCAGTCTCATCACATCTGCTGTGCAGTCTGCACCTGGAGCCCTCTGTGCCTCCCCCAACCTCCCTTACTGCTGAATGGTGACCTGATCTGAGGCAGCTGCTGTGGAAAATTAAGTCTGGTTTTTAAACAAACATACAGCTCCACTGGGCTCGGCAGGGGCCAGGGGCAGAGGGTCCAGCTATGGGGCCCGCTGAGAGTAAACCATCCCTGGGGGAGTGGTAGAGAGGAGGGTCGGCATGTAATCTGATGAGCCCATGAAGCTTGTCATCAGGCCTGAATTTTACATAAAGAAGGCAGTCTCTCAAATCCAAAATGCATAGCTCTAGCAGGGCAATCATTTTAGCCACTGATGACCTTTCAGCACCTGACAAGGATAGGAGTGATCACGGCTCAATTGCAGATAAAGGTGAAGTGTCTTCCACCTTTACCTTTGTCTTCTTCTTTGTCTTCAGACAGGGGTCATCTCAGCAGATTAACTCTGAAAACCAGATCCAAACAAAAAAACACCACAGGGAACATCTATCACTCACAGACGCAATCATGCTAAATGTGTCTATTTGCATCCCCCCCTCCCTTTTTTTTTACTAGAGTAGAGCAAGGGGAGGGGAATATCTATCTCTCTTGTAGTTGACAGTCCCCATTAAAATGGTGAGCATGCTGAGGACTGAGGCAGCAAGACGACCGTAACTTGTTTCTCATACTGTTGTGACAGCAAATGCAAATAGCCTGACTTTCCCCCCGGAGAGAGAACGAGAGTGGCAGGTGGGAAAATGCAGAAAAAGAGGTGTGTAAAAAAAGAGAGAGGGATGAGCAGAACAAGCTCGTGGTAAAACAAAATGAAAGTAAAAGTCACTCCTCCATCCTTTGGTCCATTTTAATGACTTCTTCCTCAGCTCTGCCATCAAAATATTATATCAATAATTTGCTAGCGAAAAATTAAACAAGTAAAACAATGAGATGGCCCCGGGGGCTGCCTTCCCCCTCCAAATTAGTCTGTGCATTTTAGAAGAAGGTCACTTCCTTCTCCTCTACTACTCCCTCTACTCCGCTTCCCCCTCCTCCCACTTTCATCGGATCAGTGACACGTTCTCGGGCATGATAGCGCTGACCTGAGTTTGAATTTAGAATGTTCATTAATAGGATATTATGCCATATGCTCACTGCACTGTCTTATTGTAATGCCTGACACTGGTTTGAGAATTTGTAATTAGTGCTGATATAATGAATATACTGGAAGGGCTAATGCTAACTATGGGGATAGAAAGAGAATTGCACTTTGAACTGTAAGCTAGTAAGATCGGTCACCTGATGACCTAAGCACTCTGGGAAGAGACCTTCATCTGGGCCCCTATTTAATAAGCATGTCAAAAGAGGAAATCAGTCAAATCCACAGAGTGGGGAATATTTGGTTCTGCATTAATTCTTTGGCACACAATGACCTAATCAGTATTCTTAACCTAGGAAATGACTCCTGCGTGGATTCCTATTTAGGAGAGCTTAGAGGGGTCTAAACTCAAGGTGATCAAGTTGCAATCTAGAATTTGTGGATTCCACGGTACATGTAATTGTGGCTTGTCACTTAATTGTCACAGTCTAACTTCATATTGCAAAAGCATGAAGGGTTTAAGAAATTGCATTTTCTCAGTTTAGTCAGTTCAAGATGTTAAGACACTGAATTATAATATTAAATGTTTAAAACATAAAATTTAAAAAATGCTCTAAAATAGATTTGCTAATTGGTGCAAATAATGCTTAACATGTTAAAAGTGTGTTGTTTTGGAGAAGGTTTTAGCCTGAAGTAGATTCTGAAGTAAGATTTCACTAACAACAGCAGCAGTTTGTCTCAAAACTACTGAAATCTCCACATTTCATTTTTTAAAATACCATTTTTAAATTTCAAAATAGTATTTACATTTTTTTCTCAAAACAGATTTTTGAATTTAAACTTAAAATGTTGAGTAATAAATTTTTTTTGGCTCTAATACTCTGTTGTAAAAAAAAAACCCAACATTGTTGTGATTCTTTCAGTTTAATGAGGAACTGTCATTTTTTGAAATTACGTTCACTGCAATACATTAACCGATTTTCATGTTTTAATCCTATAGTGTAGTTACTACAGCAGCATGTTAACTGTAACTCTTTCACTACTTGGTTATGGTTAAGGAAAGTACCTGCACCAGTGCCTGGAATGCTTTTACTTTTAATGACTCAGTGAAATCTCCATTCGTATTTATTGGTGAGTTCAACAAAATACTGTTGTGTATGTAACTTAACTATCAATTAGGTGACATAAATTAAACGTGACATGTGACAGGATGATGAAATGAAAATAATATATAGGAAAATTAAAAGTACTGGAATTTATTTTTTCAAGGTTTTGCCTTATAGGGGAAAGGCATCCTGTCTTGGGTCACTGATGGATTTTGATATTGAATCAAAATCATAACCTAAAGAGCTCAATTTAAAGAAAGCAATTAATTACCTGCAATGGCATGCACAATAAAAGGTTTGGCAGAGTTAAGATCCCTATATGAAAATATCACACTAATGGAGTCTAGACTAAGATAAGTGGTGGCTAAGCAGTGAAGTGTAATGTCAGACGATTCGAACCAAAGTGACGGGTGAAAGCAGATGCCAAATGCCAGCCCTTAAAGAGGTTGGCTAAAATCCCAGTAAGATTCATGAACAGGAAGACAGAAAACAGAGTGCGTATGAGGACGACATTCCTATCTGAGCTTTTGAGAAGCTTTAAATACTCAGTAAGAACATTTTGGAATTTTTCAGCATGTTCATTAAAACAGTTTCCATTGAGCAATCTTTAAAATGTGACATAATTTACATTTTAAAATAAGCTGATGGACAAGCATAGAGAAAGTTTTTGTACGTCTAGAGAAATCCTATGATTGTGCCAGAAGAGGAGCTACATAAAGAATTCAGGGTTGACCGACAAGTATTTGAGGATTGTGAAGAATACATAGGAGAGTAGCAAAATAGTTGTGACGTGTACGAGTGACAGGTGGGTTCAAGCTGGGGATGAGATTAAGGACATACTCTGGATTGAGGATCTGCTCTGAGCCCCCTTTCGTTTGCAACAGTGACGGTGTGATCTGTAGGGAAAGTAGGGACCAGGTGGAAAACAGCGACGAGAGGAGAGGTGGAGGTGTGGTCGGGAGAGAAGAGAAATGAAAGTCAAAAGAAGCAAGACAGAGATGCAGAGAAAATAAAGGTAGATGGTTTAAATGCTTGGGGTCATCAGCCAAAGTGATGCTCAGTGCACAAGAGAGGTTGAAGAAAGTGCAGGCAGGGTGGAGTCATAATTTGTCAGGGTGACTTGTGACAGAAGAATAGCTGCATGAGTGAAAGGGAAGACAAAATGGTAATGACTAGATGTTTCAGCATATACATACACACAGGTATTTTGGTAAACATAGCCTTTTCTGTGTGTTTTGGATCACTGAAAATCAGTGTTGGGTAAGTTATTTTAAATGAGTAACTTAGTTATATAACTAGTTACTTCGAGTGCCCCCTTCTCCCTGTTTACTCGTTACTTTCAAAGTAACTAGTTACTAGGCAAAGTAAATTTGGTTTTACTCAGAATTCTCTCATTAATGTGTTGCTTCCCTAACTGGATACCCAGCAAGGATGCAAGTCTTCTAGCTCGCTTTTGACTAGAAACCAGCCCACCATTATAGGAAAAACCATAAAGTCTTTGAATGAAAACAAATGTCGTTGTCACAGTGATGTACACTGTCTTGTTGGTATATATGTATCAATCTAATAAACTTAAACCTACACCATCCTCCCTATTCTGGTATTCTAAACAGTACTTAGCCGAAACCCAAAGACTGCCTGGTCGAGTTAACTTCCTGAACTATCTACAACACATGGTGGAAACCTGAAATTAAGACAGAGAAGACTAAAGGTGATACATGACAATTACTGAATAGTAAAAATAATAAATGACAGATTTAGATATTTTCATAAACTATTTATTTACCACATCAATAAACAGCATGGCAGGGCAAAATATTTTTCCTAACATGGCAAGTTTTAAAAAGTGAAAGAAGACAGAAAGACAGGTGAGAGAGCATAAAACTTAATTGACTTTTTGATGGCATTTTACACACAGTACTGGTACAGAATCTAGAAAATGTGGGAAAATACTGGCATCATATACAGTACTTACTTCTTAAGAAATTATGATGGGACCCTGAAAATAAATTACAATACAACTGTACAATAATGGATTTCTACACATTTTACATCAGATGAAAATATTTGTTGTCAAATTCAGATAGTTATTTAGTAAAAACTAGACATTTTAAATGAGAATAAGAAAGTATTTCTTTGTGCCCCCCTCTCCCTGTTAATGCCCTACCTGGCCCCCTGGCAAAACTTTGCTAGACCCGCCCCTGCACAGTCAGCTGTCAGCTACTTAGAAAAGGATCCTGGTGTTATTTCTCAGAAACCGTTCATAACTTCCCTTCAACTCATTCATGTCACCTAAAAGGTAAACCTGTTTCTCCATCACCTGTTCAGCTCTGATGATTCAGTAAGGACATCTCCTGGTTTCATCTTCATGTTTCCCTCTCACCACATAACCAAACCGACATCATGACCAGCAGCTTTACAGCTGTGGCTCCAGCAAACATCAGCTGACACTAGAAATTAATATTAAATAAATTCTAACAACAGCTTATCAAGCTTTAACGTGCTGCTGTTGCTTAGCACGACATCCGCTGGGTTCTTTTTTCTGGCGCATATTGGGCGATAAACAAACAAGAGAGACAGAACTTGCATCAGAAAAGCCGATCAGCTGATCACTGATCAGTTTCATGATTGAAGTAGCAACAGGAGAGGGAGGGGGAGAGAATGAGAGGAGAAGAAACAGCTTTCGTGCCAAGACAAATCACGTTCTTTTTCAGCTCAATACAAAATGCATAATATTTTCTCTGAATACGAGATGATTCTGTTTTTACGGTATGGTTGGCAACTCTAATAACTAATCTTATGAATAAAATAAAGTTCAACCTCAGTAACATCATAGCATCCAACCATCAGTACATAAACTCCGTCATGCTAGCTAGTACGCAATACGAGTTTTTGTAACTGACTGTAAAAAGTCAGCACAACGTAAATAAACTCCACCTAAACTTGGTTTATATCTGACCCAGATAGACTGCAGGGTGGCTGTAGCTCAGGAGCTGGAGCAGGTGATCTACTGATCGGAAGGTTAGTAGTTCGATCCTTGGCTCCTCCAGTCTGCATGTCATGTATCCTTGGGCAAGATACTAACCCCAAGTTGCTTTCCGATGCGTCCATCGGAGTATGAATGTGTGTGAATGTAGTTAGATAGCACTAACTACACAGGTCATAACTTCTTACCTGAAGTTCAGTTCACCTGACATTCGGACCGGCGGCCGCATCGGGTCTCTCCTCCTGCCTCCCCTTTCCCTCATCCACCTGCTGGCCTTCATCACTTGCTAATGTTACTGAATCTGTGGAAGCGCCGCGATAGCCACCACCAAACAACTGAGTTATTTTTACACATCTGCCAGCAGCTGGCCAATCCATCACCTTTCAGTGTTTATACTGTTATGGAAAAAAAAAACAAAAAAAACAAAAACATCGGCCCATAAAAACGAAAAATCACCATCGGCCCACCGGGTCCAGCTATGGCTGCATATGTGTTTTGTAGTAATTTGTTTTTGTAGAGGGCTAGCAAAACAACCATTTTCAAGAGCATTGCCACATTGGAATCCCGACTTCTCTGACGAGACTAACCAGAACGCGGTTTGCTCGAGTGTGACATCATTCCAAGGTCCGTGTTCCAATTTTCGAGGTAAGTCGAACGCAACACACGAAGTAACAAATAACGACCCTATCTAAATCCCAATAATGATTAACACGTTCCTGATTTTGGCATAATAACTAGTTACCGTGCTTGTTACCACAATAATAACGTAATTACTGTAGCACGTTACTTAATAACGCGTTAGGCCCTACACTGCTGAAAAGTGAGTTTTTACCAAGCCGATGGGGTATTGCTATCACAATGCCAAGTGGGTGGGTCCATGGAATAACTGGATAATGAAGCAAGGTAGTTGCAAGTTTCAAGTACATACCATAAGAATATATACTAAAAATCTTGTACGAGTTCAAAGCTCAGCATCCTTGACCTGAAGGTCACTGAAGACATTTATCTTCTTTTTTGACATCAGACTAAGTTTATGGGCTTTTGATAGGTCATCATTTCTGTAGTTAGGTTTACAACTCCACCTGTTCCCAGTTTTAAGAAATGCCTGCATACGGACCCTCATTGGGAGTGACAAGGACAGACAAGAACTGAAATTACAATATTAGAGGGACATCTGAGGTTGAGTAGTTTGGACAAAAACTTTGAGGGCAAGGCTGAGATGGTTTGGACATGTGCAGATGAGGGATAAATAAGGAGCTGCCAGGCAGGTATGAAAGAGGAAGACTTCAGAGAACATTCCTGGATTTTATGGGCATTCCATGATACAGCTTGTGACCATAGGGTTGCATCCTCAGCACCATCCTCTACACCCCTATTCACCCACAACTGTGTCGCCTATAAGCAGCCTCGTCCCCTCCAGTGATGCAACGAGGCCGCTTATAGGAGGGAGGTGGCCGGTCTGGTGTTATGGTGTGAGGACAGCAACCTCACCCTCAACACTGATATGACAAAGGAAATAATAGTGGACACGAGGAAGAAGAAGAGGCCTCACCAGCCGCTGTTTATCCGGGAGCGTAAAGTGGAGAGGGTGAGCAGCTTTAGGTACCTGGGCGTCCACATCAATGAGGACCTAACCTGGAACACTGAACACCACATAGCTGGTCAGGAAGGCTCAGCAGCAGCTGTATTTCCTAAGGAGGCTGAGGAAGTTTGGTATGTCGGCCAAAATCCTCAGCAGCTTCTACAGCTGCACTGTGGAGAGATTACATAAACTGACCAGCTGCATCACGGCATGATATGGCAGCACTACTGCTATGGACCGCAAACGACTGCAGAGAGCAGCTCTGCTGCCCTCTCTGCAAAGCATCTACCATCACAGAGTCCAGAGGAGAGTTGCCTCCATTCTCATCCTCATCCTCCTTCTTCCCCACTGCTATCAGACTCCTGAACAGCTGACCTACCTCAACTGCAATTTGCACATCCGGACACTTTGCACACTAAGTTCACTTTGCACATTAAGCTACTTGTACATCCATCTACATCGACATGTGCATACCTCACTTGTCTTCACTTACTTATTTTTGTACTTATTTATTTATCTTACATTATTTTTTATCCTTATTTTTATCTTTATTTATCTTGTTCTTTTAACCCTTACCGTACTTGGCATTTGTGTATGTACAGCAAAGGAAGAATTTCATTGCACAGAGAAATGCTATTTCTTGTGTACATATGACAATAATGAATCTTGAATCATAGGTGAGGGTAGGGACATACATCAACCGGTAAATTGAAAGCTTCGCTTTTATACTCAGCTCTCTCTTCACCTCGATGTACCGGTACAGCGTCCACATCACAGGATCAATTCAAGGTTTAGTTCATTCTAAATTTAAATAAGTGTATTCTGCTTGAATCAGTTAAGTAGGACATGAGTAGAGAAAAGGAAGGAAAAAAAACAGATCTATTTTCTGTTGCCCACATTGTAGCGGGAGACTTTGCCTCTATGGGGTTAAAGTGGGATTCAGCAAGTGGGAAACCCTAAAATTGGCTGTAATGGCTCAGTGCACAGGCTGTGATCAGCTGACCTGTGCTGCTGCTTTGAGGTTTACTGCTCTTTGTGGATTTACACACCGAATTCCATAGAATATAAGCAGATGTTTCCTCTTCATCTTAATTTCAAATGCTGCACACAAACAGTTGCTGACGTTTGTTGAGTTGATCTAAATGTTGCATTCAAAATGACCCACCACTTAAAAAAAACATTACTACCTTTACTCTTTCTCTTCTTTTGTAGGGCCATCTAAAAGCTGAAGTACCCCACGGATATGGACATGTGCACATTCCAAAAGAAGCTACATTAGCCCAGATTAACCTGTGACTATGGCACACAGTTAATAGCTGAACAGGAGTGCCTTTCATGTATTACTGATTAGGCGTGGTAACGTAAAATAATAACTCCCATCAAATGCCTTTAACCAAAAGTAGCAAGTCTATTTAAAAAAAATTAAGAAGCAGAAAGTACAGCTATGTGTTGAAAAAAATGCATGGAGTAAAAGTAAAAAGTAAAGAGCAGATAGCTATTTGAGTACAGTAAGGGGGAGGAAACTAGATATACACTCAAGACTGGATTAAATTTACTACGACAGATCTTACAAAAATCAGAACAGCTTCCTAAAAAACACAAATCCAAAAGCTAACCTGAAGTCAGAACAGGTTACTTTTAATTTAAGTGTAATCGCTTGAATAGCTTTTGACAAACGAGAATTATGACCTTTGTTTTTTCATTGTTTGCATGTTCAGCCATACTCTCTTTTCCTCCAGCAGTGTTTGCTAAGGCGATCATGTGACATACAGCGATACTGCGCTCCCAGCATTACGCTGTGGCATTTTCCTCACATGCCACCACCACCATGTCCCACCGGCACCAATTTTCATTCATAATGATGATCATGTGCGGCATTGAAGGATGAGGATTTCAGCAGCTTTTGTCTTGGCACTGTCCCAGCACTTTGAGTCCTGATGTGCAGTCATAATTATGCTGCTCATGCTAAATGCCTATTGTGTAAAAATGCAGTGCAGCTGCCAACAAAAGCAGAAAATTTAGGGATTTTTTTTCCATCAACAAGCAATAAATAATTGCATACAATATGGGTTATGCTAAAAATATATCCCAACTGAAGGCATAATACTAGGAGAAATGTATGGAATAAAACAATAATGCAGGATGACATGTACTGGCAGCTGCAAGCGGTCACCCACAGATTAAGAGGGGCATTAAGAGGATTTGGGTTTCTTGGAGGAGAATAGCTGCGGTTTATGAAATTATTAAATATGGTTCAAAATAAAGAACATAAAATTGTTCTAAACTTAGTAATTTATCAAAAACATGGAGCAGTTCATTTTCAGTATCCATTAATTCAAAACATTGCAAAATAATGAGCTGACTCACACAAGCAGTTCTACCTTACTGTCATAGTCCTGCGTCATTTTAACCCAGCGTTCTTAGTTCTCTTGTGTTTTTGTATTTTGGTCTCTGTTTATGCTTTGGTTCCAAGGTTGTTCAGTTTAGTTTATTAGATTTCCCCCTCATGTCTTTACCCTGTGTCCTCCTCCACGTAGCTCAGTTCCCATGCCTCGTTCCCCTCATGTTTTTTTCCATGTTTTCCCCAGCCCGTTATGTCTGAGCTCTCCCCGTGTTCTCTCCTCCCTTCCTGTCTGCGCTCTGTGTGCTTCCTGTCTTTACTTTGACAGTCTCCCGTCAGTGTACGTCAGTGTTGTCTTTTTCCTGCCGTGTCTCGTCATTATTATCAGTGTCACCTGTGTTCCCCCTGTGCCCCCACTTCCTCCTCTGTGTATTTATGTCCGAGTCTCCCTCAGTTCTGTGTTGCGTTCTCCCTCTTAGCTGTGTGACTTTCCCCGTGAGTTCAGTTTTCCCAGTTATCAAATTCGGTTCTTTTTTAAATTCTTTTACCGACAGAGAAAGACCCGACTCAGTGTGGTCAAGCTCAAAAAATCATCTTTATTTTACATTTCCGGAAAAGGGGAGCTGTAGACACTATCAAGCACCCACAGGTCTAAAAACATTACAAGCCAAAGGCTTATGTATATTTCCCTTCTACGTCACACACAGTCACACACAATTTCAATCAAAACAACTCTGGAGTGCACCCTGCCTAGTTTCATTTTCTGTCTACACCTCTTCCTGTTCTCTGCAAAAGCATGCAGTTTCCTGTCAGCCTCCGACCTAGTTTATACTCAAAGTTGGCCCTCTCTTAAACTGGAAGCTATATAACTATATTAAAAACAAGTGACAATAAGCCCTAAATCAGAGGTGTGGACTCGAGTCACATGACTTGGACTCGAGTCAGACTTGAGTCATTAATTTTATGACTTTAGACTTGACTTGAAAAAATGTTCTAAGACTTGTGACTTGACTTGGACTTTTACACCAATGACTTGGGACTTGAATTGGACTTGAACCGGTTTACTTGAAAAGACTTGATATTTCACCCCAAATATAAAATTTAACATGCATATTATATAGAGATTGAAAATGTGACGTCATTCACGGGTAAAACCGCAAAGGATTCTGGGAACTCGTGGCAAGAGGTACTAGCGCACGCAGGCTTTCAATTAAAATCAGTCACACAGCGATAAAAAGAACACAAAAATGTCAAGAAGCTGTTGTATTATTAACTGCAATAGCCGGTCGCATGACAGCCACGGGAAGCCGACGGGTAAAGAGATCGGTTGTTATCGGATTACGTCGTTGAAGAGAAATTGTTCGAGCCATGTTTCCGAAGTAACAAAGACGCGACGGATGGCCTGGATCGCAGCCATTCAAAGATCAAATATAACGTCTCAGAACACTCCAGCTCACAGGTTACTCTGCTCCAAGCATTTACACGAAGGTCAGTCTGCTGTTGTAGTTAATGCGTCATTTTCATAACATAATTGGTGATATAGGTTACAAGCAAGTCTGGCGCTGAACAGAAATTGTCGCGCTATGCTCCTTTGTTTATTGTGCATAAATAGTGAATTGTCCTGACACAATATTGCGTTTCGCTTCTGTTATTATGGTACATTGACAAAAACATATACTTTTATTCACAGGATAAAACAGGTTTTTTGTATCACTAATTGTCCAGTAAGATTACAGCATACAGTATTGTTGTCACTGCTACATTTCTGTGATGCTACCAGAAATTATTTCCACTGCTAATTAATTACCGTTGAGCTCAAAGGTTATATTAATAAACGGTTAAGGAATGTGTATTTATGACGACGATTTGTGAGACTGGTAAACTTATGATACGTACGATGGTCTTTCGTTCTACACGGTGCATTTCAAGGTCCTGCACCCATCCGTCGGTAAACTGTACCTGGACTTGTTGCAGTGACCTGAAGTTACTAAACTTCATGAGTGTATGCACTCACTCCAAGAACCGTATAATTATAAATATGCATATAAATGTGCTACAATGAGATAGCTGACTTCATCTAACTAGCAAATGTTGTCCAGGCTACGTTGGTGATACAGTTTTTTTTAATGTGTATGATATTTTTGTCATGCGATTTTAAAGCCGGTCCTACAAGCGCATCCAAGAATAACATGCAGCTTATCTCAGAACTGTCGGTGAAAATTATTCTTGGAGCTAAGTTTAATTGAGCTGCATTTTAAAGAGGTGCAATTTCACAATTTGTGTATATTTTCTAAGTTCACTATTTTGTCATGTGTTGAGAAAAACACAGATTTAAAAATTACATGGTCTAATATTTACATTTAGCATAACTGCAACATTATTTTTTCATTTTTTTTTTTTATATAAAGACTCGAAAGGACTTGAAATTCAAAGTTTCAGACTTGTGACTTTACTCGGACTTTTACACCAGTGACTTGAGACTCGACTCTGACTTGCCTGACATTACTTGAGACTTGACTTGAGACTTGAGGATAAAGACTTGAGACTTACTTGAGACTTGCAAAACAATGACTTGGTCCCACCTCTGCCCTAAATAAGCACTAACAATACATTTATTTCCATAACACAGTTTAGCCCATGTGTCTCCGCTGGAGGGTCCGTGGGGCCGCTCCAGCCGTTCCTCGTCTCCGCTGGGGGTTCAGGAGAACCACTCCAGCCGTTCCTCGTCCCCGCTGGGGGTTCAGGAGAACCACTCCAGACGTTCCTCGTCTCTGCTGGGGGTTCAGGAGAACCGCTCCAGATGTTCCTCGTCTTCTCTGGGGGTTCAGGAGAGCCGCTCCAGCCATCTCCGCTGGGGGTTCAGGAGAACCGCTCCAGCCGTTCCTCGTCTCCGCTGGGCATTCAGGAGAACCGCTCCAGTCGTTCCTCGTCTCTGCTGGGGTTTCAGGAGAACCGCTCCAGCAGTTCCTCGTCTCCGCTGGGGGTTCAGGAGAACCGCTCCAGCCATTCCTCGTCTCCACTGGGCATTCAGGAGAACCGCTCCAGCCGTTCCTCGTCTCCGCTGGGAGTTCAGGAGAGCCGCTCCAGCCGTTCCTCGTCTCCGTTCAGCAGCCTGTCTCCGTTGGAGGGTCCGAGGTGCCACCGTCTGGTCCTGTCCTGTCTGGTCCTGTGCCCACCAAGCCTCGACCAGTACACCCGACGCCTATGAGTCGCCGCCGTCTTCCACGCGGCTGGCCTCTGGACCTGCTCGGTTAGCTGTGTGACTTTCCCCGTGAGTTTAGTTTTCCCAGTTTAGCTTTGTGCTGATTTCTGTATCGACTCTTCCCGTTCTGTTAATAAAGCTACATTTTGAGTTAAGTCCTCGTCTTGGTGCATTGCGCTTGGGTCTAATTCCTGCCTGCACACCGCTGGATCATGACACTTACTGTTACATGCACGACAACACTCTATAACAAAAAGTAACATCTAAATACCAAAACAAGGCATAGATATGGTATTTGATAATAAATAAATTCTCCATAACATCACTTAAAAAAGTAGTACCTTAAAAAGTCAGTGGGTAGACACTGTGTACTGACATGGGATTAAAAACAATAAAACTAATTTATTCTTCCTTCTTGTGATGTTTAAATCATTGCAACTTGTGACATTTTTTCCAATTGAAATTAACAGTTGGAAGGAAATGGTATTTAAGTTTGTTCCTCAATGCTAAAGCAGGATGAAAAAAATCAGGAAAAAAGAAGAAAAGAACATCCAGCTGTCCTCCTACAGCTCTCACATCTCTATACTGTCCCTCCAAACGAGCACAGGCATATGCACAAGCTTCATTTTGCAGTGTTATAATGAGAAGAAACATGCATACTCATGCCAGTAGTCTGAAAACACATGTGCTTGGCCAGAGTCTCGCATGAAAGGCAAGATCTAGAGCCAATAATAGGTGCACAGTTCGAGTTTATTCCTATACCACTATTATTACCATAACCTAAAAGGTTATTAAAAGCCTAAAAAAACCCCACACAGCTGAATCAAAAGTGCTCAGCCATGTGTGATATGGATAACTGTCAATATCTCTAGGGGGATTCAGAATATTAATGATAAATGAAGGTAGAGTGTTGGCAAAACAGCTGATTATTACTGGCAACAAAGTTTAAGTTAGAAAGTTGGAAAAAAAGGTCAACATTTGCAACACTGAACTTTCCTTGGCAAGCATAGTTTGTGGAAATGGAATTTAATTTGTTAAAATGCAAAATAAGAAGAGATTCCAAGCTGGCATGTAAACCAAGCTACATTATTGATACATGGTAGCATAGCAAACTGCACGAATGAAGATGGCTAATGCAACAAAAGACTCTGGAAATATATTGAATGGCTTTGGGTTGAATTTGTCTTTGTTAAACCTAAATTTACTTTGAAGAACTAACTTACTGTTATTTACACTCTGATTTACATTATCTTAGCATGCCCAGCTTACGTAACGGATTGTTACCGGATTGTTAACGGAGACGGATGCAGTTTCCTAGGAGTACAAAATAAGCGGTGCTTTCAGCGACAATAACTGAATGTGGCCACAAGATGGCAGTGAGATAAAGGTTCAAGGTCCTTTATTAGTCACATGCATAGTTATACAAGTATAACACACAGTGAAATGTAACCTGGCACGCTCCTCGACTTTGCAAAAATGGGGGGGGGGGGGGGGGGGGGGGGGTAGAGGAAGAACATTATATATATAACATATACATTAGGTGAATGTGCAGTAGTAGCATGTATGCAGCAACAGGTGAATTCTGTACATAAAGTGAATTGAATAAGAATATTCAATCTGACTATTTTATAGAATAGACAATATAAACATATTTAAAATTAACGGAATTTGAAATGTACATTGTGCCGATGGGTTTAGAGAGTCTGGAAGAGAGTCCTGTGTCAGTCAATTATAGATGATGTGAGAGGGCGGTTGTGTGTGTGTGTGTGTGGGGGGGGGGGGGGGGGGGGGGGTTAGGGCCTTGCCCGGATGATGCTTAACCTTCTACCGGATTGCAGAAGTTGGAACAGTTTGTTGCCAGGATGGGACGGGTCCTTCAGTATCTGGGCTGCTGTAGTCCGCCATCTCCTGGTGTAGGTGTCCTGAAGCAGGGGGAGAGCAATCCTGCAGCGGTGTTCTGCTGTATGGATCACTCTCTGGAGAGCTTTTTGGTCCTTAACACAGCTGTTCCCAAACCACGATGTGATGTTCTGTGTGAGGATTGTCGAGGAAAACCTGTTATTTTACTGTTACTTGGTTATCATTTACAGGCACTGTCATTATTTCATCATTACTTCATTAGTCTGTATTGCTTATCTTCAGTTTATCATGTATCATTTATTGTTTATTTCAGAGCACGTAGGATAAAACCCATTCTAGATATAATACTCTATCATGTGGCGAAAGCACCTCTCGAGCTAGAGGGTCCAGTTGGGCCTCCTGCAGTCACTTGCAGGCTTACACAAACATGCACATACAGAGTTATGTAAAACACGCACGTTCACATACACACTTAATAAGAACAGAAAGGTCGTCTTAGGACAGTCTCTCTGAGAGCTACACTATCACAAAATGCACAATGTATTACACACTTGTTTTTCTCTAAAGTAGCAGTTGATGTCCATATAAGGAGAACGTTTTGAGTGCGAGGAACTGTTATCATTGCCAGTAAGGTCTAACTGTGTGACGTCATAATGACTATAAAGCTTTCTGTCTTTGTGCAAACGAAGAAGAAGTCCGGCTCTTCCCACACTGTAATGTGTGTTTTTAATAAATGATCTGTGCTGACCCAAACTATATCCCAGTCGTAGTCTCTTCCTCAAAATCCGAACCATGACAGGATGCTCTCCACAGCGCCTGTATAGAAAATCCTGAGGATCTTTGGAGAGACCCTGAACTTCTTCAGTTATCGTAGGTGGTACAGGCACTACCTAGCCTTTTTGGTCTGGACCTGAATGTGGGCAGACCATGTCAGGTCTGAGGAGATGTGGACACCAAGATACTTGAAGGACTGCACCCTCTCCACTGGAGCTCCATTGATGATAATGGGCTTGTAGTCTCTGTGCTGACCCCTCCTGAAGTTCACCACCAGCTCCTTGGTCTTGCCAATGTTCAGCTGGAGATGGTTGTCCTGGCACTATGAGGCCAGATTCTTCACTTCGTTCATGTAGGCCGCCTCATCGTTGTTGGAGATGGCACCCAACACCACTGTGTCGTCAGCAAACTTCACAATGGTGTTTTAGCCGTGGGTGGCCACACAGTCTGAAGTGTAGAGGGAGTAGAGCAGTGGCGAGAGGACACATCCCTGTAGTGCTTCTGTGTTGATGCTGTTAGAGACGCATCTACCCACTCTCACCACCTGAGTTCAGCCAGTGAGGAAGTCCAACACCCATGCACACAGACGGCTGTTGAGTCCCCGTTCCCTGAGCTTTGTGAACAGTCTGCAGGGCACTATTGTGTTAAATGCTGAACTGTAATCAACAAACAGCATTCTCACATAGTTACCCTGTTTCTTGTCCACGTGGATGAGGGTGGTGTGCAGGACGTGGGCGATGGTGTCCTCAGTGGATCTGTTGGGTCGGTAGGTGAACTGGAGCGGATCTGTGGTGTCTGGGATGGAAGAGGAGATGATGTTCTGCAGCAGCCTCTCAAACACCTTCATAACAACTGAGGTCAGTGCAACTGGACGGTAATCGTTCAGGGATGAGGGTTTGCTGTTCTTGGGCACAGGGATGATGGTGGATCTTTTGAAGCATGTGGGGACCACAGACTTCGCCAGGGACTCGTTGAAGATGGAAGTGAACACACCTGCTAGCTGGTCAGCACAGCAGTGCAGCAGACGGCCGGTGATGCCGTCTGGCCCCGCCGCTTTCCTTGTGTTCACTCTCCTCAATGCCGCTCGGACGTCATGCTCCACGATGCTGGTCACCGGTCTTTCGCAGATGACGTCACTGTCCTCGGTAGTCAGGTGGTAGATAGCATTAGCCGCCTGGCTAACCTCAAAACGGGCGTAGAACTGGTTCAGCTCGTTGGTGAATGCAGAGTCGGCGTTGATCGGCGCAGTGTCCCTGGCTTTCTAGTCCATAATGGTGCGTAGTCCGTGCCACATACTCCGTGTGTCGCCCTGGTGGAAGACTCCATGCGCTCCCGGTACTAGCGTTTGGCATCTCTCACCGCGCGCCGCATGGGGCCGCTTTGTAGGCACTCATATCACCAGTGGCGAGACCCGCGTTGTAGGTGGCGGTCCTGGCGTTCACTGCAGCGCAGATTGATCTGTCCACCCACGGTTTCTGGTTTGGGAATGTGGTGACTCTCGCAGTGGGGATAATCTCCTCCGCTAGCATATTGACGAAGCATACTGTTACTTCCATAAACTCGTTGATGTTGACTGCGCATGCTCTGAACATGTCCCAGTCGACGTCGTTGAGTGCGTCCTGTAGTGTAGCTTCTAATTGGGAAGACCAATGTTTCACCTCCCTCGTGGTCACTTCTTCCCTCCAAATGTTTTGTTTATACTGGGGAATGAGGAAGATGGCGTTGTGGTCTGACTTCCCAAAAGCCTAGTGTGAGACAGCTTTGTAGCCCTGCTTTTATGGCGTGTAGGAGGGATCCAAAATTCGATCCCCCCTCGTCGGACACGAGACATGCTGGTAAAAGTTCGGCATGACTTGTCCGAGGTTCGCTTTATTAAAGTCTCCCACTACAATGAGGGCTGCGCCCGGGTCCTTGTTTTGAAGCGAACTCAGCACATCATGTAGTTCGGACAAAGCCATACCTGTGTCCGCTTGGGGTGGGTGGTATACCACCATGGCGATGACCGAGGTGAACTCACGGGGCAGATAGAAAGGGCGGCACTTAATGCTCAGGAATTCCAGATGTGGTGAGCAGCCGCTGGAAAGAGTAGAAATGCTGCTGGCATCACACCACTTTCTGTTTACCATGAAACACACTCCTCCACCTTTGGTTTTGTTTGACTCTGCCGTTCTGTCCACGCGGAGCACAAAGAATGAATCCGACGGAGTTACGGCCTGGTCCGGCACGGTGGGGGTCAGTCATGTCCCCGTGAAGCACAGAATGTTGCAGTCCCTCATGTCACGTTGGAAGGTGACTCTTGCTCATAGGTCATCGAGCTTGTTCTCCAGGGATTGTGTCATGGTCCCCGCACCTCGCCAGCTGACAGCAGTCAGGCGCTTTGTTTTGTTTTTTTCTCCTCTCTCGCCTCTGCTCTCCCTTTCTCTCTCGTCCTCTTCCATTCTCTCTTTCTCCTGCCGGGGCGGAGCTCAGTATGGGCTCCTGCTCCTGGCCCACGCACCTGGAGATGATCAGCACACCTGCCGCTGATTATGAGAATTGGAGTCCTACTTAAGATGGCGAGTCTGCTCTACTCGTCGCTGGATCGTTGAGCCATCAGCGTCAGTCGTCCTGCACTCTGCAAAGTTTGTTCGTCAGTACGTCTGAACCAGGAGATTAACTGTTTCTCTTTCTGTGTATAGATTTCCCCTGGACCTGTTTTCCTTGTGCACGGTGACTGAGCATGAGCAAGAGTGATAGCGGAAAGAAGAGGAGCTGTGTGTGGTTGCGAGGGCTGTGTGGAAATCTCCCCTCCCTGGACTCCTGCCCCTTTCACTCCCGGACCCTGGAACCCCGGCCCCTTTTCCCCAGACACCGTTGTGTGTGTATATATATTTCACCGTGGAGAACACTGTAAATAAATTCACGTTTGATTTGAAGAAACTTGTGGTCTGCGCCTGAGTCCGCTCCACTAATCGTGACAGAACGATCCAGCCACAAAATGGACTCAGCAGACCAGAATACCGTCGGACAGGCACTGGCTGCCCAAGAAGCAGCGCTAACCCGCCACGAACAAATGTTACACCAGCTGCGAGGTGAGATTGCCGCACTAACCCAAGCTGTTTCCCGTTTGATTACACCAGGGGGCGTACAGCCGGGGAATCCCCAGCCAGCTCACCCTGCCCCGCAGGAAACACTCGCGGCGGCCACGGCCGGTCCCTCATCGGCAGCCACTCCATCCTCTGACGGTCCTCTGCCTTCGCCTGAACCCTTTACGGGTGAGACAGAAAAGTGCTCTGGTTTTCTGGCCCAGTGCTCATTGATTTTCTGCGAACAGCGGCGCTTCCATAACAATGACGGGGCGAAGATTGCTTTCTTTGTACAGATGCTACGAGATCGTGCTTTGAAATGGGCCCAGGTGGTATTAAACTCCGACCCGGAGATTTCTTTTGAGAGGTTTGTGGCTAGCTTTAAGACTGTGTTTAACCGAGGCTCTGGAGCCGAGGCTGCGGCGCTCCGCCTCCTTAACTTCAAGCAAGGTAAGCGGAGTATGGCAGACTATTCAATCGACTTTTGGATTTTGGCAGAAGAAACCGGCTGGGAACCAGATGCGCTCAGGAGCACACTGTTAAATAACATCCGCGAGGATCTGAAAGATGAATTGATTATGCGGGACCTTCCCACTGCTTTTGATGAACTGATGTCTTTATGCATTAAGGTGGATGAGCGGCTACGGGCTCGTCGACAAACACGGAACTCCAGTTCCCAGGAGGCCGCGGGGTACGAGGGGCGGAGGCCTCGGCCGATTACCGGTCCTCCCGGACACCAGAGGGCGCCGACGGAGAGGTACAACCCATGCAAATTGGCAGCTCCCACCTAACTGCTGCGGAACGCCAGCGACGGCCGGTGAGTGCCTGTATTGTGGTAACAAGGGACACATGATCGCCTCCTGTCTGTCGCGAGCAAAAGGCCGCGCCCGCCAGTGATGGTAGGAGTACTGGTGGGCGGTTTGAATCAGGATAAATCTCCTCCACGTTTAGCCCTGCCGGCTAAGCTTCTGGTCCACTCCGAGTGTCATTCACTTTCTGTGCTTATTGATTCTAGAGCAGAACAAAATTTCATTGACTCTGAACTAGCAAAACAACTCTGTGTGACTGTGGAGTCACTGCCCCACGCCTTACGCGTCAGTGCTTTATCAGGGCAGCGCCTCCCCGACATCACACACATCACTGAACCGCTCACCCTCACACTGTCTGGCAATCATTCGGAGGAGATTAGCTTTTTTGTTTTTCACTCCACTCAGACGCCGTTAGTTCTCGGTCATCCAGCAACACAACCCCACGATTAATTGGCAGAAAGGAGGCATCACGGGCTGGGGAGAGGAGTGTCATATGACCTGCCTTAAGGCTGCCGTACCTCCTAACAAATCGGTCACCGGCCCAGAGCCACTGCGGTTTTCCGACTTAGCAGATGTGCCGTCTGTTTACCACGATCTCGCTGAGGTGTTTCGGAAGGACCGAGCCCAGTCGCTGCCACCCCATCGGCCCTATGACTGTGCCATAGACCTGCTGCCGGGAGCTCCCTTACCGACCAGCCACCTCTATAGCCTCTCGCTGCCGGAACGGGAGGCTATGGAGAAATATATAACGGAATCCCTCGCTGCCGGTATCATCCGTGCCTCTTCCTCACCCGTCGCAGCGGGTTTCTTCTTTGTGGAAAAGAAGGATAAGACCCTCCGACCCTGTATTGACTTTCGGGGACTCAATAACATTACAGTCAAGAATAAATATCCACTGCCTCTGCTCACCTCCGCTTTCGAACTTCTCCAGGGCGCCGTCATATTCAGCAAGCTGGACTTGAGAAACGCTTACCACCTGGTTCGGAGTCGGGACGGCGATGAATGGAAGACGGCGTTCAATACCCACCTTGGACATTTCGAGTATCTGGTCATGCCGTTCGGCCTCACTAACGCACCTGCAGTATTCCAGGCTCTGGTCAACGATGTTCTAAGGGACTTTATTAACCGATTTGTGTTTGTCTATCTAGACGACATTCTGATCTTCTCTTCCTCCCAGGCTGAACACGAGACCCAGGTCCGGCTGGTACTGCAACGCCTTCTGGAGAACCGGCTGTTCGTCAAAAGCGAGAAATGTGAGTCTCATGTGCCCACGGTTGCCTTCCTAGGGTACATAATCGAGCGTGGAGATCTCCGACCCGACCCTGTGAAAGTCAAGGCTGTTGTGAACTGGCCCGAACCAAACAACCGTCGCCAGTTGCAATGCTTTCTTGGCTTCGCTAACTTCTACAGGAGATTCATACGGGACTTCAGCAGGATTGCCTTACCATTAACCCAGTTAACCTCTCCCAAGCTTGCTTTTCAGTGGAGTGACGCTGCCCAATCAGCCTTTCAGGAGCTCAAGAAACGGTTTGCCTCAGCGCCCATCCTGGTCCAACCTGACACCACTCTTCAGTTCGTGGTAGAGGTCGACGCATCCGACTCAGGGGTGGGGGCCGTCCTTTCCCAACAGAGGGAGGGTAAGATGCACCCTTGTGCCTATTTTTCCCGTCGTCTCACCCCTGCAGAACGTAACTACGATGTGGGCGATCGGGAGCTGTTGGCGATTAAGCTCGCCCTGGAAGAATGGCGGGATTGGCTGGAGGGCACTAACCCTTCGTGGTCTGGACCGATCACAAAAACCTGGCCTACCTTCAAACGGCGAAATGTCTCAACGCTCGACAGGCCAGATGGGCCCTGTTTTTCACCCGTTTCCACTTCTCAATCACCTACAGACCCGGTTCCCGAAACGTCAAGCCGGACGCTCTCTCCCATCAGTTCTCCGCTGCTGACGAAAAGGCGGATCCGGATTCCATCCTGCCGGCAACCTGTACTATCGGGGCCATCACCTGGGAGATCGAGGCGGCCATCCGGGCGGCTCAGGTAGCCAAACCAGATCCGGGAGGGGGGCCCGCCCGCCGACTCTATGTTCCGCGCTCTGTCAGATCCCAGGTTCTGCAATGGGCTCACACGGCCCGGTTCTCATCCCACCCAGGGATACATCGCACCGTCAAGTTTCTCCAGCGGTACTTCTGGTGGCCCTCACTCACCCAAGATACTCGGGAATACATCACTGCTTGTACGGTCTGTGCCCGAAACAAACCATCGAACCAACCCCCGGCGGGTCAGCTCCATCCGTTATCCACTCCTTCCAGGCCATGGTCTCACATAGCACTGGACTTCATCACCGGGCTACCTCCATCAGCAGGTAACACTGTCATTCTCACCATAATCGATCGTTTCTCTAAAGCGGCTCATTTCATTGCTCTGCCTAAGCTTCCCACAGCTCTAGAGACCGCACGCCTACTCGCCACTCACGTCTTCCGCCTGCATGGGATCCCGGAAGACATAGTGTCCGACAGAGGGCCTCAATTCACTTCTCGGGTCTGGAAAGAGTTCTGCAACTCCTTGGGCGCAAAGGTCAGTCTATCCTCGGGCTATCATCCTCAGAGCAACGGCCAGTCCGAGCGGGCCAACCAAGAACTGGAGACCGCCCTGCGCTGTGACGCCTCCACCAATCAAACCATCTGGAGTGAGGAGTTGCCGTGGATCGAGTACGCCCATAACATCTTGACTGCCTCTGCCACCGGCCGGTCTCCATTCGAAGCTTCCTTGGGATATCAGCCTCCTCTTTTTCCTGCTGTGGAAGATGAGCACTCTGTACCCTCCGTCCAGGCTCATCTGCGCAGGTGCCGCAGAGTTTGGCGGGCAACTCAAGCGGCCCTACTACGCACGAAGGAGAACAACAAATGCATCGCAGACCGGCACCGGACTCCAGCACCCGCATACTCTGTCGGCCAGAAGGTATGGCTCTCTACCCACTTTGTTCCGGTCAGGACTGAATCCAAGAAACTTACACCCACCTTTATCGGCCCTTTTGAAATCTCCGCCTTGGTCAACCCCGTCTCTGTGAAGTTAAAACTCCCTCGCAATATGAAAATCCATGATGTTTTCCATGTTTCGAAAATCAAACCTGTCCGGTCCAGTCCTCTGTGCCCTCCTTCCAGGCCCCCTCCTCCCACCCGGCTCGTGGATGGGTTGCCGGCTTACTCCATCACTCGCATAATGGACTCACGGCGCCGGGGGCGTGGCTGTCAGTACCTGGTTGACTGGGAGGGCTATGGCATGGAGGAGCACTCCTGGGTCCCGTGAGCAGCCGTTCTGGATGTGTCCATGCTCCGGGAGTTTCACCGCCTGCATCCGGACAAGCCTGGTGGGTCGCCGGGAGGCTCCCGTTGAGGGGGGGGTACTGTCATGGTCCCCGCACCTCGCCAGCTGACAGCAGTCAGGCGCTTTGTTTTGTTTTTTTCTCCTCGCTCGCCTCTGCTCTCCCTTTCTCTCTCATCCTCTTCCACTCTCTCTTTCTCCTGCCGGGGCGGAGCTCAGTATGGGCTCCTGCTCCTGGCCCACGCACCTGGAGATGATCAGCACACCTGCCGCTGATTATGAGAATTGGAGTCCTACTTAAGATGGCGAGTCTGCTCTACTCGTCGCTGGATCGTTGAGCCATCAGCGTCAGTCGTCCTGCACTCTGCAAAGTTTGTTCGTCAGTACGTCTGAACCAGGAGATTAACTGTTTCTCTTTCTGTGTATAGATTTCCCCTGGACCTGTTTTCCTTGTGCACGGTGACTGAGCGTGAGCAAGAGTGATAGAGGAAAGAAGAGGAGCTGTGTGTGGTTGCGAGGGCTGTGTGGAAATCTCCCCTCCCTGGACTCCTGCCCCTTTCACTCCCGGACCCTGGAACCCCGGCCCCTTTTCCCCAGACACCGTTGTGTGTGTATATATATTTCACCGTGGAGAACACTGTAAATAAATTCACGTTTGATTTGAAGAAACTTGTGGTCTGCGCCTGAGTCCGCTCCACTAATCGTGACAGATTGTACGTTGGCCAGTAGGATACTGGGCAGTGGTGCGCGATGCGCCTGCTGTCTCAGTCTGTTCCTAACGCCAGCGCGTTTCCCCCGATGCTTCTTTGTTCTACGCCTCGGATAAGCGACCCGTCCTTTGTTGTTCTCCGCGCCCCGTAGTATCTCTGGCGGCCAGGATGGGTCAGGTTTAAAAGTGTCCAAGATTAGATGTGCAACCTTGTCACCGATGTTTACAAGTGATCTGCTGTCGTATACTATAAAACTAGAGGATTTTGGAATGTAAACCAGAGCAAAAAATAAGTAAAAAACAAGAAAGGTGGATAGTCGGAGGGTGTCTGGACGTGGCCGCGCCATTTTGCCAAAAAAAAAAAAAAAAAAAAAGGATAGATCCTAAAGTTTCTAAACAGACTTGAGAAAGATGACTTTATTTTAGAATATTTTAACTCTTGTCTAATGTTAGACTTGACAAGACAGTTTTGGTTAACCTGACAGAATTCCACTGGTTTAGAGTATCCTGATCCAGTACTAATCAGAAGAAATTGTTAAGCCTCATTTTAAAATCAGTGTGAGAGGTACTTTGAGAAACTCAAACAACCACAATAAGTCTGCAGTCTGAGAGTGCTCAAATAAGTTAATATGCCACTATTTTTTAAATTTGAAATCAATTCTGGATTTAACAGGGAGCCAATGAAGAGAAATGAATATTGGAAAAATGTGGTCCATTTTTATCTTAAATTTTAGTCCAAGGAAATTAGAAACTCCGGACCACTTGGAGACATTTTTTCGTCATTTTAAAGTGTGTTATCTCCAGCGTGGTAAGGAGCATCACAACAATACAGCAGTTTCAGAAAAAGGTTTGATCAAAAAGAAAAAAAAAGATTTGTCACTCCACATCAGTTCAAATTTCTTCATTTGCAAATGGCTTGAACAAAGGTGGACATATTTAGGTGCAGTCTAACCTTTCCACAGCTACAAGTCTAACATTGCACCAATGCTAAAATGTGATTTTTTTGGAAAGCTCCTCAACATAAAAGGCAGAGCGGCGAAGAACAAATTCTGCTGCTTTCCTGCACATGACACTGCACATAAATATTCAATAAATTAGCTGTGGCTGTTTTATAGATTGATCAGTCATCTCTGGCATACTCTGACAGGCAATGCCAGGGCTGAAATATTAATGCTGACAAATTAGGGATTTCTGAGTAAATGATGTCACATTCCACAGCGCCACTCAAATTGACTTGCTGGCACGAGGGCACATTTGCCAGGTCGGTATTACTATCACTTGCTCCCCCTCGTCTCTAACCTTTCATCTCTTGTCTCCCTCTCACTCCTGCCTCAAAATGATATTCATTATTATATCGCTAACCAGGAGTCATGCTTTTCTTAAATCCTAGAAACTAAGAGAAAAATAATAAGAGAAAAAACTAATTGGCCAAAAGCCAATTCACAGCTCAGCCAGATTTTGTGGTGGAAATTGGAGCTCAATGTGACCCAGGGCCCCAGTGTTGAAAATGGTTGAGTGTTGCACAGTAAAAGCAGGGATGTTATAGTCTGTGGAAATAAAGCTACATGTATGAGGAACACCCTGCTAGATCCAGTGGAGGATTTTGACCAGCTTCAACCAGACAGAGGGAATCATGCTTCAGCACTCCTAGATATGCTGGGATTAGTACCAGTGATTTCTAATAGATTAGACGGGTCGCATTTGCACTCAGGCATATGTGAAAATGTATTATTTCAGCTGTGAGGATTATTTTGTTGTTTGACACTTTTAAATTAGTGCATTACATTAAGTTAATTAAATTTTAAATAGCAGTGTAACTTTTATGACATTAACATCATAATGAATCAAAATAAATGACAGTGAATCACAGAATAATGAATGCTCATGAAATAAAAAATATATTCAACATTTGGTAACAAAAAATGCTACAAAAATGTAGTGAGAACAAGATTTAAGTTTAATTGGTATCATATCTAATAGCGTTCTTATCAGTAACATTTATTCTACATATAAACAGTTCAGTTAATCTCAGTTTTATCGAACTGATATTAACTGAGTTCGATAAAACTGAATTAATTTTGTCTTAAATACGTTTTAAACTAGTTTTGCAATCAGATGAGTTGCCTCTTGTGGTCATTGCAAAGAATGCAGGTTTAAGGCACTCCTGCACAGGATTTGCTTTTCATTGTCTTTTACATAAACTTGAAGGCTCCACTCCAGTTGAATTAAATGATGCAATGTGTGTAATGTGAACTGGAGTAGTTGCACAGTTACACATAGAGTATGTGTACTGCTAAATTTGGGCATCACTCTTCCAGAAGTTGGCTACAGCAAACTGCTGCAAACTGGTTTCCTAACCGGAAAGAGATCCATGTTCATGAATTATTTTTAAACTGCTTGAGGCAAGAAATGAGTGAAAACCTGGATTGGGACTGAGACCCTCTTATACTCAAGAAAGAAAGAATACACTACAAATACTAAACCCTAAGTTACTTCAATGTATTGATTAGTGCGTGTGACTGATAAAGTTCTTAAGATGCATAAAATAAAGTGCGTGTCTGTTCAATGTCCAAGAAAGTCAATCCAAAAATTTAAAACATTCTCAGTTTCTGTCAGGACGTCGCTGTGTAGATGGAGAAGAGAGGACCCAAACGCAGGACTCACGGCTTGGTGATTACTATGCAGTGTTGGGCAAGTTACTTGTAAAAGTAATTCATTATAGTTACTAGTTACTTCTTCAAAAATCTAACTGAGTTAGTAACCGAGTTACAAGATTCTAAAAGTAATTAATTACTTGAAAAGTAACTATTGCGTTACTTTAAAAAAAATGTTTAACCCTCTGGGGTCCAGGTCATAATTGGCCATTTTTAATACTTTTGATTTAACCTCTAGATTTCACCTTTAAAAATGATTTACTTTGGCTTGTTTGGTATTTTCCTTTCCAGCACAAACTCATGTGTCTGAATTTACAGTTATGTTTTCATTTTGACATACTGTATTAACACAATTGATCTACAATCAGGCAAAAACCATAAAATCCGATTAGAAAAAGTTATATTTTTTACTGTAACAACCACAAACATTTTAATTAATCATATCTCATAACCTTAAATGCAAATATAAATTGTCAATTTTAAAATCATATGCACAAGTTCTGCAAACAACAAAGTTATTTGCAGCCATTTACCTTTTACCCTTTTTATAACCATTTCAAACTATTTACAGAACAATCAGCTGTTCTTCAATAAGATGCAACACAAATTATTTGTGCCACTCCAGAAAATAATTTCTGTCCACTATAAAGGAGAACATCACAGCCTGATACATGCAGGTCTGACAGCAGCAGGTGTATCACTCCTGTTTCTACCTGGAGACAGCAGTCGCCTCATTGTTCTGACACACAACACAAAACTATCCACAACACTAGGGCTGTTCGATAAAACGATATATATCTGATGACGATATAAAAACATCTATCATTTCATTTTACGCTATCGTTTGTTTCGTGGTGTCGCAAAATAAACTGTTTACAGCAATATTTTTTCATCGTTTTGATGGTCACTGTAGTGGCTATATTAATTTCTTAAAGTTCTCTCTTTCTCTTATATTTAATATAACCACACTACAGACGGACAAGCGTCTGTTTTTATGCATTGTCGTTAGCAACAACGACGGTAAAACCATCTCGTGTCCGCTTGTTTATTTTCCACATACACCTTTCAGAATAAAGCTCAAGATCCTGTTGAGACTTTTCAAAATAAACTGAATCACGTGAAACAATATGCAGAGTGTTTACAGATGAGAAGCAAAAAAAGAGCCGTCAGGTGCTTAAAAAATAAACTTAGACTCAAACGTTAGAACAGTCTTTTCCCCGCAGCACGCTGTGTAATAAATACTCACAAAGAAAACGGCGGCCGATACAACTTATGTCTAAAAATGTATCGTTTTATTCATCGGTTAAAACATTCGACTCCAGCTACACGACGCCCACGAAACACTTCACGCAAGTCGAGCTGCCCGAGATTCATAGAATTTTCAGAAAATGAAAAAAAATTTTTTGATTTATATCGTTATCGGGACGATAGCTGTCATATATCGTTATATGAGATTTTGGTCATATCGCACAGCCCTACACAACACTACACACTAACTACACAAGGCAACACATTAACTACACACTCCAAACACGCTAAACATCACAAATCTCTCATATCTCAAAACTCGCTCTCTCTCTTTTTCTGCTGTCTTTCTTTCTCTCTCTCTGTCACTCCTAAAACTTCCCCCTCTTCCTAAACAACCAAATGTCATGTTGCCATTTTTTGATTGGTCGACATGGTGCAGTTTTCCACCAACACGAAAGGGCTGTTTTTTGTTTTGTTTTTTTTGTAACACTTTTACCACCGGCTCGTGTGACAAGACTCCCCCCTTATGCCCTCGGGTGCAGTCTTGACTCTACTTAAACATTCTGTGATAAAAGATACATCTCAAAAAATAAATATCAGTCTAGGGTTCATATGATTCTCGTGTCCACACAGACAAGCGGAGGCTAAGGAAATACACTTAACCGATTAAGGCTAATACATGTGAATACTCAAATGATAAGACACCATGCAATAAACCCAACACAGGATCTCAGGGTTAGAAAATGTATTAAACAATTGCAGGAAATTCACATCCAACCCTTTTTTCTTCATGAAAAAAAAACACATATACAAAACATACAATAAACCCCCGGGGGATAGATTTCAGTATTTTTTCCCTTAATCTGTCCAATGTTATTCTTTTCCCAGAGTGCACTCTTAGTTTATTTTTGTTGTTGGCGCGCTTTAGTTGGAGCTCTTAATAATAACAACAATACCTCCGAGTATCCGTGATGTCTCCACCTCCTCCGATGAATAACTCACTCGTTGTGGTAGCAACCGTCTCCACTCGCGGCAGCGAGCAACGAATCTCCGGTTCCTTAGATAGCAGCGAATCATCCACGGTTAGCGACTCTCTCCCGAGACAACTCTCCAACTCCGTCTCTCCGCTCCGGCGGAATCTCGGTTAGCCAGGACCGTGGCGTTAGCCTAGCTCCAGCTAGCCAACGTAGCCAAATGTGCCTCGTGCTTAGTCAAGCACAAAAGATACGGGAAGCCCGGCTCAAACGCTCCGAATGATTACCGGGAAGCCCGCAGACGGGTGATATGTTGTTGCCGAACAACTTTGGTGACATAAGCAGTCCCGAAGTCCATGCTTCGTCTATGCCATTTTAGTAATCCTTCTTTTTCTCCTCTCTTCCTCCCGAGTCTCTTTCCCCCGGAAGTCATCTGCAAGTCATGACCTCTCGTGACGTAGCATAATAATAATAATAATAATAATAATAATAATAATAATAATGGATTGGATTTATATAGCGCTTTTCAAGGCACCCATACAAAACAAGTTACACTTCTTCTCTTTTAACAGACATTCACATTCCATAAAATTATGGTTTTTTAACGTAACTGATTTTTTCACACACTATTTATGCATTTTAATACAAACATTTATATCACATATTTATACCACTCTTAACCTCACCATGAACAATTATTTTCTCTTTAACTTTATCAGAGTATTACACTCTCCCCCCACCAAAGAAAAGCATGCCCTCATGACTTTGTACCTTGAAAACATAAACCAGTATGGCACAACAGGTGAGTAAAACACACAACTAAGCAAAGATGGATGTACCTATCCACTTATAAAAACAAGAGACATATTTCACTGTAGTGGCGGCTACCACACTGGGATGACCTGGTTCATCATAAGTTAACCTCAAAGGAGCCCTCTTTAACCTCTGAGGTCTGGTCTTAATGTCAAAGTCAGGATTAGTCTCAGAATTAAGTTCAGTGTCCTCTTCTTGCAAGAGAATGTCTTCAGGCAGTGCTTTGTCTTTCCCTGTCTCCTCAGGATTCTCGCAAGTATCAGGTGATTCGGCTTCGATGATCTCAACAGACTCAGATTCATTTACACTGTCCGTCTCAGGTTCCTCTACACATTCCTGTGTTACTCCCAGCCCAACTGTTTTTGGTTGTTCAGCTACGTCGCTTAAGGAAATACCCAAATCCAGACTGAACGGTTCCAGAGTATCACTATCCATGTTGCACCTGAGAGGTTCAACAGTCAGATCACACCAAAGTCCAAAATCCTCATCTTCGGAGTCAGTGTACTCTTTCTCATCTTTATCACTGGGTGTGACTCCTTCCCTTTCAGAGTCTTTATCTGCCGTTCTCTGCGATAGTGTCTTTTCCTTTCCAGGCTTGTCTGTGCATTCTTTCTGTTTCCTCCGTCGCAAGACTCTCCTTGTAGGGGTGAGATCCGTATGGGATGCAGAGTCTAGACATATCCTCTCCCCAAGAGGCAGTAAGTGATTTCGATGGAGGATCTTGATTGGTCCATCACCATCTTCAGGTTTCAACCGGAACACTGGTAGGTTCGGCATCTTGCTTTCCACAACATATGGTTTTGACGCCCAGCGATCGGCCAGTTTATGCTTCCCCTGTAACCCGAGGTTTCGTAGCAAGACTCTGTCTCCAGGTAACAACTGTGCGAACCTGATTCTTTTGTCATACCGCTGCTTATTGTTCTCATTCTGTTTGGCAGCGACGGACTCTGCTAGTTCATAGGCAGCCTTTAACTCCTTCCTCAGGTCAGAAACGTACTTGAGGTAAGTTTTCTGTGGTGTGCCATCACTAGAAGTCTCGAAACACAAATCCACAGGTAACCTAGCTTCACGCCCAAACATAAGGAAATAAGGAGAGAAACCTGTAGCTTCATTTGGAGTGCAATTATAAGCATGAACCAAATGAACGACGTGCTGACTCCATTTTTTCTTTCTGTTCGGTTCCAGGGTCCCCAACATGTCCAACAACGTCCTATTAAACCTCTCGGGTTGAGGGTCTCCTTGAGGATGATAGGGCGTCGTTCTTGATTTTTCAACTCCAAGTGAACTCAACACTTCATGGACAAGGCGACTTTCAAAATCTCTGCCCTGATCACTGTGCATCCTCCGTGGCAGTCCGTAATGAACAAAATACTTCTCCAGCAACACCTTTGCAACCGTAGAGGCTCTCTGGTCTTTTGTTGGAAAAGCTTGAGCATAACGAGTGTAGTGATCGGTAATGACCAGAACATTTTCTGTGCTGCTCGAATCAGGCTCTATGGACAAAAAGTCCATACAAACGAGGTCGAACGGTCCCTCACTTTGCAAATGCGACAAAGGTGCAGCTCTCTTGGGTAGAGTCTTTCTTTTTATACACCTCTCACAAGACTTGCAATACTCTTCAATCTCTGACTTCATCCGAGGCCAGTAGAACCGGTTTCTTACCAAGCCGTATGTCTTGTCGAGGCCCAAATGACCTGAGTCATCGTGCAGTGATTTCAGTACAGGGACTCTATACTTTTCTGGTAGTACCAACTGAGAACAGCGGGATTTCCCTGGATGAGTTACAATGCGATACATCACTCCTTTTTGCATCTTTAACCTGTCCCACTCTCTCAACAGCAAAGAGCAAGTTGGTTGCTTGGTCTTGTCAACTTGGTTACTATTCCCATTACTCAGAGCTGTCCACACTTGACCTATGCCGGGGTCTTCCCGTTGAGCGGTCGACAACTCAGCAAGACTCACAAAGGGCATATTCTTAACACTCAAAGAAGCCAGATTGCAATAAGCTTGTGGGATAGCTTGTGGAGAAGTGCCAAAAGAGTCAATGGCTCTTCCGGATCGTGGGTTTTTATGTTTCATCACCCCAGACATTTGACACAAGGCTCTCACTCCTGCTGCAGGAACGTCGTCCCACTCGGATTTGGATATCGACCCCGATTGTGGCCGGCGAGAGAGAGCGTCAGCGTCAATGTTTTGGACTCCTGCTCTGTACTTGAGACTAAAGTCATATGTAGACAGGGCAGCAAGCCAACGGTGACCCGTTGCGTCTAGCTTGGCAGACGTTAGCACATATGTCAGAGGGTTGTTGTCTGTCCTCACCTCGAACTTGGTCCCGTACAGATAGTCATGCAGTCTGTCCACTACCGCCCACTTCAGCGCCAAAAATTCCAATTTATGGGCTGGGTAATTCTTTTCTGAAGGAGTCAAACTCCGACTGACGAAAGCCACAGGTCTCAATCCTTCGCCTTGATCCTGGTACAGCACTCCTCCTAGCCCCTCCCGGCTAGCGTCTACATGCAGCACATAAGGTAGCTGAGGATCGGCAAAGGCCAACACAGGAGCTTGGGTAAGTCGTCGCTTCAGCTCCTCGAAGGCTGCCTCACATTCTCCGCTCCATCGACCACCAAAGGGCTCTGCGGGGTTAAGATGCGGACCATCCTGTCTCTCCTTTACTTTCTTCTTTGCAGTTGAAGGGTAACCAGACAACAGTTGGTTCAATGGGTGAGCTACCTTGGAGTAATCTTTCACGAAACGCCGGTAGTACCCACAGAATCCAAGAAACGACCGTAACGCAGTCACAGTGTTGGGTCTTGGCCATGCGGTTACAGCTTCAGTCTTCTTTGGATCAGTAGACACCCCGTCTTGAGATATGATGTGCCCAACGTAAGTCACCGATGGCTGACAAAACTGACATTTATCCAGTGACAGCTTCAGTCCTTCGTCCTTTAGACGGTCAAGCACCTTCAGCAACCGGATCTCATGCTCCTCAAGCGTGGCTCCAAACACAATGAGATCGTTGAGATAGACCAACACCTCAAGCAAGTTCATGTCTCCAACAGTTTGTTCCATTACCCGCTGAAATGTAGCGGGAGCCCCTGTCACTCCCTGTGGCATTCTTTCAAATTGGAAGAATCCAGCCGGGCAAATGAAAGCTGTCTTTTCCTTGTCGGAGTCTGCCATGGGCACTTGATAGTATCCACTCCGAAGGTCAAGCACACTGAACCACTTGCTTCCACTGAGACATGCCAAAGCATCTTCAATTCTTGGCACCGTGTATTGGTCGGGAGTGGTGCGGCGGTTTAGGGTCCGAAAATCCACACACATCCTTATTTTCCCATTCTTCTTTCTCACGACCACAATGGGTGAGGCATAAGGACTGCGTGACTCTGTAATAACACCAGCAGTTTTTAGCTGCGCTAGATGCTGTCTCAATGCCTCCACGTCAGCAGGCGGCAACCGACGAGACCTCTCCCGAAATGGTTTGTCCTCTGTGGTTTTAATAGTGTGCTGGGTGCTCTTACTGCATCCGACATCAAACTCAAGCAGAGAGAAAACTTCACTCCGCTCCATCATTTCTGTCACCAACCTTTCCTTCCACTCCTTAGGAACTGGTGAGTCTCCAAAGTTGAAAGAAGAGGGGCTCAGCTTCCCAGGGAACTCGACTTCAGACTCTTCCTTCCCAGGTAGAGATGACACAACGTCGACTGGAAACAGATGAGCTATTGGTGTCCCTCTGGTCAAGGTAATTTCCCGTGCTGACATGTTTCTAACTAGAACAGTAATTCTTTTTGCCATCACCCCAGTGGAGGTCTGCAACTCTGGTCTCACCAGGAGTCCATCGGGAAACCGTGACTCATTCTCAGGGTCATCAGGTGAGTCTACAAGGATTGTCTGAGTGCCCAGCGCTCCCTGAAATTTTGGTGCCCCAGCCACTTGGGCGACTCCCCCAGGCCGTATGGTGACAGGTTTGGCTTGGGTGAACCACACCGTTCCCCTCTGGTTACTGTCAGCATCAGGTGGTAACACTGAGATCTCACTGAAAACTTTTTTGAAGACTGGGTGAATGTGCATGGATCTCACAAAGTTTTCCCCTCCCTTTTCCCTGCAGTGGCTAAGCAATCGCCTCACAGTGGGTGTGTTGGTGCCAACAAGCAGGGAAACTTCACCTCTCACAACTGGGTCGGGACATACCAACACAAGTGCATCAATGGTCTCACTCACGCCTACATCTGCTTCCAAAAACTCCAGCCTAAGTGACAAATAGCCATCATAAGGGTACTCGGCGGAACTGAGACCCCATATCGCCAACGTGTCGATAGACGTCAATGGCAGGTGTGTCAAATATCTGTCGTAGAAGGATCTGTACAGCAGGGTTACTTGAGAACCAGAATCGAGTATGGCTTTAGAGTAGATGCCTTCAATCTGTACCGACACTACAGAGCTAGGGCCCACTAAGCCTGCAGGTACAGTGTCTTTCACTTTTCCCTCTAAGGTGCTGCACTTGGTGGAACGTTTTGCAACCACCGGGATGCCAGGCCGTTCCTCTACTGGACCCCGCGGTAGTTTCCCGATTTCTTTGTCAGTTTAATGAGGCGCTTGTTGACTTTGAGTAGGTTTTCTTCACCTTCACATTCTCTCTTAAAATGTCCATCCTCCCCACATCTGTAGCAAAATATTCCAGGTTTATCCTCTTGATAGCCAGACCTTTGTGGGGTAGCATTTCTTTTATAAGGTGGCTTGGTAGGGACTTCTGGTTGTGAAATCTGGGTGTCTGGATGTGATGCAATTGTAGCAGCTTTAAGACTAAGCATCTCAGCTTTCATGACACTTAACTCTTTTTTCAGCTTTGCCACTTCAGGATCAACTTCTTGTTCAGGTGCCGACTTAGAAACAGGAGTTACAGACTGTGACATTACTGGGTTCTTACTATCGTTTCTGCTTTGGAGCATGTCCTCTTCCTCCCTTACTTCTTTTAGCAATTCACTGAAAGAAGGGGGTTCTCGCAGCTTGTGAGTCATACGAAGACGAAGTGCAATCATGTCTTGTTGCAGTGCTCCCCTCACAACCTGCTCCATCCGTAATCGATTCATGTCAGACAGTGCCACGCCTCCTTTTCTGAAAATACAGTGCAGCAGTTTATCCAACCTCAACAAGTAAGTAGACAACTTTTCGCCCACATTTTGGTAGGTATGTCTGAACTTCACCAGAAGATCGGACGCACTCTCAGTTGTTCCAAAAGCCGTCTCCAAAACCTGCATGTAGTCATATGAAGTTGCAGTGGGCTGCTGCACTCTCAAGAACCTTACAATGTCTGCAGCTGGACCTTTCAGACTTTCCACTATTCACTGTTTCTTTATGTTGTCACTGCACTGCCACTCATCTAGCAGATGTGTTGTCTGTTCTGCCCAGGCATCATACTCTTCCTCCCCATTGGGCGTAGGTTTCACACCAGAGCACATGCGCAGCTTACGATAGCTCTGAGAATCAACAGATGTGGTGTTACATTTATCCACTAAGGAACTGATAGCATGTATCAAAGCCGTGTTCACATCAAGGGGTGAAGGCTGAAGTAAGCCACCAACGTCAGTAAGAGTTTTACCTTCCGCATTCAGGAATGACATTAGCTTAGATTGAAACTCATCATTTTCTGCAGGAGCAGTGAGCACATGAGCTGGCCATGGACCCGCCTCACCAGGAAGTCCAACAACATCCGGTGCGGTTTGATTTCTTAAATCAGTTGAAGTCTTGATCAGTACCAACTGTGTCTTAGAAGCTACATCAAGACAACGGTCAACTATCTCAGATTTTCCAAATACTTTGACCTGACTCAAAGCCGATAGCAGAACTGCATCTGTGACATCGGGGTCCACATCACTCAAAACAACTGCATGTCCATAAGCTAACTGCTTCCTTTTGCACCAAGCTTCAATTTCAACGGCTTCCATTTTTCTTTTTTTCTTTTTTTCTTTTTTTAGCTCAAACAGTAAGAGATCTCACAATAAATGTAACCACACTTGACAATGAAAATAATTTCCTTAGCAATCTCAAAAAAAATTAGTTCCCTCTCTTTGGTGAATAACGGAAAACCAGGTCAGTCATAACAAAATTACATACAATCCCGGCTCGAGCCCCCAAAAATGTAACACTTTTACCACCGGCTCGTGTGACAAGACTCCCCCCTTATGCCCTCGGGTGCAGTCTTGACTCTACTTAAACATTCTGTGATAAAAGATACATCTCAAAAAATAAATATCAGTCTAGGGTTCATATGATTCTCGTGTCCACACAGACAAGCGGAGGCTAAGGAAATACACTTAACCGATTAAGGCTAATACATGTGAATACTCAAATGATAAGACACCATGCAATAAACCCAACACAGGATCTCAGGGTTAGAAAATGTATTAAACAATTGCAGGAAATTCACATCCAACCCTTTTTTCTTCATGAAAAAAAAACACATATACAAAACATACAATAAACCCCCGGGGGATAGATTTCAGTATTTTTTCCCTTAATCTGTCCAATGTTATTCTTTTCCCAGAGTGCACTCTTAGTTTATTTTTGTTGTTGGCGCGCTTTAGTTGGAGCTCTTAATAATAACAACAATACCTCCGAGTATCCGTGATGTCTCCACCTCCTCCGATGAATAACTCACTCGTTGTGGTAGCAACCGTCTCCACTCGCGGCAGCGAGCAACGAATCTCCGGTTCCTTAGATAGCAGCGAATCATCCACGGTTAGCGACTCTCTCCCGAGACAACTCTCCAACTCCGTCTCTCCGCTCCGGCGGAATCTCGGTTAGCCAGGACCGTGGCGTTAGCCTAGCTCCAGCTAGCCAACGTAGCCAAATGTGCCTCGTGCTTAGTCAAGCACAAAAGATACGGGAAGCCCGGCTCAAACGCTCCGAATGATTACCGGGAAGCCCGCAGACGGGTGATATGTTGTTGCCGAACAACTTTGGTGACATAAGCAGTCCCGAAGTCCATGCTTCGTCTATGCCATTTTAGTAATCCTTCTTTTTCTCCTCTCTTCCTCCCGAGTCTCTTTCCCCCGGAAGTCATCTGCAAGTCATGACCTCTCGTGATGTAGCATACAAAACAAGTTACACTTCTTCTCTTTTAACAGACATTCACATTCCATAAAATTATTGTTTTTTAACGTAACTGATTTTTTCACACACTATTTATGCATTTTAATACAAACATTTATATCACATATTTATACCACTCTTAACCTCATCATGAACAATTATTTTCTCTTTAACTTATTCTCATGAAAACAAAATAAATACCACTGATATTTATCAGAGTAGGCCTATTACATTTTATTTTTGGGTCATAAGCAGAAAGCGCTTGCTAGCGCTGTCCTTAGACGTTAAACGTGACGAAACTATTGAGGAAAAAACGCCGCGTATATATTGTTTATCATGACTCTGGTCTTAGGTGGCCTATTAACACAATTTAAAAACTGGTATCACCTTGTTGCTTTGTCATCTTAAAGTAGTTGTGTGATTGTCTTACCACGACTACTTTATTCTTCCTCAGTCAAACAGCAGCACTCATGCGCTTGTTTTGCCCCCTAGCTCCAGGTGTTGTGCCAAAAAGTGATCGTCGGGCAGAAAGCGATTGCTGCCCGCGGGAGTGCGCGCAGCTGCTTAAAGCTGTAGCGCCCAGATTACTTATGTGCGGTAAGCTGCTTCAACCATCTGTTTGTTGAAAAATACTAACGCGACCGCACCGCATTTTCTTGTTAGTAACGGTAACGGCGTTGTAACGATAGGAATAGTAATTCGTTAGATTACACGTTACTGAAAAAAGTACTTGTGGGCAGGATAAAGAGAATGTAAGAGATAGGCTGGCTGGCTGGCTGAACTGAACTGGAAACACACATGTGGGATTGACAGCAACAATGACAAGACAATGAACTGAGAGAAACTGAGGGTTTAAATAAAGTGGCTAATGCTGATGATTAGATACCAGTGAGTACAAATCAAATCCACCTCCATTGTCCCGATACCCAAAAACTCCAACCCATCTTGCCTCAATGATTACCGCCCAGTAGCACTCACCCCCATCATCACTAAGTGCTTAGAGCGACTGGTCCTAGCACACTTCAAATCCTGTCTCCCCCCCACCCTGGACCCCCACCAATTCGCATACCGCCGGAACAGGAGCACAGAGGATGCAGTCTCCATCGCAATGCACTCTGTCCTCTCACACCTGGACAACAACAACACCTACGCCAGAATGCTGTTTATAGACTTCAGTTCAGCATTCAATAAATCCACCCCTCACAACTCATCAGGAAACTGACAGACCTGGGTATCAGTTCCCTCATCTGCAAATGGTTACTGGACTTCCTGACCAACCGCCCCCAACATGTCCGGCTGGATAACCGCTGCTCATCTACCATCACAATGAACACCGGTGTACCACAAGGCTGTGTGATGAGCCCTTTCCTCTACTCCCTCTTCACCCACGACTGCAGACCTGCTGATGGTTCCAACACCATCATTAAGTTTGCAGATGACACCACGGTGATTGGCCTCATCAGTGACAACGATGAGGCCGCCTACAGGGAGGAGGTGGATCGTCTGGCTGAGTGGTGCGACAGAAACAACCTGCTGCTTAACACCGAGAAGACCAAGGAGCTCATCGTGGACTACAGGAGGAATGCTGACCCACATCCACCCATCCACATTAAGGGGACGGCTGTGGAGCGTGTGAGCAGCTTCAAGTTCCTGGGAGTCCACATCTCCGAGGATCTCACCTGGACGACCAACTGCTCCAAGCTGGTCAAGAAGGCTCACCAGCGCCTCTTCTTCTTGAGGACTCTGAGGAAGAACCACCTGTCCTCAGACACCCTGGTGAACTTCTATCGCTGCACCATCGAGAGCATCCTGACCAACTGTATAACAGTCTGGTACGGGAACTGCTCTGCCTCGGACCGGAAGGCGTTGCAGAGGGTCGTGAAAACTGCCCAGCGCATCGCCGGAGCACCACTTCCTGCCATAAAAGACATCTACAGGAAGCGGTGTCTGAAAAGGGCTGGGAAAATCATCAAAGACCCCAGTCACCCATCACATGGACTCTTCACCCTCCTGCCCTCTGGGAGGCGCCACAGGAGCCTCCGGACTAAGACCACCAGGTACCGGAACAGCTTCTTCCCCACAGCTGTCAGACTCCTGAACTCTGCCTCCTGACATCTGACCCACGTTAAACTCATGGACTGAACATACACACACCCACAATGGACAACTGTACCCTCAAACACAATAATAACATGGACTGAACCACCACTCACAACCACTAGCACTTTATATAGCCTCTGTAGAAACTATCTACACCCTCACTTATCTTAACTGCACTACTGTATAGCTCTGTGTAAATAATCATTCTGTACATTCGATAATCTTTAATCCTACAACTGTTTACAACTTGCATAGTTCCCATTTCTGTATAGCTGTATATCCCAGATTCTGTAAAGTTATTTATTTCATATTCTGTATAGTTTTTCATATTTATATCCTGTTCATATCCTGTACATAGCTTGTACTCACTACAGCCTGTACATACTTATAGTTATAGAATATTCACAACATACTTCATACCGTGTACATTATAACATACCATAATAGACCCATTTCTGTAATATACTCACATATCTATATTATTGCTAATATATATTGTAATATATCTATATCACTAAAGCACTTCTGGATGGATGCAAACTGCATTTCGTTGCCCTGTACCTGTGCATGTGCAATGACAATAAAGTTGAATTCTATTCTATTCTATTCTACACAGCTGAACTTAATCTAACTAACAATACGTAGGAAGTAGAATAGAACGTACTGCACAGAGACAGATGGGTGACATAATAAAACAGGAAATGTGAACATGTGGAAAATAAACAGAGAACTGGAACAAACTGAAAATACTGGGAATCAATCCAGGAACCCTAACAGTTTCCCACCGTGCAACAGTTTTAAGTATTATGTTGACAGACTTCAGCAAACACACTGAAAGTGACGTGTACTCTCTCAATGTGTTGGTGTTCATCATTTAACAAGATATTAAAATATCACAGATGATAAATGTCATAAAAATGGCACATTTAAGCACTAAACATGAACTGAAAAGATTTTTTTTGTTTTTGTTGTTGCAGGTTGAGCTTAATATTATGTATTACCATGTAATATTATATCAAAATAATATGTGATGCAATATTTTACAGTGGATTGTAATTACAGCTATAATCTACTGAATAGTTTTCTAAAAGGAGCTATTTTGGTTAATGAGGATTTTAAGGTTAAGCTGTATTCTCATCTGAGAATTTTTATTGTATTGAGGAAATATTTCAGTGTTTCAGCTGCTCTTCATATTACTTGAATAAATGTGAATCAAGTTACTGAATTAGTCAAGTTAAACTAAGTATTTCTTATGATTTTTGCGTCTCAGCCCAATATTTATGTTTATCTCATCTTTTTTGTTTAATACAAAGTTCAGCCTCATTCACTGACTGAACGTTATGTAACGTTGCTGAGTAAGATATAAAGCCTACCTTCACGTTTACTTATTCAAGGCGCCAATAATTTACCCTTGTGGTTTTCCAGATGACAGAGAACAGTCCTGCTCAGCAATAAGCCTCATCTCATCTGCTGCTAGTCATCCTGCAATGAATGAGGTCTGCATCTGAGATCAATACTATCTGTGAGTAATCACTACCAGGCCGGACAGCCCCGCATGAGCTGCTCACCACCCTCGGTTTGTGTGTGTGGATATTCCTTTACGTAGCTCATATATGAAATTTGCCATTACTTGGACGCAGCATCCCTGAACATTTTTGTGTTTATTTGACAGATAAATTGTGTCCTGCTAGAGTTGCTACAGGCATTATTGTTTTTATTTTGCATAGCTACCCTAATTTTCTCAATAAGTGACATGTGTGGAATGTGAAACATGATTACTAGAATATAAGACATCACTGAATATCTCAAATTGTTAGAACAATTCAAGAAGCAAAAAATACTGCAATATAACTGCAGTTAGAAGCAGTAAAAGACAAAGTAAATTCTCAAGTTTGATCAAATCAAAACAAAGAAAAACATTTGTTTGTTTTTATTACATAACAATTAAAACAACATTGACCAAAGAGTTTATTAATACCTAGATACTAATACTATAATTAATTGTCTAATTATTCCCCAGTGAATAATGCAGAATGTATAGCGTCTTGATGCATTCTCAATCATTCAGGTAAGTACAGTGGGGCAAAAAAGTATTTAGTCAGCCACCGCTTGTGCAAGTTCCCCCACTTAAAATGATGACAGAGGTCAGTAATTTGCACCAGAGGTACACTTCAACTGTGAGAGACAGAATGTGAAAAAAAAATCCATGAATCCACATGGTAGGATTTGTAAAGAATTTATCCGTAAATCAGGGTGGAAAATAAGTATTTGGTCACCTCAAACAAGGAAAATCTCTGGCTCTCACAGACCTGTAACGTCTTCTGTAAGAAGCTTTTCTGTCCCCCACTCGTTACCTGTATGAATGGCACCTGTTTGAACTCATCATTTGTATAAAAGACACCTGTCCACAGCCTCAAACAGTCAGACTCCAAACTCCACCATGGCCAAGACCAAAGAGCTTTCGAAGGACACCAGGAAAAGTATTGTAGACCTGCACCAGACTGGGAAGAGTGAATCTACAATAGGCAAGCAGCTTGGTGTGAAAAAATCAACTGTGGGAGCAATCATCAGAAAATGGAAGACATACAAGACCACTGATAATCTCCCTCGATCTGGGGCTCCACGCAAGATCTCATCCCGTGGGGTCAAAATGATCATGAGAACGGTGAGCAAAGATCCCAGAACCACATGGGGGGACCTGGTGAATGACCTGCAGAGAGCTGGGACCAAAGTAACAAAGGTCACCATCAGTAACACACTACAACGGCAGGGAATCAAATCCCGCAGTGCCAGACGTGTTCCGCTGCTGAAGCCAGTGCATGTCCAGGCCCGTCTGAAGTTTGCCAGAGAGCACATGGATGATACAGCAGAGGATTGGGAGAATGTCATGTGGTCAGATGAAACCAAAGTAGAACTTTTTGGTATAAACTCAACTCGTCGTGTTTGGAGGAAGAAGAATACTGAGTTGCATCCCAAGAACACCATACCTACTGTGAAGCATGGGGGTGGAAACATCATGCTATGGGGCTGTTTTTCTGCCAAGGGGACAGGACGACTGATCCGTGTTAAGGACAGAATGAATGGGGCCATGTATCATGAGATTTTGAGCCAAAACCTCCTTCCATCAGTGAGAACTTTGAAGATGAAACGAGGCTGGGTCTTCCAACATGACAGTGATCCAAAACACACCGCCCGGGCAACAAAGGAGTGGCTCCGTAAGAAGCATTTGAAAGTCCTGGAGTGGCCTAGCCAGTCTCCAGACCTCAACCCCATAGAAAATCTGTGGCGGGAGTTGAAAGTCCGTGTTGCTCGGCGACAGCCCCAAAACATCACTGCTCTCGAGAAGATCTGCATGGAGGAATGGGCCAAAATACCAGCTACTGTGTGTGCAAACCTGGTAAAGACCTATAGTAAACGTTTGACCTCTGTTATTGCCAACAAAGGTTATGTTACAAAGTATTGAGTTGTATTTTTGTTATTGACCAAATACTTATTTTCCACCCTGATTTACGAATAAATTCTTTACAAATCCTACCATGTGGATTCATGGATTTTTTTTTCACATTCTGTCTCTCACAGTTGAAGTGTACCTCTGGTGCAAATTACTGACCTCTGTCATCATTTTAGGTGGGGGAACTTGCACAATCGGTGGCTGACTAAATACTTTTTTGCCCCACTGTAAATCTCCAAAAGTTGATTCTGTTCATCTGGACGTAACGTTTTCAGTGGGAGAATGGGAATGGTACTTATGGCCAGTGATCAGTGGTCTTTGATCAGTAGGCCTTGCAGGAACTGACCGCCCAGCCCATTGTTCCCTCAGTGGGCTGGTTTCAGTCATTATGCAAATGTACTGTTTATAAAATTGTGTAAGCCTGCAGTCAGCCGAGACTGAAGAAGTCGCTTGGATGAGTGACGAAACGTTTCTCCCACTGAAAACGCTACATCCAGATGAACAGAATCAACTTTTGCAGAAATTATAGCCCTTAGTTGGTGTTCTTGGGTCTTTGACTGTTGAGAGAGAGATTCTGGATGTTGGAATTTCATTTATGCAGACAGAACTAAATGTCAACACCACATAGCCCAATTATGATTATGCTACATGCACGTCGAACACTGCTTGGTTGAAAAGTTGTCTTGAACAGAAAGGTGAACAACAGTGGAGCTCACCATGAAGATTAAAGGTAAATATATTTAAAAACAATTGCAGATTGGGAGGCACAAACAGTGGAAAGATTAGTTTTTTTTTAAACAATCAGTTTGCTCTGAGTATTTGAAATAATGAAACTTTTAACAGTCAAGTGATTTGCATATTGTGATCTGACTTCCTTCTGGGATAATTTTTGACACTGTCTTTTTGATAGTATAACATAGGTATAACATTCAGTATCCATGTAAACTATGCATAGCTAACATTGTCATAGTTGTAGGCTTAGTTCCCACTTGTGCTGCTGTTCCACAGAACATAAACCCATGCTGTACTGTATGAGGTGGAATCAAACAATGTTAGGATTTTCTGTGGCACTTGTTTCTGTTGTGGCCTCTGACTTGCCATTGACTTCTGTTTCAAAAATGTCAGGGGAAGAAAAAAAAAAGCACAGTAAATGGAAACTGTCTGCGATCCATTTATCAGCCGCCGTGATGAAAGGAAATGGAATACCCTCCCCTATTGCTTCACTCTCTCCTCTCTGTTCTTAATATAATCACTTGGCCTCACAACTGTCTTTTTTCTTATTCTACCCTGTTTTTTATAAGCAAATTACTCTATCAGAACCCGTCGGCGTCTGTCCATCACAGTGAAGGAGTAGGTGGAATGTCACTCAGACAGCTGAGTGACAAGGAGGCACGCACAGGGAAACACAAGATGAGGTGGAAGATGGACAGGATGAGGAAAGGGGATATAAGTGAAGGAGGAGGAGTTGAGGATTTAAAAAAATGGAAGGACACAGGACATAGAGGGCAAGAGCAGGAGATATAGAAAACAGGCTGAAATGAAAGGAGGGGGGAAAATGTGGGCCTCCTTTTTTGTGGTATGTCCCCTGGGTGTGGCAGTATCAAGTCAATCTGGGGCGCTAATTTGTGTCAGGGTTTGAATCCTATCTCCTTGAGAGGTGAGCAGAAGGTTGATAAAAACTGAAGTGGAATTGAAGTTGGATGCACAAGAGGATACGGGGCACAACAATGGTTTGGGGGAGGGGAGGAGGAGCAGTTTGCTCTCCCTTCTGATACTTTCCGTATCCACTCCAAATACCTCTGACCTTGGCCAAATGTGCCTGCCACTCATACTGTAACTTTGTCATTGGTTTTAAAGAACAATTTCAATTTGGATCGTTCATAGTTCTGCCAGTTTATTGTAGTCATTTTGATTTAATTTAATCAGAAATAAAAAAAAAAGAAGAAGAAGAAATGAGCAAACATGTAGTTTGACATTCAGAACAATCATTTGACAGAAAATGAAGAAATATTCTGATCACTTTCATGGTTTTTCCCATCTGGAACCATACTCCTCATGCTTCTCATACTTCTTAAATGATGTATGCCAAGACATAATGCTGCTTTTCATTAAAAGTGGGAAGTCAGTGTACATAAACCTGTAAACTGTAAAACTTCTAATCTGTACTGCCTTTGTTGTGTATGTGTGACTCACTAAGTAAACCATACACAGAGCAGTGACCGGGCTCTATCCCTGAATGTTCTACAGCAGTTAAAAACAAGTATTGTGCTACATTTCTAGCAATTGATGAATGACATCGCACTGTGGGGAGGATTTGTCAAGATCATGTCAAATTACACACCTTTACAAAAGCCTTACTGCAAAAATCGCAATGTTAAAATGGCAAAAACCTGCAAGTTACCAGCTGTGATTAAAGATGTCAAGTTTTGCTTGACATGTTGTGGAATAAGTTGAAATGAGGACCAGAATGCAAACCCACTGACAGGTAGAGTAATTAACCAAAGACGAGCTATGTATTTGACTGGTTAAAAGCGAAAAATCAGCAAACTGTCACAAAAACACAAAGTAACAAAACCAGGTAGCTCATCAAACAGACAGATAAACAGTACAACACAACAAGACTCAACAGAAACACTGGGCTGTAGATACACACAAAGACACACTGGCAGCTAAAGCTGAAACTATTCAAGGACAAGTTGCTTTGAAATTTCAGTGCTTCTAGACTATACCCACATTTTTTTCCAAACGGTGAGTGACAGTGAGGTTTGCAGAGGAAGTAGATGGGTGAGTAATCGGTGGCACCCTTGGGCACTCCTGGTAGGTTGCCTCCTCAAGTGGCCGGTCTCCACTATTTTGTTTAGTTATTTTATCACGCTGTTATTGTTCTAGGGTAGCATCGTGGCAGCGAGCCTGGTCATTTTAATCATTGTTTGTTAATAAAGAGTTTTAATTAACCGTCTTGCAGGCTCAGCCCTGCTACCTTAAGAACTTTTCTGATTTTACAGTTCTATGCTTTTAGCAGTTTTTCTTAATACATTTTGATTTGTAAAACTGATCTGCCTCACCTCTGCTGTTAATAACGAGCCTGTGGGCTTTGGTAGCTCGTGTAATATCTACATTGGCTATAAAAATCTTTCCTGGGGTGTACCTCTCCCCCCAGGTGGCGTTGTCAACATCCCTTAGTCACCTTCCCTGGTTATTCCTCATTCGTGCCACCACAATCTGGTCAGCTATATCCACAGCTGAAACTAATCTGACTGACGATAGACAGACATTGACAGACATACGACAGACATTAAGGACAGCGACCAGTACCTGGAGACCCCACAGGCAAATGGGAACCATGAAGAGGATATTAGGAAAGCTGAGACCACCAAGCAAACCAAATGAGGAGATGGAAGTCACTGACGTCAAGACCAGGAAGCTCTTGACCATGCATGGAGGGCTTCATCCCAAGTCCAGCACTTTGACGCTGTACACCAAGTGGAAGGAAGGAGGCCAAGGACTACTGGCTAGGATGAGACAACAAACATCCACAAGTAAATCAGGAAGATAGCCACAACCGACTACGTGCTCAGTGAATACCTCAGCAAGAAGAAACCCAAGAAAGAGCAGGAACCATCAGGTAAGGACAGGCCCCAACATCGTATGTACCACCGGCAATCCTACTAGTGGCTGGACTGAAAAGACAGCACAGAGGCACTAATTGTGGCAGCACAGGAACAAGCTCTCAGGATAAGATCTATAGAGGCTGGGGTCTATCAATTCAGGAAAACCTCAGGTGCAGGCTGTGTAAAGATGCCCTTGAGACAATCTAGCACATAATAGCAGGGTGCAAGATGCTAGCAGGCATCATGGAACGGAGGTAATCGAAGTACTTGATATAGTGACCCCCAAGCTAGGCAAGTGGCTCCAGCAGATCCCAGGAACAATATCTGAGATCTCTGTCCAGAAGAGCACTGTCCTAGGAACAGCTAAGATACTGCCCAGGACCCTCTAGCTCCCTGGCCTCTGGTAGAGGACCCGAGCTTGAAGGATAGACTGACCACAAGGGCGAGAAGGGAATTTTTAAAAAATATATAACATTTTAAATAGTGTATCACAGTGTGGACTAGTTGAGATTAAGATATTTGTAAATGATTCACACAAATCATTTCCTGAAATGCTGTGAGGTTGTAGCAGAGAACATTAAAGTCCTCTTTAAGAAGAAGAGGGTGCTGTTGTTGAAAAGGGGATCCCGGAGACTCTGGTTTTCACATTTCCGTTTTATATCATTTTGGTTACACTCACTACTATTAACTTAGTATTTGTTTTTTGTACCTTTGTTTTCACTGTACAATAAGCTTCCCCAACCAATAAGTGCTCCCCAACCTTACCAGAAATAAAATCTTACAATACAATAGTACATATTTAGTCTCTCTTCTGTATCTTATCTCACTGTGTCCTATTTTTTTTGCAGAAGTTGTTTAGTTTCCCTTCTCTTAATAAATTTTCTCAAAAATGTGGTTAGAATTTACATAATTGCTGCGATATGCTACTGAAAACTTAGAAAACTAAATCCCATTCTATTTCTCATACAAGATTTCAGACAGTTTTACTTAATTTTCATTTCTTGGTGCCTTTCACTTTAGGCATGTTGGTAAAGATATTTTTTTCCTGTTTTTTTGTTAGAGAACGTGGTGGTTGACATGGTCTAAATGGATCATATAATCTTAAAGAGCCATTTTTATGCCATAATGAGAAGAACAATTTTTAATCAACTGTGACATTCACAATCCCACTTTATCCAGCAAGGTATTTAGGTCTGTAATCCAGGTTAGGTATAAAACAATGTTTTGCATGACCTATGTAGTTAAAATTTAAAATAAGCAAAATACGATATAAACCAATGCAATTTTGTTTTTTTGCACTTAGCTCAAATGCTCACACGGCTTATACAGTTGATTGCATGTCTTTTGTTTTATTAGTAAAAAGCATTTGCAGTTTCAGTTACGCGCTTCCTGAAGAGTTGCATACCTGGTTCCACCTCCAAATCTACAAAAAAAAAGCAGAAAATTAAGCACTTGAATTTGGAATCAGACATGCACAAAGGCTGTGAATAGGAATGAAAATGGGGAAGGGAGGTACTGTATGTAGGCTCTGAGGAAAGCAACAGCAATGGTACACAGCTGACCTGAATTATAAATAATTAAAAAAAAGATACCTGAGATGCTTTTTAAAAAATGAAATCAAGAGAGGAAGGTCAGAGGAGCGTGGGATAGCATACGTGTGGGAGAGAAACACATATACCATGCAACCCTTTAACTAAAGGTTAGACAAGCGCCGATCTGGATGTCAGGGGAGTGGTATCTGTGTCTTTTTATACAAATTATGTAATCTTAATACCTCTGTATTATTATAGTATTTCCTATTCCATGCATTTTGGTAGAGATGGGAATGTGTATGAAAATACCAGACAGTGTCATGTTTTTCTTTTTAATAGGGGCAGATTAAGAGATTTGCCATTTGACACCCAAGCTCACAACTGTCAAAACAGCAGGCAGGAGAAAACAACTGTTCCTTTTTTCTATGTGAAATAACCCTATGATGAAAATACGAATACAAATTTGTGAGTGAGAATGCTTATGAGTGACAAATGCTTTTTAGGGTTGTGTGAGTGTTTCTTTGTTTTTTATTATGTTAAAATGACCATCAGTCAGAGTTGAAATACTGCATTTCTTAATTTGCCCTCTGTTCTTGTCGATTTTCAGATAGAATGGTCAGTGTCGTGACATAAAGTGATCTGCAGCTTTATACTGGGATGACAATCAGTTGTTCACCCTTGGTTGATTTACTCACAAGGATTTATTCACAAGGATCTTCTCTTGCTATAACCTTTGAACTTCTCTCTGGTAGAAATACCTTCGGCTGCCAGTGTCACAGCCAAGACTGCGAGTGCCAGCTTTGTCCCGGACATGATCCTCTCTCCTACCCAATGGCTGCACAACCATCACCCTAACCCCCTGTTTCACACCACCACCCCAACAAAGCCAGACAAGTGATCTCGATTTGTCCTCTGCAGTCCAGGGAAGAAGTTATCGATACAATCAGCCAAATGATGTCAAGGATTTGTCAGCAAAGCTTATGAATGACAAAAACAGTCTACCTCCCTTCACTCTCCTTCCTCCCCTCTCCCAACCTAAAACACCTCCATTGCAGGCCAAGAAGATTAAGAGCCAGGACACTTTATTGATTTCTTCCCCCTGCATCTTCACCCTCACCTTCTTAAATAGAAGCTCGGGCTACAAAGGCCACAGCAGCAGCTTTTGTGTGCTAAAATGTGGCTAAAAGCTTTCTGGAAGGTTGAGGGAAGGGATTGAATTGGATATTGCAACTAATGCTGCTTCCAGCAGATGGGTTTTACAGACAACTAAAGTTGTTTGGTGGGCAAGCTAACTGCTTGGTTGTTTCGGTGGCTGGCTGATGTCTCTGCATTCCCTCCTTCAGCTTGGGTTGTTTGTGCAAAAGATCAGTGGGATGGTGGGTAAATAGAATCAACTTTGTGCTGGTGACAAAAGAGGGTGTTGGAAAGGTTGTGGGCTGAGATGATGCTATTGAGATTCAGGCCTGACAGAAGGGTTTGATGCCAAAGATGGTATGTCTGGCTCTGAGTGGACGTGCTAAATGAAGGCTGATGATAATCTGACTGGCAGACGGTGAAGAAATCGAGAACAAATAGGTAGAGGGAGGGGGAAGTGTGGAGCATGTGAATGCCAAAAGTGGACATGTAATGAAAGCATTCAACTAGAAGAGCAATGCTGTGCTTCACAAAGAGGAAAACTTTGCACAACACAAATAAATAAGATTATTTTGGGCATGTTTTATAGCATACTTTGATTTTAAATATCTCTGTATGCTACACAAAATGGATCAAATGGAGAACAGATCATTAAAAATCCACATTGCAAACTTTTTGTCAGATGGCTGAAATTGTTACAAGCTGCACTTCGAAATTTTGGCAACTTTACAAAATGAGAGTTACAGTGTGAAAAGAGGTACAGTTGGGCGTATTATCAGTAAAGAGAGTGAAGACTTGTCAATGGCACTGACTAAAAATCCTTCCATCCATACTGCTTCACATTGTGGGGAAAAGGAAAAAGACACAACACTACTTGGGCTTCTCAATTTAAGGCAAGGGCTCATTCCCATCTCAAAGAGGAATAAGATGAAAGGTCACAAATTTATGACATGTAGAAAACAGGATGCATGCATCTTCACTTCACAGTTCTAGATTAATGAACCGTTGAAAAAAAAACATTTTTTAAATTATAATTTTTTTATTTAAATGATTTGACTAAATATTATAACACAATTATCATAAAATCACGAAAAAGAAATACTTTATCTTTATTGTCATTTTGTCTCAAAATTCTCAATTCTCCCACATTTGGTTTTGTTATTATTGATCAGTAAACAGAAGATGATAAAAATAATACCAAAAAATAAAATAGTAGTTATTGGTATTGAAAAAACACACTTCACTAAAAACTTAAAATAACAGTGAAAATATATGTTAACGCCATAAAGACATGCTCCTGCCACCCATCTCTTCACCCGCCCCACCCCTAGGCTTGTCTTCTCTGCATTGCAGGAAAGCACACAAGGACTCCCATCTCCTGAGGTAAGCTCTTTGGCAAACATAGTGCTGATTAAAACAAACAGGCCGCTGAGCCCCGCACTGTTGGGGAGGACAGGGCAAACAGGGCTGGTGCATGAGGAGGCCTAGAGATGGCATGAACCAGACTCCTGCGCAAAGAGCAGGGCAAAGACAAAGCTGCCTGTCAGAGGTGTCTGCATTGAGAGAGCAGTGAGGATTCTGCTGGGATCATGACCACTTTTAAATAAATTTTTAAGACTGTTATTTTCACAGTTCCCAACTTTACTCAGCTTTATTCTTCTGTCTATGCCCCAGTACAATGACAGTAAATGGAATCTTGCTTGTGGTGACTAGAGTATTAAAAAAAATCTATAGCAATGTCCACCTAGTTATAGCTTTCAACAACAACATTCTTTAAGAGAAATTGTCCTTGTAAAGATGGCATGCTGTTAAATCAAACTGGGACACTGGTTGTGAGGAAAACAAGCAAAAATAAGATTTAATTCTACAGCAATAAGTTGAAGTCAGACATTTAAGACACAGATATTTCTAAATCAGCCCCAGCAAAACTAAATTTGTGCAAATTAAACCAAAACTAAAATACTGAGAATATATTTTAAATTATAAGTGAACTGTGGTACTGCAGAAGCCCCATCTCTGTCCAACTAAACAACATGTCAGTTACAGTTATTCTCTCCTGAATTACATTTGTTCAAATGTGATTTTTTTATGATTTGATTTAAATTTTTGCTTTTTTTTTCTTCAGGTAACCAATTAAGTCTTCATGTCGACTTTCCTGGTAATCCAAATGAGAGGGTATTATTATGGGAAAACATACAATAACTGTAGAATAAGGAAATTGCAAAGTTCTATTTTTTTCATTTGTAATATTTATATAAATGCTGTCTTATTACAAAAAGACATTACAAATACATACATACATAACTAAATATCATAGACCATTCTTATCCTTGAAAATAATTCCAATAATGACTGAACCAGCAAATTACTAAAATACATATTTGATATCCTGGTCTTTTTGGAAATACTAGGTGGTCCTTGAGTCAGAGTCATGCTTCCTTAGCTAAAATTTAGGAGATAAAAGTTAGGAGACAAAACAGTGTGGATAAAAATCAAATATTTTATCTTTTAGATTCAAGTAAAACAAATAAAAATAACCAGTCATACTTGAGTTACATGTGAAGGCCAGAAAGGGGTAAAAAATGAATCGCTTAATGATGGAATCACCAATGAAATGTTAAAACAATGCAGTTGTTGACCTCCTTCCTTCAGACAGCTGGACATATCTGCATGCCTGAGGGATGAACCTGAACTCCCTAGTGGTTACAAGAAGTCCTCTCTTGATGGCTGCCATTCCTCAGTGTACTCATTGGTTTTACTGTCGGCTTAAAAGAGCTTAAGTCCTGCCAAGACTAAGTAATGGATCTTCAGGCATTTATGAAGAATTTGAAATCTTGCCCCATGTTCTCATTCTGTCCTAATTCAATAAGGCTCATCTCCAAACGAGATTGGGACTATGGATTCTTCTCTCTCTTTCTCTCTCTCTGTCAGAGGGGAGGATCAGACAGTTGCTGGGGTTTCAGGACTAAATTGTCACCTCACTGCTCTAGCCTTTCCATATCCTTCCTGCGTGCAAACACCCTGGTAAGCATCAGATGCCGAAGCGGTCACCCAGAATCCAATGACTTCAGCTATGCAAAAGAGCAACTGAGCAGCTCTGGAAGAAAAAGTGCTGCTTCTCTCTCATCGGTGGTTATGATAACATGGGAAACACACTGGGCCACTGGATTAAGCATGGAGATCGAGTGTATGAAGATCAGTGTAAAATACTAATACAACAAAATATGTGAGTAAATTAAATTCATAGAGCATAATGTTTAAATATGTTTTTCAGAAATGTTTTTCTTCTTTTCTCTGTTTTTAATTTAGTTTGGGTAAAGAGTAAAAGAGTGTATATATATATATATATATATATATATATATATATATATATATATATATATATATATATATATATATATATATATATATTGCCCAAACATGTCAGACAGATATACATTGACAATGATTTATTACAAAAGATAATGACAATATGTAAAATGTAAGAACTTATTTTTGCAGTGCTCATTGTTTTACAAGAATATTTGCAATCCTTTTGCAATATTTGCACGTGAGTTTAAATTATGATTACAGTCTTATTCTCACTTTTTGAAATATCAGATGATGTGAAGGCTATTAGGCTGAAATGTCTTTGTCAACGACTGTAACCTTTGTGATAGTGACTCTCAGCAATAATCCCCACTATGAGAGACATCCAGAGGAATATCTACAAAATACCAGAAACCTCACTGACCTTTGCTGACACCTTCTATTGACCCTGGTGTGACTGTAGAGTCAAGTTCCCAGGCTTTCCAACTGAAGCCCAAGTTCATAACACACATTCTCTTATCCATTTCTGCCTTTCATCTCGCTCTCCTTTCCCCCATTAAATAGCCTTCGCCATCATATTTACAGAGGCTTACAGAACAGGACCAGGGCACATGGCTGCTGCTCCTTGGATACCCAGTCTGTCTGCCACTTATCTGAGGGATTACTGAGATGAGGGCCAGCTACCGCAGATTAGAGACAAAGGCCAAATTAAAACAGGGTCTATCAACAAACACCAGGACAAGATGACAGGGAGGTGATCCAATTACACTGATAACCCAACAATCCCTCGTGTGCTGCAGAATGCTGGTACAAAAAGAGGTAAACAGATATACTCACACAGTGGCACATGTCGATACAGATGTGTATGCATGCATGTGGACAAATTGGCTAGTGCCAATGAGTGGATAAACCGAGCTGCCACACAGATGTGGAAAATTGCAACAGGTTTTTCCATTATGCACTGAAATGTCCCTTACTGTAGAAAAAAGAGGGCGTAGAATGTGCAACATTCCCTTCAGGTTTTTAATATTGTGTTTAGACAACGGAGAGGAGGTTTTGCTGGAGTTGGATTTGTTAGAGTGTGACATATACTGGTGATAAGTTTGCATCTTTTTCAGTGAGAATGCACACTGAAGACCATAAATTATATGAACAGAAATTAAAAGGGGCACATTTGCAATTTAGTGACAGGTGGGCATGTGCTTATGATTAAAAGTGACAGTTTCCGACAATGACTAGTAACTTCCATTATAACCTTTTCAGTGTTGATAGATTACGTTAATTTTTTCTCATGTTTTCAAGTAAACCTGGCTTCAGAGTTGGACACTTATACGAGAAGCAGGACCCTCACATTTTCAGTAAGGAGGTAGGATTTTCAAGCTCAGGATCTCTACCAGAGGTCCTGCAAAGTAGCTTTGCTATTCCCAGGACTGTGGTCTTTTAGACAGAGACCTTGGATGTTATTCATGGATCTGCTGCAGCTGTTCAGTTTGGGGGTCACTGCCCAAAGTTCTCTGTTTACCATGGGGACCATTGCTGCCTTCACCCGCCTCACCTTCTCGAGCTCTGTACTTAGCATTTGGTATTTCCAAGCTTCTCGAGTTCCTTCTTCCTTCTTCCCAATGTTGCTGTTACTTGGTATAGCTACATCTAGCTACACTCTTCTGCTTGTCCACCAAGTCCCATAGGATCTTGGCTTGGTCTTTCTCAGCCACCCTGCAGGGTGTATCCCGTTTTGACCTCAGGACTTCCACTCCATACTCGGCACACATGTTCCTGTATACTACAGGTGTCGAACTCCAGGCCTCGAGTGCCAGTGTCCTGCAGGTTTTAGATGTGCCTTTGATCCAACACAGCTGATTTAAATGGCTAAACGACCTCCTCAACATGTCTTGAAGTTCTCCAGAGGCCTGGTAATGAACTAATCATTTGATTCAGGTGTGGTGATAGCTGGGCCCTCGAGGCCTGGAGTTCCCCACCCCTACTGTATACTATACCAGCCACTGGCTTTATCCAGCCATTGGTAGAGTTTCTCAACATTAGCCACTTCTTCTATCTGCTGGTGGTACATGCCATGTAGGGAACTATCCTTCCATGATGGTTCCCTTTCTTGCTCCTCCTCATATACCCATGTATCGTTGATGTTTTATCCTGGATAGTGATTATGATACTAACTAGTCCTCAGCCACCTGTCTTCTGCTTAGCATACAAAATCAAGGTGTTGGATATGGGGTGAAACCATCCCTGTATGGTAAGGAGCCTTCTTGTCTTAATGCCAGTGGCTTCTCCGCCTTTTGCCACCTGACTATTCCAGCATGGTATCTTGTTCTTCCCATTCAGCTGACTTCTCATGACTTGCCGTAGTCTCAGCAGGTATTTCATGGTTGCGGGTTTCCTAATGGCATCTTCATAGTTTAGATTTGCTTGTGGGAGTCCCTGGTATTTGTAGCTAGTCTTGTTAATCATCTCACTGAGGGGGTTCAGGCCTTTGCAGAACAGCAGTGGGGACAAAGCATCTCCCTGGTATATCCCACACTGAATAGCAACTTGTGCAATTAGGTTGAAGCTGGCCTATAGTGTTTGCCACACCACCATTGAATGCCTGATGTAGTCTACTATGGTCCTTTTGATTTTCTACAGTTCTAGGCATTCCAGGATCCATGCGTGGGGCACTGAATCATCGGCTTTATTGTAATCAGTCCAGGCAGTGCACAGGTGTGTCAGTCTGGTCTGACAGTCTCAAGTGACATCCCTGTCTACCTGTGGCTGGTGTTTTACCCCTGTTGTGTTCCTACCAATTCTTTGAGCCATGACTCAACACATGGCTCATGTGCCATGTGCCTGTTCATCTTAGCCGCTATAATGCCTGGCAGGAGCTTCCATGTTATGCTGATGAAGGTTATTGGTCGGTAGTTGGACAGGACTGGTTAGTTGCAGCTTGCAGCTTCTCTGCTCAGCTGCTGGACTATGGTTGCATTTGTGGCTCCATGGATCTATCTATACTGGCTGCACTGTGATTATGCTTTAATGCTTCTTTAATGCATTAAAGCATAATCACAGCCACAATTTGCAACACTTTGCAACCTGTTCTTCCAATGTGTGACTTCTCTATTGTGTGCCTTCCTTATGTTTGCAAATTATCCTCCTCTTTTTTAATAGCTTTTATGTTTGTATATATTTTTTAGATACATGTACCATGACAATAAAGGGCTATTCTATTCTATTCTATTCTATCTCGGCTATTAACATTAGCAAAGATAGTATTACTATACCAAAAAGAATGCAATACTTACAATAGACGTTTAGTTAGTGCCTCACCTATTTATATGTCAGAGGCAAAATCATAATTAAAACACAGTCACATTCGCAGAAACAGCTCTGCTATTCCTCACCTTAACATCACTACTCTACTGGGGCTCAATAAAACAGACCTGAACTTTGAAGTCACACTTAAGGGTGAAATGCACTTATACTCTGATTACAGACTATCATGATAACAGAGGTCAGCCTTTATAGGGAGCACAAGTTTCACTACGAGCTGATGTAAAATATTTTTGATGTAAAATTTTAATTCATAATGAATATTTCCTAAATTAAAATACAATATATGTCTTTAATTGTCTACAGTGTCACAAGATCTTGTGAAAAGAAGAAAAACATTCCTACCATCTTATTTTTGACCACTTTAGTATCGTCAGTTTGTTTTTTACTTAAGCAGTTATTCAGATTTGATGGAATGGTTCTGGTGCCTCCCTAACAATTAGAACAATTAGTGAGCATAAATTCAAGATTGCAGATTTCAAGCTACCATGTTTAGGTCTAGATTTTGTTTAGATATTTGGCTATGCAAAGTGAAGGATTTGGGGCATGCAACCTATGCAGATATGCTCACGTTCAGTTTTCAAGAAAACAAAAGGAAAAGAAAAACAGGGCATTGAACAACAGTGAGAAAGATATAACCCCTCTGTGTCTCATTTCAACAGGCATTACGTCTTTAGTTTTACAGCATTGGTCTTCTAAAGGTTGGTTGTCATTTATTGGGGTCCAATTTTGACACCAATTGTGCACCGAGGTACCAGTGCCAAAGAGATCATCTGTAAGACAATGGGAACATTGTTTAAAACAATTCTGGGATAAGCATGTGTTGTTCTAAAGAAAAAAGCTAGACAATATCAAGGGTATGCTCTGAACAGGATGGCTTAATTAAGGCCACCACGTTTACTATAACCTGTTCTGTTCTTCATTAAACTTAAAATGGAATTGAAATATTTACTCAAACATCCAGGATTCTCTCACATGCAGTGTACATGGAGTTCTACACAACACTTGAATTTCACACAGACACACGCACACAAGGATACCAGGATCAACTAACTTGTTTGTTTTTCTTTTTGCACTGCTTTTTTTCATAGCTGCCAACAACACACACAACAACATCAAGGACCTTTTATTTGTCTGCAGAAGTTATCGGTTCAGGAATGTTGTTTGTGATACAGCTCTTACTTTAAGACTTTTTTCCCATAATGAGTTGGACCCCTGAGCCCCTGAAATAACCACTGAAATAACATCCTCAAGAAATCAAACAGTGGTTCTGCTTTGATGGAATTTCACCATTTCAGTGTACAATCACATGACTCTAGAGGATTCACTTTCAGTCACTGAAGGTATGTTAACAGCATACTGAAAGACTGACACACAAAGCTATATCTATCAGCACAAAGAAAGGGTTCATGGAGGCTAAAAAACAAATGAGATAAGATGACGCCAAGATCATCAATGATGATAGAATGGAAACTAAAAATAGTGTAAGGTGAGATAGTAGATAATACAGTGTCAAATAAGCAAATGACAGTAATTTATAACAAGGAACTTCTTAAAAATGAAAAAAAAAATTGCTTTTTTGTGCACTGTAATGGCAGTGTCATATATTTGACACAAGCTCTAATGGAAAAGCTACAATCCAGGAACTTGCGAGTGAGTGACAAGAAAGTATGAGCTCACTGTGGCCCTAACACTGCCCTCAGCGCCTGCAGCAGACAGCCGCTAACCTCAGACTCTCCTCTCGTCCAATCGTGCACGAGCTCATTACTGCCGCAGCCTCATTGTGTTAATTGAAGCCACGCTAACTACACCATTCCTCCTGCTCTATAAAAGCAGAAGACTCGTCACCCTCTTTGGCCGCTTCTCCCTCCAGCTACACAGGTAATTGAATTTCGGCAGGTCTCTCAGTAAGCTGGCTTGTTTTAATAACTTCACTAGATTATGTTTAATAAGTGTGCCTTAAACGCTTTTTTCGTCAGGCCAGGGAGGATGAGGAGGGTCAAATGTGATAATAGAAATGAGGAAAAGGGCCATTTTCCTGGCACTGCTCTAGGGATAGATGTAATCACTGCAGCCTATCACCTTGTCTGAGCAGTGTTAGGTTCAACTGTGGGCCATGGTGCCGAAGTTAAGGGAGATATGCTCCAATTCACAGATGATGTTACAGAAGGGGGACAAAAAGAACAAAATCATACTAATTCCACAAGCTTTCCTTTTCTGTACAAAATACATTTGTCATGTCTCCTGCTAGGAATTTTTATAAAAACACAAAAAACTAGGGCATCGTATGAGGAGGCTCTGAAATTAGAGCTAGAAGAAGAAGCAAGAAGCAGAGTAGCCAGAGTGCTCCAACTTTCCAACAAACTTTCATTAAAATCTTCTCTGTTTTTTTTTTGTTTAGTTTTTTTTTTACATAATCTTCTTGACAGTCAAATAGTATCTCTTTAACACCTACTTCTCAGTTTCTTTACAGAGGAATTGGATAAAACATCACTTTTGTTCTTTTCTTGTGAAATTCAGAAAGATGTCAAAATGCCTTTCCTGGAATAGAGAACCTGTAGATCAAAATATTTTACAGAAATTAGAAGAAGAAGAAACAGAACACTGGAAACATTACTTTTATTCTGAGGGTGTCACAAATCTATCCAAATAATTAAATCAGAACCAACATCTTCATAATGTTCCAATTTTCCAGCTAACCTTCATAAAATCTGCCCTGGTTTTTTTTTGTTTTTAGATAAACTTCTTGACAGTCAAAAAGTGTCTTTAACACCCACTAATTCTAACCAATTCTTGTTTCTTTGCTTTGCATTTAATAGTAGATAAAAGTAGTGAACTGACTGGAGCTTTTTTCACTCACTTTTCTGAGTGCAAGTCGTCCCACATGTGTCTTAAAGGCATGTGCAGTGGAGCACCCCCAGAGACAGTGAGACAGTGAAATAATGTTAGTTAAGTTGATGTCAAACAGTTTCTGTTTCTGTAACTTGAAAAAAATATCAGCTCCAGACAAAACCTTGGTGGATCATTTCAGTGGTATAAACTTAGTCATTCTGAGAGACAGGGCTCTAGAGTGCGACCAAATTGGTCGCAAATGCGACCAAATTTTTCAATGGTGTGACTAAAAAAAAATCTTAGGTCACACCGGTGCGACCAACTGTTCGAGTAACAAAAAAAAGAAAAAAAAAATACTCTGAAAGTCTTCGTGTGGTCAACAGCAGACACACATTGTGCTCCTATCGTGGTCCAAACCAATCAGAGATAGTCAGGGGCGGGAGCTCTCTGATTGGTCGTGGTCTAGATATTCATGTAGTCCGCGTGTACGTTTGAAAGTGCAGGGCGGAGGGAGAGAGAGAGGTGAGTAGCTTGAATAAAGCGATATCGATTAGTTAAATCCTGAATTGACTTTTAAATATAAATGTATTTTGCCAGAAACGCCAGAATCTCAGGTCACAAAACCTTTTTAACAACCACCAAACAGTAAATGAGAGCAGGCACACGGACTCCACACAAAGACGTAAACGCAGAGCGGACCCGACGCATCAGAATCAGATTTCTCTTTCTCGGCTTTCTCACCCGACGGCCCGTAGACGGACACGCCGTCGGGGCTGAAAGCTGACAGCTCACTGATTCTGATGCGTCGGGTCCGCGCTGTGTTTACGTCTTTTTTGCGCTCGATTCTGAGCTGCAGGTTTTGTCTCTCTCCAACCAAAATTCACTGAACCATGCAGTAAACTACGCTTCACATTTGATAAACATCGTCATGAATTCCCTCTGACTTTTGCTGTTTTGCCTCCACCACGATAAAAATCACACTTCATGCACAGCTCTCTCTCTCGCTCTCTCTGTACTTCAAGAACAGTTTCCCATCTCAAATCTGTTTTCTGTATTATTCATTCGCTTATTACCCACCAATGTACCGTTGTTTACAGCGCTGTCGGCTTTTTTTTTCTTTTTTTTGTTTTACTTAATGACCTCAGAAAAGAAAGTCTAATTTCTGCTGTTCAATACTGAAGAAGACATTTAAACTTTTTAAAACTATGCAAAATTGCAGAATATTGCAGAATATTTTAAGGTTATCTGCTATAAAAAGCCAGACCAGGAGAATCTCCTTCATGTTTTTTCTGAGTTTTATCCTCAGTTACTTTCACACAAAGGCATCTGCTGTGATGTTTACAATTCTGATGAAGTCTCACAAGTGTCAGTACTGATAAATGATCAGAATTATAATATTTCTGACTGTCTGAGGCAAAATTGAATCGAATTGGGACTTTGTGAATCAGAATCGAATGGATTATAGAAATCAGTGATGATGCCCAGCCCTAGTCAGCAGCCTAGGCCTGACAGAAGTGGATGTAGCTGTGGGTAATAAGAAAAAATTAAAAGAAGGATTGATAACTTTTTTGTTAACTTAAGGCCTGATCCGTCTGAAATTCATAGCCAGCTCTGACACAGAGCCATCAATCTCTAAACGCTGAAAAAGCACCGTGTATCCGGAAAACACATTATATGTCATCATAAATGCACTGCCCAAGTGTCCCCTCTCCCCACTGCCTTTTAGCGGCAGGCAGCAGCAAACAGGTCGTCAGAGGAGGCCAGGATGATGATTAAGTTTAACATTGTCTACAATATTGCCAAAGAGTGCCAAAGCACTTTAAGCACAAGCACAAGATTGTTAGTTAATCATTTACAAATCAATATTGTCTGTATGGACAGCAATTTTCCGCCCAAAAAAGTACACATGTAAAACTGCGGTGTTAAGCGATGTGGTTGAAAAATTTGGCTGCGCCTAAGAAAAAAAATTTAGGCACACTAGTGCAACTGTAGCAAAAGGTTAGTCTAGAGCCCTGAGAGATCAAAATTCATAACAGGTAATTCACATTCAAGTTAAACAGGAGAATATTTTTCAAGAATTTTTTTATGAAGAATTCAGAATTTGTTGAAATTTTTGAGAAGAGCATATTAATAGAAATTCGCTCAGAAACAAATATTTTTGATTTATCAAAATTCTCTCTCCGCTCACTTTCTTTAGTCTACCAGGAGTTTCTCTGGCTATGATTGTTTTGACTAGCTCTGTTCATTTTAAGATCATCTGAGAGTTCAGGAGTTTAAAGGTCAGACTGGGGTCAAGTCTTATCATTCTTGATGATGGTTTGGATTTACTGCCAGCCACGTGTTAGCTTCAGCAGCTTGGTGAGGCTAAGCTGTAGTGAAAGGCACGACAAAGAGACACACACAAATGTGTCAAAGGTTACACCACTGAGCAAATAAGAGATAAGGGAGCAAAAACATGAAGGTGTCCTGTGTCAAGTTGGTTCTAACTATAATGTGTCAAAAATGAGAGACTGATCAAAAATTGACATTTTTTTCCCCAAGACACAGTAATAAAGAGAAACATGTGAGCAGAGGGGCAAAAATAAAGACAGAAGTTTAGACAGTGAAACAGAACGGGAGAGACAAATTTGTACTTCAGGAACCAGATGTTGGTAAAGAGGCTGAGACAGGCTGCAGACAGAGATGCATGGGGAATGTAAGTAAGCTGATCAGCACTTGGAAAGGCCATTTGAGACACACCAGCAGCAACACCACTGTCACACGGAAGCATATTTACATAATATTGTGTGTTGTCAGTGGAGTGATGGCTAGTGCAGGTAGCTATCTGTAGGAGCAGGATATACATGTTAACCTGATTGAGTATGTGTGTGTGTGTTTGGTTGTGTGTCTATTCTGGCCATCTCCCGTCACCCTCACTGGACAGGTGGCATCCCCTAGCCCTGTGATTAGCATGTCAATGTCTTCACATGTTGATGGGAGCGCCACTGCAGGCATCTACATTCATATATAAATGTAAATTCAAAACCCTCCCCCATCCCGTCACCTTCACACACCTGCACCATTTCAACTCTGACAGTTCAGGATTAATTTGGTTGCTTCCCATCTGTGGAGATGGTGGCAGAACGGGTACTGGGATTGCCTCGGACACCGCCAAACAATCATGACATGCGACAGGGATGGTGGAGCCAGGGGAGGAAATGACAGCCACAGAATGTCCCAATCAAGAAAACTTTGTATGAAAGCCATCTAAGAAACTTTTGACCCCTTATTTCGTCTTTCATATTCTAATGATGTGTTTCTGCAGATGAGTCCTCATCAGGACTCAGACAAAATGACAGGCTTCATCACATTCTAGGAGTGTCCGTGCTGTCAGTCCAAAAACAGTGATTTAGAAGGGTTTGGAAACACTTAAACTCCGTCCTGAAACTAGAAGGTTTCAACTGAAGTCTACAGCCTTAATTTTATTTTGCTTATATTTGATGTGTGTGTGTGTGTGTGTGTGTGTGTGTGTGTGTGTGTGTGTGTGTGTGTGTGTGTGTGTGTGTGTGTGTGTGTGTGCGTGCATGTGTGTCACACAGTCTAGATACTGTGTTCTGAAACACTGGAAATCCCCCCAGATTATGCATTTCATATCTATATATCTATTCACCTCAGTTCCACTGGAGTAAAGACAGAAATCTTAGACATAGATATATTCGTACAGAGATCCGAGAGAATGAAATTAAAATTGCCTATATCACAGGTATTTATCCTCCAACATTTTTTAAATTACATTTTCACAAATATTAGTCTATTTATTGAATTTTCAGTGGGATCGTATCAACGATCCTTTGAGATGGCACTGCGCTAAATTAAAATCCAATAGATAATTCATAGTAAATTCTGTAAACTGTTAATTGGTCTTCAAGATGAAAAGGGCCATTAGTGTAAGTTCTGTTTATTAAAGACTTTAAGTAATCTGTGTAAAAAAGGACTAATAATATTTTGAGAATGAATGCATGAACTTTAACACCAAAGTTAAAATAATATTGGGTATTTCAAGAATTTCATTTATATGTGGTATTTCTCCTATTCTGCACTCCCATTGGCATCAGTGGCCACATTTAACATTGGACCAACCATTTTATCAGTAAGGTAAAGAACAGAATGACCATTTTTAATACATGGTTAGAAACCTGACTGAGCTAAATCAATGAAAAATGGTGAACTTGAAGGGCACATATCAAACACACCCTCTGCCAACTAACAATTTTATACAAAATCAAATATGTGAAAAACTACCTGCAAAGAGTTCAGATGCAAAACTGTCTAAATATCACTCCCATGAAAATCTGATAAATGACACAATGATATTAAGTTCAGTTCAATTCTTTTTGATTTAAATATAACACATAATCACAACAGTTGCCTCAAGTGAAAGCTTTCAGTAGAATATTCAAATGCTTTTGCTTGGAACTTCCAGTCATTTCTATATTTAGTCTCCTCCACTTTGCCACCATCAATAAGAACATATGATTCAGACCATGTGATATTCAAAAAAGTCCCCTTTACCACTTTTTTCAAACCTATGTAATAATAATGTGCTTTACCAGCTTACGTGACACGATAACAGTACAATTTGCTTATATCTATTTATTTTACCTACTTATTTCAACATTTTTAATAACTCATATATTGATTGCGTATTTATTTTGAGCACAGTGCATGGTAGAGTGCATTATTTTGTAATGTCTTGTGTTTTTTGATTATTCTGTTATTGTTTGGCAATTAAATGTCATTTGCTATAATTATATGTCGTCGTACTGTGCGGTTATTGCTGATCAGTGTGTTTAGTGTTCCATTTGAATTTTGCTTTCACAGTTTGTAATGTTTTCAGCTCCATCTTCAATAATTTTACAACCATTTCCTTTGTTCCTTTATAGTGTCCAAAGAAATGGATTTAGAAAATCCTGGCAAATTTGCGAAATTATTTTTGTTAAAACTTTTGGTTTTCCTTTGTTGATTTTCAAATATCTTTTATTTGTTATACATCACATTAATATTTCATATCGGAATTCAGAGATGCACATATTTTATTTTGTTACATTTCCCCCTCCTTCTATGATCGTACGCTACTCTTTAAAGAAAAATATTTGACTTTTATAATATAATCAAACAATTTAAAAGGCTGCCAACTGACAGTAAAATGTAATATAAAAAATACAGCTTGTGTGTGTGTGTGTGTGTGTGTGTGTGTGTGTGTGTGTATGTGTGTGTTTGTGTGTGTGTGTGTGCCATTCCAATTAAAAAACATGGGCAGGGAAGAGGAATGTGTAGTTTTTTCCTCAGAGACTAAAGTCAATACAAACACTAAATGACACACTGATGCAAGCAAGAAGCTCCCTGCACGGATGAACATGCAGCTGACACACACACACACACACACACACACACACACACACACACACACACACACACACACACACACACACACACACACACACACACACACACACAGACAAACCCGTCAGCAAAACAAGTTAAAGCCACCCACAGACAGAATCTCTCAGACGAGATAGCAAAAATCCTGTTTCTGTTTTTTTGTTCATCTTTTCTTCTGCATCTTGTGACTGGCCTAATTGAGTTGTAAATCATCACAATTATAAGTTGATTCCATACTGTGATGTCAGAACATTTCTTCACAAAGCTGCAGAAAGGCATAATTACAGAGGGAATTAAAAAATGTGCCTGAATGTGCTGTTCCAAACAGGAACAACAAACATATTACATTCCCCCGAAGGCTATACCAACACTAACTGTACAGTACGCTGCATTCAATAATAATGCATTTAATTAGCTATTCCATTCTTCAGCAGCTTCTTTAAATGGGTTATGAAATGGGTTAATTAGAAAAGAATAAAAAAATACATCTGAAATTTTATTTTTTTTCTTCAAAGTGCACTGTTCAGAATATTGATGGGAGCAGATGGTATTAGCAAGCTGCATGCTGTGTGTCCATGTGCATGTGGCAGGGCTAGTTTCAATTCATGCTCGCTCCACACCTTTGATAGTCAAGTGGATTACACCTTGTGTTCAAACAGAAAAGGGAGGAAAGAAAGCGGCAGAACACAAAATGGAATTAGAAGGCTGCTTATAGGCCCTGATTCATTTATTGTTAACTCCTTCCAGTTCATTAAGCCTAATCCCTGTTAGGATGGTGATGTGGTGAGTAGCAGAGGGTTTGAATGGGTCCAGGCTGGCTGTGAGGCCAGTGAGGGTTGGGGAGGGTGGGCCGGGGTGGGGGGCTATGTGTGCTTATTGTGGACGTCTCAGTCCTAGTCCCCGCGGTGTGTTTGTGCATTGTGTGTGTATGAGATGGGGGAGGAAGAGGCAGTCAGCTGGACAAGGGAGTGAACCCTTTTCTCCTGCTGGGTGCCAGTGCTCTCTTGGGTAGGTGTTGAGTTCCACCCACCCACCCTGAGGGTTTTGTTTTAGCCCCCCACTGCTGAGTCCCTGTGACAAGCGTGAAGCAGTCCTTTCCCTTTGTGAATCAATCTGGCGGGGTTCTTCGCGCCTCGCCTGGCCAGACACACATGAACACACACAGACACACGCACACACACACACATACACACACAGGCAGGGTCACCAATGGCCATGTTAATACAGATGTACATGCCAATAAGGTCCCTTAATCAGTACACAAGAGGGAGAGATTGACTTTTAAAGAAGACATACGGCCGCTTTCTTTCAACCCCAGCGGAGCTGTTCACTCTGTGCAGCACTGACTCTTTTAATTTTCCCTGTATGGCTGACCAAGGCCACATTCTGCCTGAACAGAAGCAGAGTGAAAAAATAAATCTAGAATCTGTAAACACACTATTTCATTAATAAGACAATTTGTATCCACACTGGCAGTTAACGTGCTCTAAAACGTGCATTAAAAAATTACACAAACGTAGTGAACGACAACAACAACTAATAAAAGTTTAAAGAAAAAACACTGAATGTAACATCTAAAAAACTTTTATATGTTACAAAGAAACAACATCGACAAAAATATAAAAATTAAAATAGATTAAAAATGTCGACATCCTACGTACCTCCTTCAGCAGATTCATGTGACAACAGCTTTTAAGATTCAGGCTGTGCATTCATCATTATGACCAGTGAATCTCAAATCTCCAGGAGAAGCAACAACACAAGGTTTTGCCTGGGCGGTTCTTCTAAAGCACCATCTTTATTTTATTTTTTTATTTGCCACTTGCTTACTGACATGTGATGATTTCCAGGCTCTGAAGTGCTTTTCCCCTCTGATGTTTAATCAGATTCAGTGATCTTTGCTTGGATTCATTTGGTTTGGCCTGCTGAAAGTTCATGTTTTACACACCACTTTGCAAAATCCTGTTTGGAACAAAGAGATACATTTCCAAAACTCTTACAGGATATTTTACATATACAGTAATGTCCCAATGCATAAATTATATAACAGTTTTCCTGGAAATTTCAAAAATATATAAAGACTTAACTGGAGGCTCTACTTAGGGAAAAATATGGGCTCACGGTTCTTTTTCATACAATGAATAACATAGAGCAACAAGTACGACACACAGTTATTTATTTTTTATTTAATATATATATTCATTAAATATGACTCAAGTGAGTACATCAATCTAAAAAGAAATCACATTGCTTTTATACTTTTGTAATGTTGTGGTCTTTAATGAGAGCTTAATGGTATTTCTGGTGTTAAAATAGGTCAGTAAAATGAATTTATGTCTCACAGCTGTCGTAATATAATTGGCTTTTCATTATGCTGCCTGCACTGTTAACATGCACTTCATAAACAACCGTGCTGTTACTGGAAACTCTGTCATTTTTTTCCCTACTGGAAACATGAAAAATCAAACTCCTCCCTTCACCCTTCCCAGAGCTTTATATGACAAAGCTTTCCCTTCTATGCAATGTAGCTTATAAAGTACCCAAGAGCGTAGATTTGGTTTTGGCATTGGTGGGGACGGATGGTTCAACCACCGAACCTGCCCTGTTTCTTTTTTTCCCTTTTTGTCGTTGCTTCTTGATAAATAAAGGAGAAATATACTTGCCTACATATGCTATTCTACATGCTTTTAAACCATTTAAAATTACAATTCATAGTTTTATATGTGAATTATATAATGTTAAATTACTATTAAACAAATGAATGACTAAGTATTTTAGACTTTAGTTTACTTCAGCCATATTCCATATAACTCAGGTATCATACAAAAATAAAAATAGAGTGTGACAATAAAAGAATATGACTTTAAGGACTTAACAACATTACTTCAGTTACACCAACATCTCTGATACATCAGCACTAAGGGAACACTGAGTGACCTGGTGGGTTTTGTCCATAAAACTACTCGTCTAAGATTACCACAAAGTAAAAGATCTCTCAGCAAAATTATGCAACATTTTAGGCACTATTGCCCCGATCAACTCAGTGAGCTGGGATGTTTTATTCTAAACATGAACTACGGTTACAGCAACATGGACTACTGGTGTCCCACACAACAACTCAACGTCCACTACACTGTAAGACCGAATAGTAATAGGTTGATAAATGAAATGAGTTCCAACTACTTAAAAACCTGTTATAAGTTCATACACCTTTATTTTTTTGAGTAGTTTGAACAAGTTTGTTTTTCAAGTTATTAGTACTTGAATATATTGATTAGTTTCTGGCATTGCCCTCAAATAATTTGAGTTTTAACACTGACGTCACTTACGTGCCTACGTACGTACCTACGTGCGCCACCTGTTTCTTTATGAAGTGCTGGCAACCATCTTGGATTCCTCGCTTCGAGTGCGAATGCCCGCTCATTACTCCGAAAGAAACTTGTGGAACGTTAATATCCGAACAGAAATAAAAACATTTGTCAAGGGTTTTTTTGCGGCATTGCCTTTGACGCTGGATAAAGGAGGGCATGCTATGGTATGTTACGGACTTTTGAACTGGAACAGCTAACGCTCTGCACTTGGCTAGCTGCATTTACCGCCTTTGCAGCATCTTCAGGAGCGCTTTTGTGGTAAGTTTTATTTTTTCTGAAACTATAGTTCTCCGTTGTAATATGGGTTTTTTATCGTCATAAATGTACAACTCTAGCAGGCATTTAAGAATTACATGCATGCGTCGTTTTATCCATGTTGGCTTGGCCCCAAAGTGTTTTGCATGAATTATGCTAATAAGCTCATATTTAGTATAACACATTATTAGTCCCAGCAGAGGCTGGGACTAATAATGTGTTAATAACTTTTCTAATCTCTTACTATTTTAAAAGAAGTCTTTTGAAGGCGTTTCTGGATTTGCAGATTATAAACTGCCTTGTGGTTAAATTGTTGAATCAATATGCACTGCTGCGCTGCTTCACACTTAGCGCATACGTGGATATTGACTTTGGCTAACCCATTTGCTAACTGGTGGAACTTAAAACTTACGTTTAGTTCTCTGGAGTTGTACATATTAAAACTGGGGCAGCAAAATTGTAGGCACAGGACATACTTACAAAAGCAGTGATTAATCATTACATAATTAGGCGGTAGAACTTGGTTTACATTGCAAATAGTTATGTATACCAAGTTGAAATGTAGAATCTTCTGAACTGTAAAATTGTTGTGCCTGGTCTATTTTAGGTTAGCTTAAGGGTGAATCCATCAATAATATATTTACCAAACAGTTATTTTTTCGTTTTATTTTATTCTGATGCCCAGTGTTCATTAGTGAAAGACTTAGTTTTTTATCTGTCAGGGGCTGGGTCTGTGACACAGCATTTTGAGTTTATTTTGTATTTTTGCTTTCTTATGTTATATTGAAATGAGGTGAAGTTCTTGTATTGTTGTTATTATTAGTTAAGGTTTAGTTGAGTTCTGGGCTGGTTATGTTTCATCTGTGTCTCCTTGGTTGTGTGTCTTTTCTGTTCTCTGTGTAGTCTGTCTTGTCTTCTGTGTTTTACTGTTATGTCCATGCCAGGGCAGAAGTAAATTTTCAGGGGTGAAGATGCTGTTTACCATGACCAGCTAAGACTACAGATTGTAGATGAAGTCGAGAAAAGTGAAAAGAATCCTGATTACAAAGCTGATGCACACAACTTTGGCCTTGCAATGCAAAGAGATCATCAATGATGACCTACCAGTAGGTCAGATCCTGGATTGCTGGCCTACTCTGAAATCCCAGTGTCACGGGCGAGAATGCGGTGGACTCAAGAGCAGACTCAATTTGCTTCGAACTGTGTATAATTTATTGAAAAGAACAAAACGTGAACAGAACTGGGTTTAACAGAAACCATACGCAGAAACTAAGGGAAATCCGTGGGCGGAGAGACCGGCGTAGAGCACGGGGAGAACTCTAACGGGAACTTCTGTAAACACAGGAGAGAGATGTTACTGAATGGAAAAAAACGAGTAAGGGACAGAGGTACGGAGTGCCAGTGGATAGTCTTGGGCTTACTTGGAGACCCTAGTTATTAGGCGGGAAAAGGGCTGCCGTGGGAGTATTCCAGAGAGGGTCAAGAGTGTGGAGAGTCCGGTCCAGATTCCAAGGAGGTGGAGAATACGGACTGAAGGGCAGGCTGAGGAGAAGTGGAGTATATAATCCTTGGGTTCAGAGCAGACGGAAGAACAGAATGGAGACCAAACCAGCACTACTGATGAGTGCGACGGGTGGTGAATCTGAAGAATACAGGAAACAAAAACACATTAACCCATGGTCCAGATATACAGAGTCAGAGCTCAGAGGAGGGCGAGTTTACCACAGATGGTAGCAGGATGAACTGGCGAGGAGTGGCAGGCCGTGCCGGCTTAAAAACCCTCTAGGTGGAGCCCCGGAGATTGACAACAGGTGATGAGCTGGCCAACTCCACCCCCAGGGACGAATGACAGGAACCTGGACCACGCCCGACCAGACACTCCCACAGCATATGACAGTACCTCCCCCTCAAGGGCCGCCACTCGGCAACCCCCCAGCCCGGGCCCTGCGAGGGGAGGAACGAAATGCAGCAATCGGGTCCAGAATGAGCGACCGGGGAACCCAAGAACGCTCCTCAGGCCCATACCCCTCCCAGTCCACTAGGTACTGGACACCACGACCACGGCGGCGCACGTCAACGATCCGCCGGACCGAATAGGCCGGATGACCGTCCACGAGCCGGGCGGGAGGCGGGGGAACAGATTGCGGACACAGAGGACTGCTACGGACCGGCTTGACCTGAGAGACGTGAAACGTCAGGTGGACGCGCCAGGAGGCCGGGAGCCTGAGACGGACCGCCGAGGGGCCGACAACAGCAGTGATCTCATAGGGGCCAACATAGCGGGGAGCCAACTTTCGAGAAAGCGACCGCAAGGGAATGTCCTTAGCACAAAGCCACACCCGTTGTCCAGGCCGATACGCCGGAGTGACAGAGCGGCGACGATCCGCATAGTCCCGTTGCCGGTCGACAGTCGCAAGGAGAGCCCGTCGGACCCTCCGCCACATCCGCCGGCAGCGTCGAAGGTGATGCTGGACCGAAGGAACAGCCAAATCCGTCTCATCCTCCGGGAACAACGGTGGCTGATACCCCAGCGAGGCCTCAAAGGGGGACAAACCCGTCGCTGAAGACGTGAGAGAATTATGGGCGTACTCCACCCAAGGCAACTGAGACGACCAGGCAGCCGGGTTCAGCGACGAGACGCAGCGAAGAGCGGATTCCAACTCCTGGTTCAAACGCTCAGTCTGGCCATTGGTCTGCGGATGGAAACCAGAACTCAAGTTGGCCTTGGCACCCAGGGCTGTACAGAAGGCCCTCCATACTCGGGAGACAAACTGAGGCCCCCTGTCAGACACAATCTCCGAGGGTATGCCATGAAGACGGAACACATGGTCTGTAAGGATCTGGGTGGTCTCCGCAGCCATCGGCAGCTTGTCCAGGGCCACGAAATGAGCCGCCTTGGAAAACCGATCAACTATGGACAGAACCACCGTCTTCCCCGAAGAGGCTGGGAGGCCGGTAACAAAATCCAAGGCGATATGAGACCAAGGCCTATGCGGGGTACTCAGCGGTCGGAGTAAGCCAGACGGGGGCCGATTAGAGGTCTTGTTACGGGCACAAACGGAACAGGCAGCCACATAAGCCTTCACATCCTTGTCCATAGAACGCCACCAGAAATACCTCTTCAACAGAGCCGTGGTCCTACTCACTCCCGGGTGGCAAGTAAACCGGGCTGTATGGATCCAATGGATAACAGCCGACCGGGCGGCAGAGGGTACAAAACGCCGACCGGGCGGGCCAGTTCCCGGATCAGCGTCGTCCCGCAGTCCTTGGCGTATAGCCTCCTCCACATCCCAGGTGAGGGAGCCAATCCTGCAGGTGGAAGGGAGAATGAGCTCCGGGTCCCGGGAGTCCGAGTCCGAGGAGTACTGGCGAGACAGAGCATCAGGTTTAAGATTCTTGGAACCCGGGCGATAGGAAATGTCAAAGTTAAATCGGGCGAAGAAAAGGGACCACCGAGCCTGGCGGGAGTTCAGTCTCTTAACCGTTCTGAGATAAGTCAGATTCTTGTGATCTGTCCAGATGATGAATGGATGTTCCGTCCCCTCCAGCCAGTGGCGCCACTCCTCCAAAGCCAACTTAATGGCCAGGAGCTCCCTATCCCCAACGTCATAGTTCTGTTCGGCAGGAGATAGGCGTCGAGAAAAATAGGCGCAGGGCTGGAGCTTGCCATGAGGACCAGAACGCTGAGACAGCACAGCCCCCACCCCCACGCTTGAAGCATCAACCTCCACCACAAACTGCCTACTCGTGTCAGGATGGACTAAAACAGGAGCCGAAGTGAAAAGCCGTTTGAGCGTGGCGAAGGCCGAGTGAGCCTCGGGGGACCAAACGAAGGGGACCCGAGAGGAAGTAAGGCGAGTGAGAGGCGCAGCCACCCAACTGTAGTCCCTGACAAAACGCCTATAGAAATTCGCGAAGCCAAGGAACTGCTGCAGCTGTCTACGCGAACCAGGAACGGGCCACTCCACTACTGCCTTAACCTTTACAGGGTCCGTCTTCACCTGCCCTTCCGCCAGTAGGTAGCCCAGAAACGAGATAGATGAGACATGAAAGTCACACTTCTCGGCCTTCACATAAAGGCGGTTCTCCAACAGTCGCTGCAGCACACTCCGGACATGCACACGATGCTCTTCAAGGGACCGAGAAAAAATCAAAATGTCGTCCAGATAAACAAACACAAAAACATTAAAAAAATCCCGGAGCACGTCATTCACCAGTGCCTGGAAGACTGCAGGGGCATTGGTGAGGCCAAACGGCATCACCAGGTATTCAAAATGCCCCAGAGGAGTGTTAAAAGCAGTCTTCCACTCGTCGCCCTCCCTTATGCGGACAAGGTGGTACACGTTCCTCAAGTCCAACTTAGAGAAGACAGTGGCCCCATGGAGGGGTTCGAAAGCTGAACTGATCAAAGGCAGGGGATACCTGTTCCTAATCGTGATCGCATTAAGGCCCCTGTAATCAATGCACGGCCGGAGCGACGCATCCTTTTTAGAAACAAAAAAGAAACCAGCGGCCACCGGTGAGGAAGAAGGACGAATGAGACCGGCCGCCAGCGAATCCCGGACGTACGTCTCCATAGTCCCCCTCTCCGAACGGGACAGATTATAGAGACGGCTGGAGGGCAGAGGGGCACCGGGGAGGAGATCAATAGTACAATCATAGGGCCGATGAGGAGGCAGCGACAGAGCCCTGTCCTTACTGAACACTTCTTGTAGATCATGATATTCAGGAGGGACAGAGGTAAGGTCAGGGGGGGAGACAACCACTGGAGGAGAAACAAAAGCCCCCGAGGGCAGTGCTGACTTTAAACAGTTGGCGAGACAAAACAAACTCCAACTCGCTACTCTCTTCCCTGCCCAGTCAATGTGTGGATTGTGCTTCTGCAACCACGGAAAACCAAGGATCACTGGCACGTCAAGGGAAGAGGTGGTAAAGAGAGTTATGTCTTCCTGATGATTACCTGACGTGACTAACTTGACAGGCGCGGTCCGGTGAGTGATCATCGCGAACACCTCATTATTCAAAGCGGCGGCCGGGATCGGAGGCTCGAGCTGAATGAGGGGCAAATTCAACGATTTAGCCACCGCAGCATCTATCAAATTCTGCTCCGACCCGGAGTCAACGAGAGCACAAAGAGAATGAGCCCTAGTACCGGACATCAACGAAACCGAAAGCAAAAGACGGGGTTTATCACTCTTAAAAACACTGCCCACCCGTAACCCCGGACTTACCGGCGGGCCACGCCTTTTGGCCGGACCGGGCAAACAGCGATGCGATGGCCGCTTCCTCCGCAGTAGAAGCACTCTCCGGCTCGGAAACGCCGCTCCCGCTCCTCAGGAGTGAGCCGACCGTGGCCAATCTGCATAGGCTCAGGGGAAGGAGAGCGAGGACGGACGGATGATGTCACCGGAAGCGACGGGGGTAACGCCGAAACGGCCGCGGGTCGAAACAGTGACGGAGAGGGTCTGGACCGCCTCTCAGCGTCTCTCTCCCTCAGTCGACTATCGATCCTGAGAGCAAGAGAGACAAGCGCTTCAAACGTGGCCGGCTCGTCGTGCACAGCCAGCTGATCCTTCAGTTGTTCGGAAAGGGACGCTAGGAAAATACCCCGCAGCGCAGCGTCTGGCCAACCCGCTTCAACAGCAGCGGTGCGGAACTCGATCGCGTATTCCGCAACGCTGCATTTTCCCTGGCGGAGTCCCAACAGCCTCTTAGCTGCAGTACCCTCAGAGATCGGGTGAGCGAACGTAGCCTTGAATTCCTTGAGGAAGTCCTCATAGGAACACAAGGCAATCGGATGAGAAAACAAAAACGCCTCAGCCCACGCAAGCGCCTTAACCCCTAAGCAACCCAACAAAATGGGAAATCTTGGCAGCATCATTAGGAAACGCATGCGGCGTGCGACTGACGAACAACGACCACTGAAACAGGAACCCCCCACACAGCCCCAGCTCTCCGTGAAAAGGCTCCGGTGGAGGGGAAGAGATGCCCCGATAAGCCGATTCAGGACGCGCAAAGGCGGGTGCAGACAACGGTTCCGGCTGACTAGGGAAAATGGGTGGATTCGACTCCCTGATTTCTGAAAACCGGGTAAGTAACTCCTCCTGTTTATCACTGATAGCATTACACTGATCCATTAAGGACGTCAAGGTCTGTTCATGCCGTCCTAACACCGCGCCCTGTTCATTAATGGCGGCGCGAATTGGGTCCGCTGAGTCCATAAGTGGCCAGTTCGTTCTGTCACGGGCGAGAATGCGGTGGACTCAAGAGCAGACTCAATTTGCTTCGAACTGTGTATAATTTATTGAAAAGAACAAAACGTGAACAGAACTGGGTTTAACAGAAACCATACGCAGAAACTAAGGGAAATCCGTGGGCGGAGAGACCGGCGTAGAGCACGGGGAGAACTCTAACGGGAACTTCTGTAAACACAGGAGAGAGATGTTACTGAATGGAAAAAAACGAGTAAGGGACAGAGGTACGGAGTGCCAGTGGATAGTCTTGGGCTTACTTGGAGACCCTAGTTATTAGGCGGGAAAAGGGCTGCCGTGGGAGTATTCCAGAGAGGGTCAAGAGTGTGGAGAGTCCGGTCCAGATTCCAAGGAGGTGGAGAATACGGACTGAAGGGCAGGCTGAGGAGAAGTGGAGTATATAATCCTTGGGTTCAGAGCAGACGGAAGAACAGAATGGAGACCAAACCAGCACTACTGATGAGTGCGACGGGTGGTGAATCTGAAGAATACAGGAAACAAAAACACATTAACCCATGGTCCAGATATACAGAGTCAGAGCTCAGAGGAGGGCGAGTTTACCACAGATGGTAGCAGGATGAACTGGCGAGGAGTGGCAGGCCGTGCCGGCTTAAAAACCCTCTAGGTGGAGCCCCGGAGATTGACAACAGGTGATGAGCTGGCCAACTCCACCCCCAGGGACGAATGACAGGAACCTGGACCACGCCCGACCAGACACTCCCACAGCATATGACAGTACCTCCCCCTCAAGGGCCGCCACTCGGCAACCCCCCAGCCCGGGCCCTGCGAGGGGAGGAACGAAATGCAGCAATCGGGTCCAGAATGAGCGACCGGGGAACCCAAGAACGCTCCTCAGGCCCATACCCCTCCCAGTCCACTAGGTACTGGACACCACGACCACGGCGGCGCACGTCAACGATCCGCCGGACCGAATAGGCCGGATGACCGTCCACGAGCCGGGCGGGAGGCGGGGGAACAGATTGCGGACACAGAGGACTGCTACGGACCGGCTTGACCTGAGAGACGTGAAACGTCAGGTGGACGCGCCAGGAGGCCGGGAGCCTGAGACGGACCGCCGAGGGGCCGACAACAGCAGTGATCTCATAGGGGCCAACATAGCGGGGAGCCAACTTTCGAGAAAGCGACCGCAAGGGAATGTCCTTAGCACAAAGCCACACCCGTTGTCCAGGCCGATACGCCGGAGTGACAGAGCGGCGACGATCCGCATAGTCCCGTTGCCGGTCGACAGTCGCAAGGAGAGCCCGTCGGACCCTCCGCCACATCCGCCGGCAGCGTCGAAGGTGATGCTGGACCGAAGGAACAGCCAAATCCGTCTCATCCTCCGGGAACAACGGTGGCTGATACCCCAGCGAGGCCTCAAAGGGGGACAAACCCGTCGCTGAAGACGTGAGAGAATTATGGGCGTACTCCACCCAAGGCAACTGAGACGACCAGGCAGCCGGGTTCAGCGACGAGACGCAGCGAAGAGCGGATTCCAACTCCTGGTTCAAACGCTCAGTCTGGCCATTGGTCTGCGGATGGAAACCAGAACTCAAGTTGGCCTTGGCACCCAGGGCTGTACAGAAGGCCCTCCATACTCGGGAGACAAACTGAGGCCCCCTGTCAGACACAATCTCCGAGGGTATGCCATGAAGACGGAACACATGGTCTGTAAGGATCTGGGTGGTCTCCGCAGCCATCGGCAGCTTGTCCAGGGCCACGAAATGAGCCGCCTTGGAAAACCGATCAACTATGGACAGAACCACCGTCTTCCCCGAAGAGGCTGGGAGGCCGGTAACAAAATCCAAGGCGATATGAGACCAAGGCCTATGCGGGGTACTCAGCGGTCGGAGTAAGCCAGACGGGGGCCGATTAGAGGTCTTGTTACGGGCACAAACGGAACAGGCAGCCACATAAGCCTTCACATCCTTGTCCATAGAACGCCACCAGAAATACCTCTTCAACAGAGCCGTGGTCCTACTCACTCCCGGGTGGCAAGTAAACCGGGCTGTATGGATCCAATGGATAACAGCCGACCGGGCGGCAGAGGGTACAAAACGCCGACCGGGCGGGCCAGTTCCCGGATCAGCGTCGTCCCGCAGTCCTTGGCGTATAGCCTCCTCCACATCCCAGGTGAGGGAGCCAATCCTGCAGGTGGAAGGGAGAATGAGCTCCGGGTCCCGGGAGTCCGAGTCCGAGGAGTACTGGCGAGACAGAGCATCAGGTTTAAGATTCTTGGAACCCGGGCGATAGGAAATGTCAAAGTTAAATCGGGCGAAGAAAAGGGACCACCGAGCCTGGCGGGAGTTCAGTCTCTTAACCGTTCTGAGATAAGTCAGATTCTTGTGATCTGTCCAGATGATGAATGGATGTTCCGTCCCCTCCAGCCAGTGGCGCCACTCCTCCAAAGCCAACTTAATGGCCAGGAGCTCCCTATCCCCAACGTCATAGTTCTGTTCGGCAGGAGATAGGCGTCGAGAAAAATAGGCGCAGGGCTGGAGCTTGCCATGAGGACCAGAACGCTGAGACAGCACAGCCCCCACCCCCACGCTTGAAGCATCAACCTCCACCACAAACTGCCTACTCGTGTCAGGATGGACTAAAACAGGAGCCGAAGTGAAAAGCCGTTTGAGCGTGGCGAAGGCCGAGTGAGCCTCGGGGGACCAAACGAAGGGGACCCGAGAGGAAGTAAGGCGAGTGAGAGGCGCAGCCACCCAACTGTAGTCCCTGACAAAACGCCTATAGAAATTCGCGAAGCCAAGGAACTGCTGCAGCTGTCTACGCGAACCAGGAACGGGCCACTCCACTACTGCCTTAACCTTTACAGGGTCCGTCTTCACCTGCCCTTCCGCCAGTAGGTAGCCCAGAAACGAGATAGATGAGACATGAAAGTCACACTTCTCGGCCTTCACATAAAGGCGGTTCTCCAACAGTCGCTGCAGCACACTCCGGACATGCACACGATGCTCTTCAAGGGACCGAGAAAAAATCAAAATGTCGTCCAGATAAACAAACACAAAAACATTAAAAAAATCCCGGAGCACGTCATTCACCAGTGCCTGGAAGACTGCAGGGGCATTGGTGAGGCCAAACGGCATCACCAGGTATTCAAAATGCCCCAGAGGAGTGTTAAAAGCAGTCTTCCACTCGTCGCCCTCCCTTATGCGGACAAGGTGGTACACGTTCCTCAAGTCCAACTTAGAGAAGACAGTGGCCCCATGGAGGGGTTCGAAAGCTGAACTGATCAAAGGCAGGGGATACCTGTTCCTAATCGTGATCGCATTAAGGCCCCTGTAATCAATGCACGGCCGGAGCGACGCATCCTTTTTAGAAACAAAAAAGAAACCAGCGGCCACCGGTGAGGAAGAAGGACGAATGAGACCGGCCGCCAGCGAATCCCGGACGTACGTCTCCATAGTCCCCCTCTCCGAACGGGACAGATTATAGAGACGGCTGGAGGGCAGAGGGGCACCGGGGAGGAGATCAATAGTACAATCATAGGGCCGATGAGGAGGCAGCGACAGAGCCCTGTCCTTACTGAACACTTCTTGTAGATCATGATATTCAGGAGGGACAGAGGTAAGGTCAGGGGGGGAGACAACCACTGGAGGAGAAACAAAAGCCCCCGAGGGCAGTGCTGACTTTAAACAGTTGGCGAGACAAAACAAACTCCAACTCGCTACTCTCTTCCCTGCCCAGTCAATGTGTGGATTGTGCTTCTGCAACCACGGAAAACCAAGGATCACTGGCACGTCAAGGGAAGAGGTGGTAAAGAGAGTTATGTCTTCCTGATGATTACCTGACGTGACTAACTTGACAGGCGCGGTCCGGTGAGTGATCATCGCGAACACCTCATTATTCAAAGCGGCGGCCGGGATCGGAGGCTCGAGCTGAATGAGGGGCAAATTCAACGATTTAGCCACCGCAGCATCTATCAAATTCTGCTCCGACCCGGAGTCAACGAGAGCACAAAGAGAATGAGCCCTAGTACCGGACATCAACGAAACCGAAAGCAAAAGACGGGGTTTATCACTCTTAAAAACACTGCCCACCCGTAACCCCGGACTTACCGGCGGGCCACGCCTTTTGGCCGGACCGGGCAAACAGCGATGCGATGGCCGCTTCCTCCGCAGTAGAAGCACTCTCCGGCTCGGAAACGCCGCTCCCGCTCCTCAGGAGTGAGCCGACCGTGGCCAATCTGCATAGGCTCAGGGGAAGGAGAGCGAGGACGGACGGATGATGTCACCGGAAGCGACGGGGGTAACGCCGAAACGGCCGCGGGTCGAAACAGTGACGGAGAGGGTCTGGACCGCCTCTCAGCGTCTCTCTCCCTCAGTCGACTATCGATCCTGAGAGCAAGAGAGACAAGCGCTTCAAACGTGGCCGGCTCGTCGTGCACAGCCAGCTGATCCTTCAGTTGTTCGGAAAGGGACGCTAGGAAAATACCCCGCAGCGCAGCGTCTGGCCAACCCGCTTCAACAGCAGCGGTGCGGAACTCGATCGCGTATTCCGCAACGCTGCATTTTCCCTGGCGGAGTCCCAACAGCCTCTTAGCTGCAGTACCCTCAGAGATCGGGTGAGCGAACGTAGCCTTGAATTCCTTGAGGAAGTCCTCATAGGAACACAAGGCAATCGGATGAGAAAACAAAAACGCCTCAGCCCACGCAAGCGCCTTACCCCTAAGCAACCCAACAAAATGGGAAATCTTGGCAGCATCATTAGGAAACGCATGCGGCGTGCGACTGACGAACAACGACCACTGAAACAGGAACCCCCCACACAGCCCCAGCTCTCCGTGAAAAGACTCCGGTGGAGGGGAAGAGATGCCCCGATAAGCCGATTCAGGACGCGCAAAGGCGGGTGCAGACAACGGTTCCGGCTGACTAGGGAAAATGGGTGGATTCGACTCCCTGATTTCTGAAAACCGGGTAAGTAACTCCTCCTGTTTATCACTGATAGCATTACACTGATCCATTAAGGACGTCAAGGTCTGTTCATGCCGTCCTAACACCGCGCCCTGTTCATTAATGGCGGCGCGAATTGGGTCCGCTGAGTCCATAAGTGGCCAGTTCGTTCTGTCACGGGCGAGAATGCGGTGGACTCAAGAGCAGACTCAATTTGCTTCGAACTGTGTATAATTTATTGAAAAGAACAAAACGTGAACAGAACTGGGTTTAACAGAAACCATACGCAGAAACTAAGGGAAATCCGTGGGCGGAGAGACCGGCGTAGAGCACGGGGAGAACTCTAACGGGAACTTCTGTAAACACAGGAGAGAGATGTTACTGAATGGAAAAAAACGAGTAAGGGACAGAGGTACGGAGTGCCAGTGGATAGTCTTGGGCTTACTTGGAGACCCTAGTTATTAGGCGGGAAAAGGGCTGCCGTGGGAGTATTCCAGAGAGGGTCAAGAGTGTGGAGAGTCCGGTCCAGATTCCAAGGAGGTGGAGAATACGGACTGAAGGGCAGGCTGAGGAGAAGTGGAGTATATAATCCTCGGGTTCAGAGCAGACGGAAGAACAGAATAAGATAAGATAAGATAAGATAAGATAACCTTTATTAGTCCCACACGTGGGAAATTTGTTTTGTCACAGCAGGAAGTGGACAGTGCAAAAGTTATGAGGCAAAAATTAGAATACAATAAGAATAAATACAGTACACAACTGTACAGAATAGAATAAAATAAAATACTATATACAGTAGAATAAAATAAAATAAATATACAATAAGATAAAAATAGAATACAAATACAAATACTATATACAACTGAGTAAAAATACAACGATGACAGAAAGGATTATTGCACTTAGTATTATTGCATATGTATGGATGTGTGTGCTTGATCAGTTAAAGTCTTTATTATGGAGTCTGACAGCAGTGGGGAGGAAAGACCTGCGAAATCTCTCCGTCCCACACCGTGGGTGCCGCAGTCTCCCACTGAAGGAGCTGCTCAGTGCTGTCACAGTCTGCTGCATGGGGTGGGAGATGTTGTCCATCAGGGATGACAGCTTAGCCGCCGTTCTCCTGTCACTCATCACCTCCACTGGGTCCAGAGGGCATCCTAGAACAGAGCTGGCCCTTCGGATCACCCTGTTCAGTCTCTTCCTGTCCCCAGCAGAGATGCTGCCGCCCCAGCAGACCACGCCATAAAAGATAGCAGAAGCCACAACAGAGTCATAGAATTTCTTCAGGAGTGGGCCCTCCACTCCAAACGACCTGAGTCTCCGCAGCAGGTACAGCCTGCTCTGCCCTTTCCTGTAGAGGGCGTCTGAGTTATGAATCCAGTCCAGTCTATTGTTCAGATGAACACCAAGGTACCTGTAGCTGTCCACAGCCTCAATGTCCATACCTTGGATGTTCAGTGGTTGCAGTGGAGAATGCTTGTGCCTGCGGAAGTCTACCACCAGTTCCTTGGTTTTACTGGCGTTGATCTGGAGGTAGTTCAGCTGGCACCAGTCCACAAAGTCTTGGGTCAGACCTCTGTACTCCTTGTCGTCCCCATCAGTGATGAGGCCGACTATTGCAGAGTCATCAGAGAACTTCTGCAGGAAGCACTGGGTGGAATTGTGGGAGAAGTCTGCAGTGTAGATGGTGAAGAGGAACGGAGCCAGAACCGTTCCCTGTGGGGCCCCAGTACTGCAGACGACCCTGTCCGACACACAGCCCTGAGTCCTCACATACTGTGGTCGGTCGGTGAGGTAGTCCAGGATCCAGGTAGTGAGGTGATGGTCCACTCCAGAGTTCACCAGCTTGTCCTTTAGAACCGAGGGAAGAATGGTGTTGAAGGCACTGGAGAAATCAAAGAACATGATTCTCACAGTGCTTCCAGCGGTCTCCAGGTGAGCGAGGGAACGATGTAGGAGGTGAATGACGGCATCATCCGCTCCAATGCCAGGCTGGTAGGCAAACTGAAGTGGGTCCAGTGATGAGCTTATTAGGCGCCGAAGCTGAGCCAGGACCAACCGCTCCAGGGTCTTCATCAGGTGGGATGTCAGAGCCACCGGCCTGTAGCTGTTGAGGTCCTTGGGGCGTGAAGTCTTTGGCACTGGTACAACACAGGAGGTTTTCCAGAGCTGTGGGACTCTTCCCAACCTCAGGCTCAGGTTGAAGAGGTGTGGAGACCAAACCAGCACTACTGATGAGTGCGATGGGTGGTGAATCTGAAGAATACAGGAAACAAAAACACATTAACCCATGGTCCAGATATACAGAGTCAGAGCTCAGAGGAGGGCGAGTTTACCACAGATGGTAGCAGGATGAACTGGCGAGGAGTGGCAGGCCGTGCCGGCTTAAAAACCCTCTAGGTGGAGCCCCGGAGATTGACAACAGGTGATGAGCTGGCCAACTCCACCCCCAGGGACGAATGACAGGAACCTGGACCACGCCCGACCAGACACTCCCACAGCATATGACACCCAGTCCCAGGTAAGAATGTATATAGATGTATCTAACAAGATGTATTTTATATCAACTCCTGTTATCTGGCCTGTCTGAACAAATTATGCCTTTGGAGTGTAAGGATTTTGATGTATTTTGCAAAGATTTATAGACTAATTGAAACTTGTAAACACAAATGTATCCTGTGTGTTCAGATCTGTGCAGAATTCCACAGGATTACAAACCTTCACCTGAAAAACCACTTTTATGCTGTGCTGGATCAACATGCTCCCCGGCTCCAGAGCTTATTCAGAAAGAAAGCTGTTTGCACAGGGAACGTGTCTGATGTCCTGTCTCAGCTCTTCAGAAGCTATAATCTCCAGGTTAGTGGGTTTTTGTCTTGTTTTTTGAGCTTTAATTAATTTGATCAATTTTTCAATTTTAATTACCATTCTTGACTAGGTTAGCCAATAATTTAAAATAAAAATTTTCTTGTGATGTAGGAACAAGCTGATATCCATGCCCAAAGTGCTGGTGTGCTTCATGCCCTCTCTGCCTATTTGTACGAAGACACCTGTACCTTCATCAAAACATGGGATGTAAGTTTTGGACAAAGTTGTGAACAATATCTTAGTAGCATCCTTGTTTAGATTTCTCAAAACATTATGACACTTTGACAGTTTGAGAAGCATCTCCATGCTTGGATCTGTCTACAACAGTGTCCATGTCACATAATGGAAACACTACATGTTTTTAATGTGTGTAGACCTTCTATAATGTTCCTAGCCCAACCATACATCACTGTACAAATGAAAAAAATATATAACTCCTATTGACTTTCTGTTGTTATTGCTACGAAGAGGTATGACTTTGCTTTACTAAAAGTACTATTTTTGTCAGTTTGTTTTCTCAAATCTTTGGTGTGTTGTGGCTTTTTTGTTGTTCAAACAATTGATTTCTGAGCTAGTAATAATCCAGAAATGTGACTTGTATAGATGAAACTAAGAGAAATTCAACTTTAATTTATATATTTTATCTTATTCTTTCCCAGTTAAATTTACCCTTCATTCTAATTTGTGTTGTACAGTTATTTCATTTTTAACCTTAATTTATATTTTATTCCTTCCTAGTAAAATTTACCCTTTTTAATTTTTCATATTTATTTCCCTTTTTAATTTTTCATATTTATTTCCTATCTTATTCATAGCCTTTTCCTTTTTTTGTTTTCTTTAGGTCACGAGCAGTTGTCCAAGCATTTCACTGCATATCGTACTGTGTATGACTGTGTACGTGACAAATAAAATTTGAATTTGAATGCACTAACATGAAGTAATTTTGTTTTCTGTAGATGATGCATTCTGATAGACCAGATATTAGTGAAGTGCCACTAGGACGAGTCCTGATCAGAGCCAATTCCAGCGATGCAACATTCTTCTGCCCTGAGAAGACTGCAGTTTTGGTCGAGGGTAACATGATCATTGTTTTCACCACCCTGGCTGATGCATTTCTAGTGATATTTGGACTGACCTACGCCCTGCACCTAAGCTACCCAAAATGTTTGGCCAACATTTTTGACTTCATTCAGAACGTTTTGATGGGTCTGGAGGGTGGGAAGTTGAAGCCCAAAGTGCTGAGTCTTAAAAATGATCTTTTGGCAGCAGAATAATGTCCAGGGTTCTTACACAGCCCTCAAGTGCCTGTTAAAGCAAGTAATTCAGTTTATCATGTTTCCAAGTCTGGATAAGTTTTTTTTTTTTTTTTTTTTTTTAAAGAGAGAATAGAATAAAGAAATCTTTGCAGACTCTGTTTCATACTTCATTATCTAAAAGCCACATCCAAAGTAAAAGGGGTGATTTTTATTTTATTAATTTATTTTTTCCCCCATCATCACTTGTGTTTTTAGTTGATTTTGATTGTGTTTTTAGTTAGATAACTGTAAATCTATAGAGAAAATGAAGGACAATCTCACTACATTTCTGGCTTCTAGGTGGGATCTTGAATGTCACGTAAGGAACGTTCCTCCTGAACTATTCATAACTGACATAAGGCACTAAGGAGGTTTATAACACTTTGTTTTATGTCTCTAAAGAAGTATTTTTCTATTTAATGTTTTATTGCTTTGTTGTTGAGACTGTGATTGCACTCTACAAATGTGCATTTTGCATAACCACAGTATTGGCATATTAAAAAGGTTAACAATTATATTTCAGTGTATTAGCTGCACTATACTATAACTTTCATTCGGTTTTCCCACCTAATAATGCAGGATTTTCTTTTCCTTTTGTTTGTTTTTTAATAAAAAGGCCATACTCATGTGTTAATCAAATTTGAATACTCTTAAAACATGTTGTGAAATTCTTTATTTCTAATATTGTAACCTTGTGCCAAAATTTCCGACATTATTCCCTATAAAATGTGGTGGATTTATGTCTTTGGGCTTTTTGTTAGAAAGGCTATGTGTTAAAGTAACTCAATAAATTTGTAACTTGAATTTATATTTTCTGTCTTGTGTTTTTACAAGTGTAATTATTTTGGGCACTTTTTTTTTATATCAAATTCAAAACACAGTAGATTTGGATATTACAAGCATTTGTATTTTAAATTTTTGAGTTGTATTAGCTTAAAATGGTTAACATTTTGAAACTAAAAATTAATTCCTTAAAGTTACTTGAGCTAGATTTGCACTTGAAACTCAAAATATCAAGTAGAGAGTACTAAACCAAAAATGTGGATATAACATAAAAACATTTGTCAATGGTACTTAAAAATATTTATCTAAAGCTAATAAATAAAGTGTGTTTATTTAACTTTTATTTTTAAGTTTTAGTTACTTAAAATATTTTATGTAATCAGTTTCACCAAAAGTTTTGAGTAAAATTAACTTATTGGGTTTTACAGTGTATGTGAAGCAGCCAAACACATGCCTTCTCCTCTCGTTAACTGAGATAAACTGCTGGCATATTGGTTTTACATCTATACTGTCCAGTATGTCCTGGTGGACATACAGCAGCATTGTTTAATCTCATTTGAGTCATTGTTGACCTTAGCCATGTTTTTAGTCTTCTGAGAGCACTGAAGCTTCTTTCATCCTCAGTACCTGCATTTTATCCTGAGATTAAAATTATTATTCTGTGCTTAATTTCCCCCAGGGATCAATAAAGTATTCTGATTCTGATTCTGATTCTCACCTTTGGCCCTGGCTCTTCCCCTCTGACTGCACTAGGACATATTGCCACCTGATAAAATAACACATTGATTTGTGCCATATAAAAAGTGAGAAATGTCAATTCAGATTCTTTGTCAAATGTACACTAAAGAATCAATTTACATCAGCAGCCTAACAACTGTCGTGATAATAAATACTAGTTAATCTATAGCACCAAAACATCAGTCAGTCACCTGTGACCTCGCCTCTTCACCTCTGAGCTACAACATGGCAGAGCTGCCTCTGTCACCTGATGAATAACAGTGAGACATTCCACATACATGCAGTCACACATGTGCTTCAAATACAGTCATGAACCAACAAGTCATCATCCAATTTCACCTGTGATCTTGTGTCACCATTACTCTCTGTGTTGGTTCTTCTGACACCTGACAAATAGGACATACAGTGGGGCAAAAAAGTATTTAGTCAGCCACCGATTGTGCAAGTTCCCCCACTTAAAATGATGACAGAGGTCAGTAATTTGCACCAGAGGTACACTTCAACTGTGAGAGACAGAATGTGAAAAAAAATCCATGAATCCACATGGTAGGATTTGTAAAGAATCTTACAGGTTTCTTTGAAAAATACTTTTTTATAGCCAGGTTCTTCCTTTTTGCTGCCGTCCTCCTCTCCTCCTTGCATGTCCTTGCAGCGCAGGCTTGCCGCTGCTAAAACTAAACAGAGCTCCCTGAAAGGCACAGCTAATCACATTGGCCATATTAGTCACATGATGTAGGAGAGAATGTAATTTAACTCTTTCTGCTCCGCTGGGTGAATGAGACATTGACAGATCGTTTTTTTTTTCTTTCTATCGGGTTTGTTTTTCTTTACTCGAAGAGATCAAATTATTGGTGGGAACAATTCAATAATCGCTGGATATTGGTGGGGACATGTCCCTTCCGTCCATACCAAATCTACGCCCTTGATAGTACCTCTGTGACCTAATATTAATTCTGTTCATTTCAATTTCATTTATTTACTTATATATATCTCCTTAAGGTGCTTTATATTGTCAGGTAGAGATGTACAATAATACAGAGAAAACTCAAACGATCACCCTACCCCATCTGAGCAAGCACTTGGCGATAGCGGGAAGGAAAAACTCCCTTTTAACAGGAGGAAACCTCCGGCAGAACTGGGCTCATGGAGGGACAGCCATCTGCTATACAATGCATCAATACAATTAGGACAGTGAAAACAGGAAACACTAAAGCAAAAACACAGTTAAAAAAAATTCTAAATAGCTTGAATAGCAATATTTGCAACGACCACCTTTATTCTTCAACATAGTCTGAAATCTTTTGGTGAAGTTTTCTTGTAATTTCTTCAAATAGTCCTCAAGAACAGCTCTCTATGCTAAGGTTCAATAGTGTCCCATTGTGTTTTTCTACAAAGGGATGCTTTTCCTGCATTAGAGGTGTCTTTGGAATGAAAAATGGAGTCTTTGCCAATCAGACACATTCCAGATGGTACTGCATGGAGGGTCAAATCTGGCTGTACTTTTCTGCATTCACAACTGCATCAAATCTGACAAGAACCTCAGCACCACTGGCTGAAGTGGCCCAGACAAAGCCTACACTGCTTTTACAGGTGGCTGTAGACACTCCCTGTTGTACCTCTCTACTGACCTTCTTTGTTCTATGACCACTTACATTTATTTGAACCAAAAAATTTCAAATATGGAATTGTTAAGGAAGACGTCTAGATCATTTTGCTTAAGACCATTTTAAAAATGACAAGAACCTCTGGCTCCTTGGAAGCAAAATATAAAGAACTTAAGGGTTGCTCAAGACAAAACAAAATATAGAGTATCCATCCATCCATCCATCCATTTGCTTCCGCTTATCCTTTTCAGGGTCGCGGGGGGCGCTGGAGCCTATCCCAGCTGTCAAAATATAGAGTACTTTTAGTTAATTAGCTTCGGACAGGCAAACATTGTACGATGCATAGAGTTGGGGCAGTGCACATATGGGTCAGACATCTGAGGAAAAGGATATACAAGTTCTGTAATCAAAAGTCAAATGCTAATGTATTGCTTTGTTACACAGGATGCAATTTGAATGGACACTGTCTGGGAAAAAAAGTGTCCTGAGAGAAACCAATCAAGCCTAGAACTATGGTAACACATGGATTTAAATGCCTCTGAATCACAATGAATCACATTGGACAATAGGGCCACAATGACCCCTAGATTAGCGTCTATTACTCAGATACATTAGTGCCTTGCGACTGTATTAAGAGTCCTCGTTTAACATCGTTCAAGGGGTGGACCAGAAATCCCCAAGTTTCTAAATTGGAATTTCATTCCCTCAGGTACTTTGGCTCATATGAGAAAAGTTGGAATGCATTTGATCTGTCCTAATTTCAATTAATTAGCGACAATGGTTGCTCAGGGAGTCCCACAGGGCAGAGGAAAAAATGGGCTGAAGGGAAGCAAGCATCAGAAAAGTGAAGGGAGAAGTGGCATCAATAAACTGTTAGAGACTCATTAGCAGGCTAAATGGCTCTCCCAAAGTCACGACACTTTAACACGGGACCTGGCACTAATTACTGGCCACAGTATCCATTACAGGCCCCTCCTCTGCTTCCCTCCCTACATTCCTCTTTCTTTTTATTCCACCCATCTCAACCACAGTGGAATTGGCCTGTAAATGATTGCTCTACAGAGCAAGATTAGAGGGCCATTGTAGTAGGATAGTCAGTGAGTGAGAATGTGGGCAGCTAACATGAGGGAGTGAATGCGTAAGTTATTGTCCGTGTTGATTAAAGCTTTCTAGGATGCAAAGAATGAAAAATTACCTCCTTCGGCTGACCTCTACAACTCTGGCTTGGCCCCTGTGCTCCACCATGACAACAACTATGATAATCAGTGCTCAAATACACTCACTAGCCATTAAGTCAACTTTCTGCTTTAAGAAATAAGCAGTTTAAAATGAGAGGTAACCTTTAAATAGGTTATATACAGAAGGTCATCATACAGTAATCCAAAAGTCCAAAAAGGGAAACATAAACAGCAAAATCCAAGCTTAACACAGAACAAGGAGCAAATGAGGGCAGGTTAATAGGAGGGTAAAAAGAACAAAGGAAATAGGCCGTAAATACACACCAGGGAATTATGGGATGTGAGCATAGTTGGGGTACAAGGCTTGGATGAATATAGTTAACAGAAGTGTCAGCTAACTACTTAGCAAAAATGCAAAGAATGCAAAACAAGACACAGGTGACAAATGTCTACCAAAATAAAACAGGAAGTGATATATAATAACTGAAAGAAAGAGATGCTGAAACAAGGCCTGTACAGAATGAATTAAAGCATGGGTGGAACACTGAATGAACAGCTTAAAGTCTACAATCATAAACTTTCTACTTTTCATGTGAAAAGAAGATATAAGCTGATGGTGACGATTCAATTCAATTCATTTTTATATAAATATTTATCTCCAAAGTACAACAATAGCCATCTTAATGCATTTTATTTTATTGTAAGTTGAAGACCCTGCAGTAATAGAGAAAAATACACTACACAACAATCAGACGAGCCTCAATGAGCAAGCACTTGGTGACAGTGGGAAGGAAAACTGTCTTTTAACAGGAAGAAACCTTCAGCAGAACCATGGTTAGGGAGGAATATCCATTTTCTGGGAGTAAGGAACAATACACAAGACATTTAAAAGCACTGTAATTTGTGAGACTCTTATACAACATGTACACTGGTAATATGCCTCTGCCCTGTTTTGTGTAGCCCTTGACAACGTATAGGTAACTTTTAAAGGTTTTCATAGAAACACCACAGGTACATTATAAGCATCAACATGGCTATGGTGCAAATTCATCTTTTCACAACATCCCTTGACATACAGTGTCACATATAACATCATGAGTTCACAGAGAGAAAGAAAAACAAGTGTAAATGCAGATGACACCTGAATAGATAAATCTGTCTAAAGCTCATGAAGCATGCGTGCTGAATGCTAACATGTGTGCAGGTAGCTTAAAAGGTAGAACTGCTAACATCACCTTAGTCATTAGTCACTCTGCTCAAAATCACAAGAGGGAAGAGTTGACTTAATGGCTAATAAAGAGTTGTCAAATATAAGACCCAGGGGACAGATTCATTTTTATAATTTCAGGACAATGAGCTAGCAGGACTTTTTCCATAATTTTTTACAAGTGTGGTACTGAGTTTCAGTTTGGTATACTTGCATTATAGGTGCAGTGTGCACTGTTGCGCCTGCTGCTGATTGTGAATTATCTTTTCTTCTTCTTCAACAATTAGTTATTGTTGTTTTTGCAATAATAACAATGTTTTTGCTGTCACTGCATTCATAGTGCTTTGTAAAAAATAAACACTAGCTGGACTTGTAAAGTGCAGTTTACTGATCATTACATTAGGATTTTCTGCAAGGTCCTCCTTAAATATATAGAGTTAGTATTAGATGCAGTACCCTCTTTGGCTCTTGGAGGAGGCGGACGCATCTTTCCCCTCTCCCTCCCTTATCTTCCCTGCTGCTGCTTCTATGTGTTTGTCTAGTCTCGTCTAACTCTAACCCTCAAAGAGTTTCCCAGTCTTGTTCTCTAAAACCTAAAGAATTATGGATTTGATCAACTGGTCCCGTAATGGAATTGACACCCTGCTAGGCTTGGGAGAGCCCGATTGTCCTGCGGAGACGTTTGCTGCCGGATACTCGATGGTCAGTTGCGTCATGTGTCTGGCGACACTCTCGATGGAGGACAATGAACAACATCTACCAATTTGGAACCATGATAACAGAGTTCGGGCTGATTGGAGCTGGCTTGGACCTGGTTTATCGAAGAACAGGAAGCGGCTACAGCCGTTCAAAATCCCATAAGGCTGGCCGACATGATAGATGATTGGCAGGGCTGAGAGTACTCAGACTGTGTTTTGAATGCAATATGGATAAGATCTTGGAGAAGCTCATGGCTCTGCAATATGGATAACCTCTTGGAGAAGAACAACAGGAATTGAGAGAACTGGTGTCCAGTGATGGACATTAGACCAACTGTAAAAATTGGATGCAGTTGTTCGCACTAAACCCAAACATTCACGATCTTCACTCATGCGGCCCCCCTGCTGCCAGCTGAAGGCCTGCCAAGGTTGAAGCTGACTGGAACAACAAATTCTTCCCATGATAACAGGATTGTTGACGGAACTCTTTGTCCCTCCTTCAAGGCCACCTGGGTCCACTGGAGACTGTTGACTGACGCTTAACCGGGCGTGGTGACACTTTCTCTCAGCTGAACATAGGATACACACACATGCACACGCACGAAACACGCACACTGATACTCCCTCACTATCACCCTCCCTACCCCGGATCCAATGCCTCCTCCCACGCTTACCTCCCATCCGATGTGGACCAACTGGAGGCGCAATCGAAGATTGCAGCAGTCCCAGATCAGCTGTACACACTGGAACACTCTCCCATGTTGCTTGTCTGTGTTTTATTGTGCTATGGTGTGTTGATATCTGTGCATTTCTGTAATATCCTTTTTGTGTTACACATTTTGATGTTTTTTTTCCTCGCTACGTAGCCTGACCTGTCTCCCCAATGTGATGTTTGTGTATTGTATGTACGGTTGGCAAGGTCTCTCATCTCGGTTGTGGGCAACTGCAACTGACAAATAAAGGCTATCTCATCATCATCATCATCATCATCATCATCATCAAAATTACAAACAGATGAGGCAGGAGGGTTTAGAAGGGGCAGAGGATGCAGTGACCAAATCATTAGGCTCCATAATATAATTGAGTTAAATCAAGCATGACACAGTAGGTACTCTGAGCACTTAAAATGCTCTTTAGACTTAAAGTTATTTCCATCATTCACAAAAATCTTAATAAAATTCTTTTTTAAAGTGTTATTAAATTCTTTTTTATAGTAATACAGATGATCACAGTAGAGGTAATTTGGGGTTCAGTATCTTGCCCAAAGCCAAGGAGATTCAGGGAGTGGTAGGCTCTCACTACCCACTCTACCTCCTGATGGTAGATGGTGAGCTGATGTGAAACCAAAATGAACTTTTATGAATAAAGTAGTTTGATGTGCTGGAATCAGGGGAGCACGCTGTATGAATGACACTGGATGTAAGCTGAATGGACTGAAGCTTACAAATTCCTGCTTCATTATTTATCACCCATGCAGATATGATGTACAGATTTATCCCTAAAGAGGGCTGGACCCCCTAATGGATAAACCCTATCCTGTCTCATTAGGAACTAAATGGCATGTCAAAATGGTATGAAAGTGAATTCCAAGGTTTGTGATATAAAAATGGCTAGATTGAAACATGTTTAATATTACTACAGGCAAAATCAGTACACAAGTGTCACGTCCAAAATCTAACACCATTATCGAATCAGCTGGCATAAAACAAAGAATTTCTGGACTAAAAAGCATGACCTAGAGACCAAAAATAATTTTTAAAATTATTATTATTATTATTATTATTGATTTTGTTAATAATGATCATAATACTAATATTATAAAAGTTAACATAATAGTCAAAATCAGAAATCAAGGACAGATGGGCATGCAACTGTAGAGTTTGTCTGAAGCAGCTGCTGCTCACAATTTGCTGTGGCGTGAGAAGGCAGGCCAAGACGATCCAGGAAGCAGGAGTGACAGAAAGTGGGCAAGCAGGTGCACAGAAGTTAGGCAATGAATGACTTTCTGTCCTCTGCAGTGGATGACCAGCTTGACAGCAACACATAAATGTTTGTCCAAAGGTGGTAGCGTTTCCTTGTTTCAATGACATAAAGGTTGTGAGGTGGAGGTGAGACAAAACAAGAGAATTCCCTAGTAGTGATGTGTCGGTCGCGAACGAAGTGGCTCTTAGAGCCGGATCTTTGATGTGAACGACGCGAGCCGGCTCCTTATCGCGAGCCATGTTTTTTTCTTTCTTTCTCTCACCCTCTCTCTCTCTCGCACTTTTTTCTATGGTGTTATTTTTGTGCCACTATTCTGAGTGCACGTAAAAAAGGTTTGCAGGTGCAAGTGTTGCAATTTGAGGAGAAATTCATTTTGAGCGAAGAAAAGCTGAATTTGAGTGAACAAAATTCATTGCTGCGTGCAAAAAATCTATTTCAGTGTTTGCTATTATCCACACACACACACACACACACAATAGCAGCCCCCTCACTCAGTTTTTGCAGTTGCACTTGCTCGCAATGTGTTGCTCGCACTCTCAACATTTCTGCCCGTGCGCGCTCAACTCTTTCAAATCGAGCAGATATTTGAAGTTTACACAGCACCATTCTCTCATGAAAATAATAAAGTTTACTTTGTGACCCAGACAGAGTAATGTTTCAAACTCCGCCAATCTATGTTCCTCCGCCACTGCCTCGTTTGAGTTTTGAACGAAATGGATTCTGGGATATTGCATTTCGTCATCTCGAGCTGATTGGAGACCAAAACAGCCAATCAGATATTTTTGCATCCAAGTCTGTGATTGGCTGGTTTTGTGGCACAACTATAATGGTGTAGAGAGAGAGTTGAGCACGCACGGGCAGAAATGTTGAGAGTGCGAGCAACACATTGCGCCATATTTTTCCGCTTCACTCCGCACGCGAGCCTTGTGCTTTGCGCTGGGAAGAGGGGGGAGGGGCTGTAGTTACACTCGCAGTAGCACAGGAACAGAGCGGGAGGGAGAGAGAGAGAGAGAGAGCCAGGGACAACAACATCACATTAGAAAGGTATAGTAATCATCCACAACTACTTTCAGTTGCGGATGATAAAGGATTCAGAAAGTTTATTCATGCAGGCCCATATGACAGAGAATGTGCATCTTCTTTTTGTTTTCATATTTTAATTTATATTTAATTGTGTTGTGGTTTGCAGTGTTTTGTGTTGTTTCACTTTAAATATGTATAAAAGGAAAAAGCTGAAAATTTAAATAGTTAAAAGTTGAACTGTGAATAGTTGGTTTTTGTATTATATGATTTATTCATTACATTTTATGTGGAGTGAATAAATAAAAGTATATTTACGGTGGCCCCTAGAGACAAAGCACGTACAAACTTCAAAACACGTAATAACTCAAAACACATACAAAACACAACGGAAGTGCTCCAGGATGCTAGGGGGCAGTGTTGAGCTTTTGTTACCCAGTAGCTACACAAGCCAGCAAGTACCAACGACCGGATTTGGTGTGTGGTAGTAACAGGTAAATGAACATATTTTTAAATTATTTGAATATATACTGAACAAAAATATAAACGCAACACTTTTGTTTTTGCTCCCATTCCCCATGGGATGGACGTAGAGACCTAAAATTCATTCCAGATACACAATATAACCATCCCTCCCAAACAGTGGTCACAAATCAGTCCAAATGTGTGGTAGTGGGCACATCTGCTATATTGAGATAATCCATCCCACCTCACAGGTGTGCCACATCAGGATGCCGATCTGACATCATGAGTAGTGCACAGGTGTACCTCAGACTGCCCACAACAAAAGGCCACCCTGGAATGTGCAGTTTTTTGCGCTATTGGGGGTCTGGGGACCCAGAACCGGTCAGTATCTGGTGTGACCACCATTTGCCTCATGCAGTGCAACACATCGTCACATGGAGTCTATCAGATTGTCAATTGTGGCCTGTGGAATGTTGGTCCACTCCACTTCAATGGCTGTGCGAGGTTGTTGGATATTCGTGGGAACTGGTACACGCTGTCGTATACGCCGGTCAAGCACATCCCGAACATGCTCAATGGGTGACATGTCCGGTGAGTATGCTGGCCATGCAAGAACTGGGACATTCTCAGCTGCCATCTGCCCTGAACAATGTGAACCATGATTCATCCGTGAAGCGCACACCTCTCCAACGTGCCAGACGCCATCGAATGTGAGCATTTGCCCACACAAGTCTGTTACGGCGACGAGCTGGAGTCAGGTCAAGACCCCGATGAGGACGACGGGCATGCAGTTGAGCGTCCCTGAGACGGTTTCTGACAGTTTGTGCAGAAATTGTTTGGTTGTGCAAACCAATTGTTCCAGCAGCTGTCTGGGTGGCTGGTCTCAGACGATCTTGGAGGTGAACCTGCTGGATGTGGAGGTCCTGGGCTGGTGTGGTTACACGAGGTCTGCGGTTGTGAGGCCGGTTGGATGTGCTGCCATATTCTCTGAAACGCCTGTGGAGACGGCTTATGGTTGAGAAATGAACATTCAATGCACGGGCGACAGATCTGGTTGACATTCCTGCTGTCAGCATGCCAATTGCACGCTCCCTCATTGCTTGTGGCATCTGTGGCATTTTGCTGTGAGACAAAACTGCACATTCCAGGGTGGCCTTTTGTTGTGGGCAGTCTGAGGTACACCTGTGCACTACTCATGATGTCAGATCAGCATCCTGATGTGGCACACCTGTGAGGTGGGATGGATTATCTCAATATAGCAGATGTGCCCACTACCACACATTTGGACTGATTTGTGACCACTGTTTGGGAGGGATGGTTATATTGTGTATCTGGAATGAATTTTAGGTCTCTACGTCCATCCCATGGGGAATGGGAGCAAAAACAAAAGTGTTGCGTTTATATTTTTGTTCAGTGTATATGAGTGCTTGTGTATAAATACACAAACAATACACATATGCTTTCAATTGTGTAATTTAAGTGATCTAGGTAGCTCTGTTTTGGAAGTTCAGTTAATGCTAGAAATGTGTTTTGGAGTTTGTACGTGCTTTGTCTCTACCGCATGTATTTATATATTAACATATATAAATAAAACCACTTTTTTTACATTAGTAATTCATTTTGTGCATAATTTTATATTATTGTTAATAATAAATTAATTAAAGCAACAAAACAACCTGAAGATCCGGTTCGGAGCTGAAAGAGCCAGCTCTTTTCAGTGAGCCGAGCCGAAAGAGCCGGTTCTCTAAAAAGAGCCGGAAATCCCATCACTATTCCCTAGGAGACAGGCAAGAACAACAATAACAGGAGACTAGCAGAAACTGGGGCACAAAGCAAACGTTCAGAGAGCCCGAGTACCAAAACAAGAGTAACAACAATCTGGCAGACATGGTGGAGGAAGATAGTCCTTATAAACAGTGCAGTAATGAGTAGATAAGATGCAGGTGTAATGCCTGAACCTGGCACCCAAGGAAGGGCTCCACCCACAGGCAAGGCAAGAAATGATGAACCTGCCCTTCTCTACACCTAAAAGACAAGAGTAAGCAGGAGGATGAGAGGGAGAGAGAAAGAAAATAGGACCAAGACACAAACTCTACTGGAAGTAAAGCTTACATGAGAAAGTGCTGATGACAGTGGATGAAAAGGAAAGATGAGATAAGTCAGGGAAGAAAAGGCTTTAAAATCAGACTATATCTACAGTAAGAGGAGTTGCACAGAAGAGGTGGTGGTAGGAGGGGGAAACTGATCTCATCTTGTGTCCTCTGAATGGGGTCCTAATTGGAAGGGCTGTGTGAATAGGCAGCTGGCCGAGGAGTGCCTGCACAAAAGAACACACAGTGAGATGGTGCTAGAGATGAGGCCTTCTCTTTTCACCACCTCTACCCCAAAAGTTAAAAAAAAAGAAACTGAAGAGAGAATGAGAGAAAGAAGGGAAAGGATGCGTGTGTGTGCGTAGCATTTGTGTGTATGCGTTGGGAGAGGGGGGTATGTTGGTCATGTAACAACTCAGAGGAGTGGAAATCGACAAAATGTAGAGAGAGCAGAAAAGAGATAGAGAGCAGATGAGAAAGAGACGGTAATCATAGAAGATTATCTTCTTGTGATGGAGGCAGAGCTGCAAGGATAAGTAGGCTATCCAGAGGAGGACGATCCCAGAACCAGTCAATAAAGACCCATGTCTGGAGCCCTGTTATGGGTGGATGGGCTGGGGTGAGGTGGGGTTTGAGTGGCAGTTAGGGCAGTAAGGGATCAAAAAGTGGTCGTTATGATGTAGGCTGTAGTAGCTCTTGGAAGTGGCCTGTATGCTCTGATTATGCTGCATGTGTTCAAGTTCCCACAAAACTACAAAAGGGAATGGTGTTAGACACTGAACGCGCTGCAGTTGTTCATTTTGTGTGTTTCTACATGTGAAAGATAGTCATCATAAAAAATGACAGCATAGGTTGTTTGCTCAGACAGTTTGACTGTGGTTCCTAAAAAGTGACGTTTTGTGGTTGTACATTCAGTTGTACAGTTTTTAAAAAAATCTTTTAAGGCCGTACCCCAAACACAAATTCAGACAAATAAAATGTTGAAGAGTAAATAAAAAATATATATTTGGACACAAGCTAATTTTTATACAGATAAAAGAAATAATAAAGCATGAGTGCTAACCAGTAAGATTTAGAGCGTTTTGCCAACCTTTTGGAGGCACGGCACATATTTCACATTAGAAAACTCATGCGGCACACCACCAAACAAAAATGTCACTGATAATTTTTTCCCAATTTTTTGCTAGGGCCTTCATCTGGGTCAGAATTTTCTCCAGGACTCAGGTCTGATTGATTACTTTTTCTTTTTAAATATTTATCTATTGCTATTATGTAATTGCTCAGAGTACTAATCGGATGAAACCAGATAATCTTCCACGGCACACCTGATCATTTCTCACGGCACGCCTATGTGCTGGGGTTGAGAAACACTGCTTTATAGGTCCTGATACCTAAAAGCTATTTAGATGTTTGTGTTGCCTTGATATTGACTGTGTGCACATGGAAGGGCTCCTTTCAGGACATTTACAATGAAGATGCCAATATTAGCACAGGTGATACTTGGCTTGTGTTGTCACAGGTAGCTGTTGGTAGCTTTGGTTCCATTGAACTGTCCCACCATATATATATATATATATATATATATATTTTTTTTTTTTTTCTCTAGAGTAAAATGATCATGCCAGATAAATATTTAGCATCTCCATAAATTATTTTCTGTCTGCTCATACTATATGTCAGCTTGTCTCTTTGTTGCTGTTTAAACTATGCAGTGGGAGTAATGCTGTATTTTGCCTGGCTTTTTTCCGCCACTGAAACATCATGCATGTATCATTTGTGGGAAAATGATGCATTTTGGATGAGCCAGGTTAGAAGCAAATGGCATCCGATATGACCTCCATTTTATAGAACAGGAATCACAGGAATAAAAACTCCAGGAGGTGAGGCGGTAAACAGCTGCAACATTCACTTGTGTACACGCACAAATGTTTGAGCTGCACGTATCCTTTGACACACATGTGCATTTGAAGATGCATCCAAAACTGACGATAGAAATAAAATAGAATGAAATGCATAAATACTGAAATTTCATTGTACTGTTGCTCCGTTTAAAATTAAGGTCTGAGAACTTCATCAGCCAATATAATTTAAAAACAAATAGATTGTCTGTTGGTGTTTCCACATCACACATCTAGGCCTTTAAACTGGAGCTTTACAGTATGGGTTATGAAAGTTGCTAAAATACGGTTTTTCCTTTTACTGTGTTACTCTCTTCTGGTGGTCATGAAGATGTGATAAACGCCAGCAAATAAACCATCTGCTTCCCTCACAATCTGTCAATTGGAAGAATCCCTCCTTATCCATCACAGTGGTGCTATACTCTCACTGGGAACCATCGAGCAGCTGTACGCCTCATCTGTGCACTTGCTGCTGGTATAGGCAGCATGGCGGGATACCTGCACATACAACCCACCAGATGTTTATGACTCCACGTTGTGTGTGTGTGCTTGACCATATGTGTGATTTCTGCTTTTGATTTGATGTGTCATTGTGTGTGTATCTCTTTAAATGTGTAAATATGTGTGTGGATGGTGTGTGTTTCTGGACGATGCCAGACGCCCCTCCACATCTCCTGCCATCTGGGTAATTGATCGTTTGCTATCATAAAAAGAATAAAGGGAAAGGGAATGTATCATAATAGGCCTTTTCTTAAACGCCCTGTTTTTTTTATTTTATTTATTTTTTGTTTCCAAGTCTGTTTTATTTGTTTGGGGAGCTGCCAGTTGACATGGTTATGAAAAGGGTATGATGAGCCGAGATTATGCATCATTTTGTAAAGCTTGAGGGTGATCAATGACCTGAGGCTTTTCGTTGTTTAGTGTAATGTAGTTCAAGAACTCTGTTTGAACACAGTACAGAGTTTGACGAGTCTGTTTTACTGTTTTGTATTTAAACCTGTCAGTTTTCCGGTGTCTAAATTTTAATTCAGACAAAAAAGAAGACACATTTTTTGTGTTCAATTACAAATTGTGGCATTATTTAATAATACTGCATACTATTTTATATACTAAATACATACATTATTTTTGTTTACACACACACGCACACATGTATATGTATACTATTTTAAGCTATTTAATAGTTATTTTATTGTTCAGAGATATTTAACAACTCAGCATCACTTTATTTGGCATTATTTAATGTTTATTACATATGACATGTGGATTCTATTTATTTGTGTTTCAGTGGTCAACAAATGATGCAACATGGGAAAATTGAAATGACCAAAATGTTGCTTTTTCAAAATGAGCTCCATAAATTCTGTGTTACTTTTATTTGGTTATTTGGTATCATTTTCATTATTACAGTGCATGAGCAATAGGGCAGTGTTGAAACTGACAGGCAGGAGGGGTGAAAAAGAAAGAGAAAGAAAGAAAAGGTGAAAGGATCACAAACAGAAAAGCACAGTGGATCTCTGACTGCTGCATCTGCAAGAAAACAAACAAACAACCTATAAGAAAAAAACAGAAAACAAAACCGTGTGTGTGTGTGTGTGTGTGTGTGTGTATGTGTGTGTGTGTGCTGGACAGCAGTGCTCATCTGCAACTCCCCCCAAGACCCTCAATTTCTAATGTGAAGATAAAATTGAGGGGCAGAGAGTGAAGGAGTGAAAGGGGCCACTTCAGCAGCCCCACCCACCAGCCTCTGGGTGACACCTGTCCCCCCAAGGCCCTGTTTGTTTTCTTTTGCTGTGTTGGCTAAAAATTTCTAAACTTTACATTTAAATTTAGGCTTAACTCTAGATTAACATAAAAAAAACACTGATTTTGATTTCGTTTTCTTACAATTTGTAAGTAAAAATGTCAACTGTTTACTTACTTACTTACCACTTGTGTGGTTTAGTAAAAATGCAAATACATTAATACTCACTTGTATCATGTTCATAAATGATTAAACTTCTAATTAAAACTCCACTAGGTTTATGACTGTTGATGGGAGACAATTGGCTCAGCATTATTGTCAAAAATAGAAGCAACACAGGGACCAATTTTGTTGGCTGACTGGCCGGGCTGCACCCCGGTTTGTGTGGCTGTCCTGAGTGGGTGTTTTCCGTCATAGCTGAGAAGACTACTAGTTGAGCATTTAGGGTAAAATAGCGTGCTGATTGCAGTTTGTGTATCAGATATCTCAGAAAGTGAAGTTAAAATAAAAAGCTCTGAATATTTGAAAGTCTTTGGTTGGTTTCTTTATAAAGGCTGTTTTTCTGAACAGTTAGGATTCTGGATTTTTCCTGTGCTGTCTGTCCTGGTCCCTGGTCATTTGTCCCAGTATTTCTTGTCTTCTAGTGTTTGTTTCCATATTCCATGCTGATTCCTGTTTTTGTTTTTTTTGTTTTGTTTTAATGTTTAGAATAATTTCATGTCTTATTCCTAGCATTTCTAGAGGGTTTTTTTTTTATGTTTCATGGGTTAAACTTTGTATTTAACTGTATTTCCACCTGTCCCTTGTCTTGTGTGCCTTGTGGTTAGTTAAGTTCTACCACTCTTTGTGCCCCCTTCCTACAGTGTCACCTCCCTTGTATTTAGTCTATTTATGTGTATGCTGCCGTTCCATTTAGTTATTTCTGTTCCTGTTCCTTTTGTCTCTTCCCTATGTTGCATTTCGTTGCGTCACCTTGTGAAGTGTCTGCATTTTTACTCTGTTGTTAGTTTTAAGCCAGCACACTTTTCATCTCGGTCTTTGTAACCTGCTGCTTCCTGTTTTAGTTTGGTGAGCTTTTGTCCTTTCTGTGTTTTATGGAGTTGTGGGTCCTTGTCTCATTAGTTACTATTCAGTTCAGCGGTGTTCCCACGTGTCTCCACTTCCACTAATCACCTACCTGTGTCTCCAAAAGTTGATTCTGTTCATCTGGACGTAGCGTTTTGTGGGAGAGTCATTATGCAAATGTACTGTTTGTAAGATTTGGGGAAACCTGCAGTCAGCTGAGACTGAAGAAGTCACTCGGATGAGTGACGAAACGTTTCTCCCACAAAACGCTACGTCCAGATGAACAGAATCAGCTGAGAATGCATCAAGACACCTACCAGTGTATTTGTCTCAGTCTCCCTTTGTCCTTTGTCACAGCATCTGCTCACTTCCCCTGTGTTTCTTGTTTCAATGTTAGTATTTTGATTTTCAGTAGCTGTGTTTTAATTTCTTTCCATACTTGTGCTTCACCTATATATTTTGCTCTTCAGCCTAAATAAACCGCTCCCCTTTTGTTTTTCACAATCCTGTCCTTTGTGTCCTCATTTTTGATTTCACTCACCTCTCCACTGCATGACAGTATGGTGTGACCACAGCACAACAGCCCTCTCCAGGTCCTTTTCTACAAGTGGCCACGGAAGAAACATAGCACTCGCCAACCTCTATGCCACAGCCCAGCTCTCCAGTCACCTTTCCTGGTAGTAAGACTGATTCTCCATCGAATGTTTTCCTTGAGCCTGCTAAACCTGTTCCTAGGAACTGCTGCAAGCTGATGATTCTGTTACAACGTTTTATAATTAGTTTCATAATTTTAAGAACCATAAGAAAATTATGAGACTGTTTTTTGTAACTGTAGACCCCCGATATGATGTTGGTCCTAATATCAGTGAGTTATTTAGTGTAAGTGACAATTTCTCTGTTCTCAAGTTTCTGGAAGAAAAACTGTATTCAGGGTGCCTCACAATAATAATGTCTCTGAAGCAGTTCATCCTAAAACTACACCCTCTGTTCAAAAGCCAGCCAACACAACTATTCTGAGCCTCCTGTCAGTGACTGTGGTGTTTCTGTGCCAAACAACCCAATTTCTATGCACTGTGATGTTAGACTGGCCAGGTTTGTGTTTGATAACTGTGTATCTGTCCCAGCCTGTGAGAAAATTAAGGACAATTTCTTTACAGTTGATAAATTTCCTCATGATAGGAGTCAGTTTTGTGTTTCAGAGCTGGTGATGAATACTAAAAGGCTAATGTGTAATCCAGCTAGCGTTAAAATTTTGTCACCTGTTTCCGTCATGCCTGAGGGATTTTTTTTTTTGATGCATTCAAAATGTAGACTAGGTTTCAAAGTTTAGTGCATTTATTTAAACTGACAGCTTTGGAAATGAATAACAAGTGGAACACCAAGTTGTCAGTGGTTGGCTCCAAGCAATCTGATCCACAACTTTCTAGTCTCCGCCCCTCTCTGAGCCTGGTTCTGCTGGAGGTTTCTTCCTGTTAAAAGGGAGTTTTTCCTTCCCACTGTCGCCAAAGTGCTTGCTCATAGGGGGTCATATGATTGTTGGGTTTTTCTCTGTATCTATGAAGCGCCTTGAGTTGACTTTTGTTGTGATTTGGCGCTATATAAATAAAATTGACTTGAATTGAAAAGGCACCGCTTAAACAGATCCCTAAATCTCATTCTCACTAAGTCGCTAACTCTTAGGTTTACTCACACCCCAGGTCCAGATATCCTATGCAAGAAGGGAGCAGATGGTAAGTTTTGGTTTCTCTTAGAACAAGCAGATAGAGCACTGGGGAGAGCAGGTTTAATTTGAGAGACGTGAAACATGTTGTGGATCTCCATGATGCAATGTAGCTTTAACCAGACAGAGACAGGATTTATAAGAAAGACTAATATAAGGATTTCAAAGGGACTAATATAACTGGAGTTAAGTTTTTTTTGGATTCTGACCTGAGTGAGCAACCCGTTCTCACTCCCAAAGCGTAACATTTTACGCTAGGTGACAAATCGTCACCATATTACGTTTTCGGCTACCCACCACGTTCCTAAATGACGACCTCGGAAAAAGAGGAAATATGAGAACCGTCTGGACTGAACCTACACATGTTCGCTCTTTTTCTTCAAATCGCTTAGAAACACGCTATTTAACATCATTAAAGTCCTGGTTAAGGTCAGGAATAAGGTTATGGTCAGGGCTAGGGATAAGGTTAGGTTTAGGGCTGGAATACAGGGCTGGAACGTCTACTACCGCGGGAGCGTCATTGCACTGGATTCCAGCCATAACCCGCCGCGTACCATAAGAACGCCGAAGGTCTCCTTTCGCGTTCCTCAGGAACGCCGCGGGACGTGACAAAACGTCGACATGTTACGCCTCGGGAGTGAGAACGCTCTGGAGTGAGATATATTTCATGGTGAGCCAAATGTTTTGGAAGTGTTTTAGGAAAGAGAGGTGGCTGATACCCAAGAGATGCCTTGAAGTTGACGTCATGGATGTGTCGGCATACTCAATCCGGGTAAGTTGTTGACTCCATGTAGATTCCATGTAGATTAGAGGGCATGACACACTGAAGGACAGCCACCAATTCCTGATTTGCCCTCTCAGCTGGGCCATTGGTGTGTGGTGGAAACCTGTACCCCGAGGATCGAACTAAAGTCCTTCCAGACCAGTGATGGAAATTGTGGCCACAGGCTTGATTCAATGTCAGATGGAACGGCTGTTCCGCTACCTCCAGCACCATAGGCAAATTTTAGTTCCCTGCCCCCAATGTCAAATGCTCTCTGGTAGAGAGAGATGAACCAGACTGACCAAACTGTGCCTATAACTTAAGGCTCCAATATGAATCCTGGAATGCCAAAGTGTACAACATTAACAACAGGACTCTAAGAGTCTTCATCAGGAGTTAGATTGGGATGTGGCAAACAACACTAGAGGCCAACTTCAAGCCAATAGCACAAGTTGCCATCAAGTACAGGATTTACCTAGGAGATGCTCCGTCTCCATTTCTGCAAGGAAAAACCTGTCATGTAACGATGTGTGAGGCAATGCAGGATAGGATAACCTGGGTGAAAAACGTTTCTCAGTCATCCAGGTCATCGTAGTCTAAGGAGCTTGGAAAGAAAAGCGTCTGGACTTCTTTAAGTTTCTTGAAGATGTTTCACCTCTCATCCAAGAAGTTTCTTCAGTTCTAAGAGCAATTGGTGGAGCGTCCCAGATTTCTAAGTTCTATTGGGAGTGTCTCTAAGAGGGTCCTGAATCCCCTAGTTTTTTCTCTATCTAATCACATGAGCCACACAGTGAACATAGATGGCTCCTTTCACTCCTCTTTCAGACCAACTAGACAATCAGAAGGACAAACTGAACAATATTGTCATCCCTTACGCAGCAGATTTGTCAGAGAAACTCAGGAGAGCCTTCTCTAAGCATGATATCCCAGTGTACTTCAGACTCAGCCATACACTCAGAGAAAAACAGCTTCATCCCAAAGACAAAACTCCCAAACACAAACTTAACAACATAGTATATGCTGTGCAGTGCAGCAAAGAGTGCTCAGACCTCTACATTGGAGAAACCAAACAGCCACTTCATAAATGCGTGGAACCACATAGAAGAGCCACCTCGATGGACCAGACTTTAGACATCAGCATCTAAAGGACAAATGTCACTCTTTTGAGGATGCCAATGTCCACATTTTGGACAGAGAAGGCAGATGGTTTGAAAGAAGTCCAGACTCTTTTCTTCCCAAACTCCTTAGACCTGGGTGTAAAACCCAAGACCACATGTACCGCAGATAGAACACATGGCTGACATCCAGAAATCCCACCATTGGCTGGACAGAGTTGAGCTGAAAGATAGCACAGAGGCACTAATCATGGCAGCACAGGAATAAGCCCAAAACACTGTGCAGAGATGCCCCTGAGACAATCCAGCACATAACAGCAGGGAGCAAGAGGCTCCCAGGCAGGCCATACATGGTGGTATGTTGTATATTGTCAGCCTGTTCTCACTCCTGAGGGTAATATAGTGACGATTTGTCAAGTCCCGAGGCGTTCCTGAGGAACGCAAAAGGTGACCTCACACGTTCTTATGCTATTCGCCGGATCATGGATGAAATCCAATAGAATGATGCTCCTGCGGTAATACACGTTCTAGCCATGTATACCAGCCATAACCTTAACCTTATTCCTAACCTTAACCAGAACTTTAATGATGTTAGATAGTGTTTTCCAAAGTGATTTTAGGAAAACGAATGTATATGATTCATTCCAAACGGTTTTCATGTTTCCCTATTTTTCCGATCTCATAATGTAGGGACGTGTTGGGTGCCTGGAAGTGTAATATACCGACGACTTGTCACCTAGCCTAAAATGTTAAGCTTTGGGAGTGAGAACATGTTGATATTGTACAGTGGGTACAATATACAGGAACATCTGTGCTGGGTATGGCCTGGAAGTCCTGAGGTCAAAATGGGACACACCCCCATCACAAACTGGTGATGGCGAACTAGCCGGACATCCTAGTGGTGGACAAGCAGAGAAAATGGCCGTAGAAATAGCTGGGTTTGACCTTTTCAGTTTCATAGATCTGTTATCCTGTGTCTTTGGTCATTTTAAACTTATTTTATCTATTGTGCACCAATCAATTTGTGGTTTTTACATTTAGTATTTGCGGCACACATATTACTTGATATGTCATTTTTATAATCACTTTACAATCCAGCCACATAAAAGTCAGATCATGGTATTTATAATCTCTGTGTCAGCTGTAAACATCCCAGGCAATCTCATCTTAATGTAAAGTTTTAAGTTAAACAGATTTCTATTTAAGAAAGTGCACACATACAGAGAAAAAGGCACATATAGAATGAGGGACATTTTCTCAACAGCCTGTGATTAGCCAGTTACCAGGCTCTTTAAATGAGTCAGTCTGCTCCTGACAGCCTGCACTCTGCACATGCAGTCATGGCAGAGCAATGCTAAAATTAGTCTATTTCATTCCAAAGTTTCAGGGAGACTTAAGGCAGGGCCAGTCTGTCTGTATGCTCCTGGTTTTGCTGATCTGGCAAAGAACTGAAGTCCACCTCAACTCAGATTATAAAAGGCATAATATAATCCTGTTTGAGACCTACATTCATACTATAGTAAGTAAAATATTAATCTGACTTGAATTGCTCTTTTGTAATATCATTCATTTGAACAGTAAAATATAAATAAAATAAAGCACTAAACATGGCACAGTATGTGCTCTCGATTTATTAATTAATTTAATGCTGAAAATGTTGATCTTGGAAGTACCTGCACTTCTAATTAGTTACATGGTTAAAAATAAGAAAAAAATAGCTTGTAGACAAAAGTAAGAAAACATAAAATATCCCCGGTTTGATATTCACTGTGAGTTAGTCGGCAAGCAAGTTAGCTGACTTTGGCCTCTTAGAGCCTACTTACACTGCTTATATATATATATGTAACAACACCCAGCACGCCCCTGCGGGCGGTTTATCCTTCAAGCTCGGGTCCTCTACCAGAGGCCTGGGAGCTTGAGGGTCCTGCGCAGTATCTTAGCTGTTCCCAGGACTGCGCTCTTCTGGACAGAGATCTCCGATGTTGTTCCCGGGATCTGCTGGAGCCACTCGCCTAGCTTGGGAGTCACCGCACCTAGTGCTCCGATTACCACGGGGACCACCATTACCTTCACCCTCCACATCCTCTCGAGCTCTTCTCTGAGCCCTTGGTATTTCTCCAGCTTCTCGTGTTCCTTCTTCCTGATATTGCTGTCATTCGGAACCGCTACATCGATCACTACGGCCGTCTTCTTCTGTTTGTCTACCACCACTATGTCCGGTTGGTTAGCCACCACCATTTTGTCCGTCTGTATCTGGAAGTCCCACAGGATCTTAGCTCGGTCATTCTCCAACACCCTTGGGGGCATCTCCCATTTTGACCTCGGGACTTCCAGGTTATACTCGGCACAGATGTTCCTGTACACTATGCCGGCCACTTGGTTATGGCGTTCCATGTATGCCTTGCCTGCTAGCATCTTGCACCCTGCTGTTATGTGCTGGATTGTCTCTGGGGCATCTTTACACAGCCTGCACCTGGGGTCTTGCCTGGTGTGATAGACCCCAGCCTCTATGGATCTTGTGCTCAGAGCTTGTTCTTGTGCTGCCATGATTAGTGCCTCTGTGCTGTCTTTCAGTCCAGCTTTGTCCAGCCACTGGTAGGATTTCTGGATATCAGCCACCTCCTCTATCTGCCGGTGGTACATACCGTGCAGGGGCCTGTCCTTCCATGATGGTTCCTCGTCTCCCTCCTCTTTCTTGGGTTTCTGCTGCCTGAGGTATTCACTGAGCACTCGGTCAGTTGGGGCCATCTTCCCAATGTATTCTTGGATGTTCCTTGTCTCATCCTGGACTGTGGTGCTGACACTCACCAGTCCCCGGCCCCCTTCCTTCCGCTTAGCGTACAGCCTCAGGGTGCTGGACTTGGGGTGAAACCCTCCATGCATGGTAAGGAGCTTTCTTGTCTTTATGTCAGTGGCTTCTATCTCCTCCTTTGGCCAGCCTATTACCCCAGCAGGGTACCTGATCACGGGCAGGGCGTACGTGTTGATGGCCCGGATCTTGTTCTTACCATTCAGCTGACTCCTCAGGACTTGCCTGACCCTCTGCAGGTACTTGGTGGTTGCAGCTTTTCTAGCGGCCTCTTCATGGTTCCCATTCGCCTGTGGGATCCCCAGGTACTTGTAACTGTCCTCTATGTCTGCAATGTTGCCTTCTGGTAGTTCAATCCCCTCAGTTCTGACTACCTTCCCTCTCTTTGTTGCCATCCGACTACACTTCTCCAGTCCGAACGACATTCCAATGTCATTGCTGTATAGCCTGGTAGTGTGGATCAGTGAATCGATGTCTCGTTCACTCTTGGCATACAGCTTGATGTCATCCATGTATAGGAGGTGGCTTACAACTGCTCCGTTCCGTAGTCGGTATCCGTAGCCAGTCTTGTTAATGATCTCACTGAGGGGGTTCAGGCCTATGCAGAACAGCAGTGTATATATATATATATATATATATATATATATATATAAAAACACCCAGCACGCCCCTGCGGGCGGTTTATCCTTCAAGCTCGGGTCCTCTACCAGAGGCCTGGGAGCTTGAGGGTCCTGCGCAGTATCTTAGCTGTTCCCAGGACTGCGCTCTTCTGGACAGAGATCTCCGATGTTGTTCCCGGGATCTGCTGGAGCCACTCGCCTAGCTTGGGAGTCACCGCACCTAGTGCTCCGATTACCACGGGGACCACCGTTACCTTCACCCTCCACATCCTCTCGAGCTCTTCTCTGAGCCCTTGGTATTTCTCCAGCTTCTCGTGTTCCTTCTTCCTGATATTGCTGTCATTCGGAACCGCTACATCGATCACTACGGCCGTCTTCTTCTGTTTGTCTACCACCACTATGTCCGGTTGGTTAGCCACCACCATTTTGTCCGTCTGTATCTGGAAGTCCCACAGGATCTTAGCTCGGTCATTCTCCACCACCCTTGGGGGCATCTCCCATTTTGACCTCGGGACTTCCAGGTTATACTCGGCACAGATGTTCCTGTACACTATGCCGGCCACTTGGTTATGGCGTTCCATGTATGCCTTGCCTGCTAGCATCTTGCACCCTGCTGTTATGTGCTGGATTGTCTCTGGGGCATCTTTACACAGCCTGCACCTGGGGTCTCGCCTGGTGTGATAGACCCCAGCCTCTATGGATCTTGTACTCAGAGCTTGTTCTTGTGCTGCCATGATTAGTGCCTCTGTGCTGTCTTTCAGTCCAGCTTTGTCCAGCCACTGGTAGGATTTCTGGATATCAGCCACCTCCTCTATCTGCCGGTGGTACATACCGTGCAGGGGCCTGTCCTTCCATGATGGTTCCTTGTCTCCCTCCTCTTTCTTGGGTTTCTGCTGCCTGAGGTATTCACTGAGCACTCGGTCAGTTGGGGCCATCTTCCCATATATATATATATATGTATATATATATATATATATATATATATATATATATATATATATAGATATATATATATATATATATATAAATATATATATAGATATATATGTGTGTATAAACATCTTCATGTTCATGTTCATGTAATATAGCAGTTCTGTCTTTCAGTCTTCATAAAAAAGGAAAAAAGAAAGACTGAGCTGCTCGAACACACTTCATGATAGCCTATCGCTGGAACATTTGCATTTATGCAGTCATTTCACCAGTACTATTGTCTATTAAATCCAACATTATTCCTGGCAACATCTTTTCACTCAGCCTTTTTTCTTCTTCTCCTTCTTTCTCCCCCTACTCACAAGCTCCTCACCCTCCTCTCTTGTTCTCAGATGGCTTTCTCCACCTCTCTCCCTGTGCATTATGTAGATAACCCAGGACACCATATATCCCCAGCAGGTCAAATGGAGGTCGCAATCACACACTGTGACAGTGGGAGCCAATCCCAGTCCATCATGGAGGAGGGGAGGGGACTGTGGTTCTCTCACTAAATATGTGTGTATGGTTTGTGCGCATGTGTGTGTGCATGCGTGCTTGCTTGTATGTGTGTTTGTAAGTTTCTGCAGCAGGGATTTAGTAGAGGTGTCGGTAGTGAGCCTGTAAAACAATAAGTCTGGTGGGGGAGTTAGATGTAAAGTTTAAGAAGAAGAGGAAAGGATGTGAAACTTTCATTGCTGAGGTGAGCTTGAGGAGTGATGAGAACATGAAAGTAACATGGAGTAGTAATGAAGAGGGGGTGGAGAGGAATTTTTGATTTTTTAATTTACATCATTTAAAAAAAAAATCAGTGTTTGATTCATCATTCACGTGGTTCCTGAGTGAAGATAAAGTCAGACCTAGTTGACAAAACAATCCTAAAAAACACACAAAAAGTAACCACAGAACCTGGAAAACCTGAAAAGATGCACACCAGAATGGAGAATTTCACATCTGATGATGAGGAATTCGCTTTTGAAGCCTTGTTTTGGGGGCTAAATCTGGTCGGTCACCCATTGGATGTCCTCTTATATAAAATTTGGTTGAAAAGTTGTATGTCATCTATTGAGCCTATTCAACATAATTTCATCCATTCCCCAATTCAAATTTACCTACTGAGTGATTTTCTGGTTCCTTAAAGACACTTATATATCATGAATAGGTTCCAATCAAATATCTATGTCAAAAACTGTTTCAAAAATGCAACAACATTTTATTGACACTTTACTTGTTCACATACATATGCAGTTTAAAAGCATCAAAAATAAGAGAACTTATTTTCAGGGGCAACATTTTTGTACAGAGTGATAATGTTGAAAGTCTCTATGAATTGTTACATTTACTATCTGCCGTTGTGACCTAATTATGAGGCATTAATGGAAGTCACAGCTGACTATCTTCAGACCTGCTCAAGTCACACAATACAGGTAAATTGAAACGCTTGTTAAGAAAAGAAGAAACAGTTAATGATCCTGTGAAAACTGAACTGCTCTCAAATTATTTCAACAGATGTAAAAAGAGAAAGAAGAAGAAATAAATATCCACTGAAATTATGTGAAATTTAGAGCTCCTTTCAAATACTACGCCCTACAGAATCATCAGCAGCTATATATAATGGGGCTATGTTAACACTATTTACTGTAAAATAAATAATTAAATAAAAATAAATATTTGCATATTGATATGACACTGTGACCTTTTTTAAAAAAAAAAAAAACATTTATTCCTGATTTGTCCAGCAGAGGACTGCATCACACATTCCCTCACAGAGCTTGCACTGAGCAACATGCATTAAACCAGGATTTTGTTGAAGTGCACACAAGCACACACATACACGTAGGCAGACACACAAACAGGCACACACATGCACACTAAATGACTGATGCCTTGGTGTTGTTTTTCATATGTAGATCTGTGCTAATCCCTGCTCCTCCGCTGCTGTGATCAGGCCCAGACTGAGTGGATATGACAGGTGGGCACAGTGTGTTTACCCACCACGACGTGTGTGTGTGTGTGTGTGTGTGTGTGTGTGTGTGTGTGTGTGTGTGTGTGTGTGTGTGTGTGTGTGTGAGAGAGAGAGATTATAGGCAAGGGGGTGGGGTTAATACTGAGCTGATAACATAGGTATCACTGAACCCTGACTCCTAAAGAAATCTGTTCATCTGTTCATATACTAAAATGCCTAAATCATTTCTCTCTGCCAGAGTACCTTACACAGGCAATGGACACGTTATGAATATGTATAAATATTTATTGCTCTCGTAAAAAGAAAATGTTTCACTTAACATTTGTTTTTTTAATTTAAGCTATTTTTTCTGAAAGTTTGTTTTGTTGGATGTTTTCTTTTCTTCTGTGTGTCAATAGTCTGTTTTTCTTATTTTCTATTTCATCGTTTGTCTTTCTTTTTATTTTTTATGATTTTGTTTGCCTTTGTTTGCCTCTTCTTTTTTCATGCATTGATTTCTATTTGCTCTTTTCTTTTTTTGCTTATTTGTATTTAGGCTTCTGCTAGTTTAATACATTTGCTTGTTTCTGTCATGCTTTGTCTTACTCTACATAGCTTCTATTGAACTTGATGCTTTATCTTTCTTTCTTTCTTTCTTTCTTTCTTTCTTTCTTTCTTTCTTTCTTTCTTTCTTTCTTTCTTTCTTTTTAATAAACAGCTGGCCCACCTGTTCAAAGTGATCAAAGAAGCAGCAGGTATCATTGCATGTGCCTCTGCTGCCCCGTGTGGTGTCACGGTAGTGCACAATCTTTCATATACTTGAGTGTGGTGAAAAGGAGGAGGAGAGAGGGGGGAGAAGAAAAGCAAGAGGGAAATCAGGAGGCAGTCTTACCAGAGATTTGCTTTTGAGCTGCTGGAGTCTGGATGTGTTGCACGGTCACTAATGCTGTGTCTCTGTTTGTGTGTACAGGTACTTAAGTGATGAATCAGCTGCTCTGAAACTAACCTGCAAACTGACCTGGTTTGAACACTGGCTGGGATCTTTTTATGTGGAGATTTACAATATAAATGTGAGTCTATGGGTTATTTCAGCTGGTTTTACTACAGTGCATTGCAGATTCCAAATCCTTTTTAATTAAAATGTTTAAACAACCTTCCCAATTTAAAAAAAAGGAGAGAAAAGCAAGACATGATTAACAGTCACCATGCAGGACAGCAAAAGGACAGTTTCAGCCACTCTCAAGGAGCTCTCTGATTACCACCAGTGTCATATTTTATTTTTTAAAGGAAACAATGCATTAACATTTAACGTGGTTTTTCATGTTCCATCAAATGTAATCACATTCTGTTTGTGTGTGTGTGTGTGTGTGTGTGTGTGTGTGTGTGTGTGTGTGTGTGTGTGTGTGTGTGTTCTTGACAGACAAACAGAAAACACACACAGTACTTTCTTGATATTTTTCTTTCTTTTTCTTTTTGAACTGATCTTGAGAAACATAACATAGAAGCATAAAGACACATCGAAGTCAAGGGAGAATAGACAACTTAGCAAAGAAACTATTTTAAATAGTTAAGGTACTTTGTTAATGCCAAAGACAGCACAATATGACATTTTTTTAAACCAACCTGATTCTTAAAGAGTCAAAAAATGTCATCTACTCTTGAGTTCCTCATGAACTGGTGACTCAGAATATGCTTTAGCAGAAATGACTGCATATTACCTTTTACTACTAATAATTTCATTTTGGTGCATTTAATATAAAATAGTGTCGCTTCTTTTATTATCAAGTGCAATCTGTTTCACAACTTGATTAGAAGTACCATCACAAGGCCATCACAAGTAGCCAGTGGTGCTTCTGGTCCATGGATGGGGATTTTTCTACTGTTTATTCTGAAAGGGGCAGTAAATTTCTACATAAATGTCACGTCTCTGACTGATTAATATTTAATGTTGGACAGAAATCAAGAACAGAGAGAAATAACAGAGAGCGCGAGCAAAAGAGAGAGAGAAAGAGAGACTAGACTGATATTTATTCAGGATATTGTGAAAATATGAATGGAAATTTGCAATTTTATTGGTTTTCCACAACTAAAAGAACCTGTGTGTGTGTGTTTGTGTGTGTGTGTGTGTGTGTGTTTAAAGAAAGCGAACAGTCTTAGCACTGTGCACCTATGATGTGCAACATATGAATGTGTGCTTGGCAACTCCTTCAGCCTCAATCAACTATTACTTTCACACTGCCATTCAGCTGATTTTACTTCAGAGAAAACATGAATGAATAAACAAACAACTATAGTAAATAAAAAATGAATATATATATATATATATATATATATATATATGTATTAGATATACATCACTGACTATTTATACATTTTTCCTGTTGTCAGCAAAGTCAGTTAAATAATTCCATGCGGAATTCAGCAAATTATCAAATTAGATTGGCCATGTCCTAGCTATGGAAAAAATATTTCTGATAGCCAAATAAATTGTATATGCATAAATGTACACTGGTGTCCTATAATGCAGTAAAATTTCATTTGCAGATCAATTTCTTATGAGAAAACATGATATATGTAATCTTTGCTGTGCTGCAGCAAATAACTGAATAAACAAATATATGGATATTTAAATAGTGAAAGAGGTTTCCAAATTCTACAGTATCAGCCAGACATACAAAGCAGGACCTGGTTGCATTACTTTCCCATAGTGTCCATTTCACTGTGGGATAACTTGACCTGTTCACCCCTGAGCTTGTAGCCTCTGCAGCTTGAGACGAAATTGTTCACTGAACCAAAGGTGTGCACAGGTCACTGGCATTTTCCATCCACTCACCAGGATGAAAACAACCCCCACGTGCCTCAGAAACTGAAAGAGAAGGGGAGAAAAAGCAGCCACTAGGAGATGCAGAGCCAGCCGGTGAGATGAGGAGCTAGGATTGTGTGAATCAAGCACACGGAGTGCAGCGGAAAGCAATTTTACCAACTCTAACTTCCTCCACAAAATTATGGCTAAATGGAAAAATAATGGAAGTGGCATCATTGGCCTCCTAGCATGGCGCTATTAGTATGCTGGTGACATGGAGCGGGGAGACCGACAGCAGTTATGTATTTTTGCAAGTATGCATATAATTTATTGTGGGGAACACAATTTACATGGGTAGTCAATGCCTGTTTTATGGGCTCACAAATAGATGTATGAATTGAAGCATATAATGGTGGGGAGCAGCAGGCACAAATACATTCTAAATCTTGCAAATGTGCTCCACGAAATATGTAACCAAGGAATATAAAACAAATTAGTTCTTGCATGTCTTATGTATTAGTTTTTGATTTACAAATCTAATATGGGAAAATTTGCCTTGACGACGTGGCCTTTGTATCTGGATGTGACATATAGTACTGTTAGTACATGCAAACACTATATAAAAATGCCCCATCTGCACCCAAAACCAAAACAGACACCACACCAAAGAGTTGCTTTATTCTTTTATTAATAGCATTCATCAATTAACTTTAATGACAAGTGAAAAAGTGATCTCTGCAGTATAGATGCATTAAAATGTGACATTACAGAGCATAGGTGGCCTCTGAGTTAGGGTTCATATTACATATTACTGCTTGTTGGAAAACACACAACAACAATGTTAAAGACGAAAATCTCTAAACAAATGCAAAACACAAGAATTCTGCAAAATGATATCACATCACAGAAAAGAAACAACTGAATATATTAGAAAATGAAAGGTGCAAAGCAATGAAAAAGCAATACGTAAAAAACAGGATGAATCTTCTATTTAAAAAAAGTTTTTAAAAAATCTGATTATAAAAAATATAATATAATATAATAATATATAAAAAAATTAATGTGTAAAAAAGTGCAAAATTATGACTAAAACATAAAATTACCACTGAGGCCCAACACAACTAACTCAAAACTAAAGATGATTAATAAGAGATGTAAACTTAAAACTTACTAAAAAGAATAAAAGAAAACACACACAGAATTGGACAAAATAATACAAAGAACTGCTGCCTTGCTACATGAACTGAGTCCTGTAAGATATAAACTAGTAAGTGCAACATTTTCTGTCTGGCCAAGCTTTTCAGTTGTAATATTAAAAGTTAGAACATCTGAAATCTAAAAGAAAAACTAAAACATGTATTTTGTTCAATTTGCAACACAAAAATCACATTTATTTTCTTCTTGCCCAGGGAATCAGGAAGCAACAAATGAATTGCACTGAGAAGCAGGAGAATTTACATTTTAATGTGAAACGCAAACATTGTATTTTTGTTGGAAACCCTGCAAACCAGCTTCTTGCTGCAATAAGACAAAAGACCACACAGTACACAGAGTACAGATGACATCTTCTCACATTATTTCCTCTGCAGGGGATGCTGCTCTAAATTTAAATATCCTCAGGTTACAGAATACACTTCCAGTTCAGTTCAATTCAGTCTTATTTGAATAGTGCCAATTCACGTTGACAGTCATGTCTAGACAAATTACAGGGACAGGAATTCTGTGAAATATGAATAATACTCTCACCCAAGCGGTCTTCCTGTCAGTTGTTGCTGGAACAATGCTAATATCAATATTAAGTACAATCAATTTGAACTTAATGACTTTAAGACCCCTGAAACCTTGTATTTTGCTGACCTCCAGTGGTTTAACTCTCACCTTGATAAAGTTGGGATCAGGTATTCTTTAAGCCCTTATGTGATTACAATAGCAACAGAGGACATTTTTGACCACACCAGGGACACCTTGTCTTTATGGAGAATCAATTGTGTGTCCACATACTTCCCCCATATAATAATTTTTTCATTAATAGTCCCTGAGAGGTGCTACCATATGGCATTGTGTCTGACCAAAGAGACATTCATTTTCTTCCTGAAACACTCCTATCTCCCTTCCACAAAAAAGACTCTTATGAGGGGTTATAGCTGTCTGTCAGTGACCCAGGAACAGTTGAATCTATGATGAATTTGAGATAAGATACCCATAAGTCCTTACCCTTAAGTACCAAAGGACAGGTGAGGGCATCAAAAGCATTTTGTGTTACAAGAGAAAGCAGGGGTGGAGTGGGAACAGTGAGGACGTTGTTAGTGCATTAGCCTGTTAAGGGTTTACACCACTCATATTAAAATCGGATGGCAGCAAGCAAGCTTCCAATATAAATCATGCTTAGCAGCAATATTTGGAGGAAAGAGAAAAAGACGAGATGAAGGATTCTGTCCTTAGATGGGTGAGGAAAAGCATGTTCCTCTTGTTCTCACTTTTTAATCAAAGGTCCTTGTATCTCTGTAAAACAGACCAGTATACATTATTCTCACGCACCAAAATAATTTTGATCACTTTAAGCAACAAATAATTTGACATTAAGTGATATACATAATACTTTTGTAACGCTAATATATCTTGGAGAGGTTGTGCCATATCCACAGTGTGTCTGACCAAAGTTCAAAATGGTCTGCCTTACCATAATTCATAGGAAATAAGAAAAATCAAATGATAAAACTGATTCTATCCCTGCCATTCTGGCTGCTAATGAAATTAGGTGACACTGTTCTCCAAACATGAGTAAAATAAGTATTTTTACCACAAATACTTATGCTATCTACTATAGATTCACTTCCTACAGTAAAAAGCTACTTTCAGCTGCTCCTTTGTCACAAGGGGTCACCACGGCGATATCCTTCTTTGTTTGATTTGGCAGAGTTTTATACCAAATTCCCTTCCTAACGCAACCCCAAAGGGGATTTGTGTCTCTGGCTGGAATTGAATGAGTGACCTTTCACTTGCCAAGTGAAAGATAAACATGCAGACACTTTCTGCAACTGGACTGTATCAATGTACCCAACCTATGCAGTGCTGAAATGTAACGATTTTTTAGAGTTTAAATAAATATAACAGTACAAAAGATGTTTGTTAAAACTGTTGCAATGTTTTCAAATGATGGGACGATGACCGTGCTTATGGATTCTGCGCCAGTGGTGACTTTATTCATTATTATTTGTTTTTGTTAAATTAGTTTTTTTTTGACTGTTTACATCATTAATAAATTTTGTTTATTATCGTTTTTTCTTATTCAATGTTTTATATTTCATTTAATACATTTAATAAATGATTTATTATTAACTTGCATTCATTAATGACACATTTAATTAATTATTTAATGATGTGTTTAGTTTATTCATTTTGGCACTCATGGCCCTCCACAGTACTCCACTGGTTTGGGTCAGTTTTCTACGGCAAATTCAGAAACTTTATTTTTACTACTCTTAATGCAGTTCTCAGTAACTCATTTCCTCATCCATGTTAGCTTTTTCTCATTTCTTTTTTGCGCACTTCTATGGTTTTTGCGCATACCTCACTGCTAAAGGTAATTTGCTATTATTGTGTTGATGCATTAATCTGAATCTCAAAATAGGTCTGTTTGTACTTTTGTCAGTCAAAATAAACATCCTGTTTCTTTTACAGCCATCCAGCTCAGAAAGCAAACTCAGCATATTTCTATGAAATAGTCCCAAAAGAAGGTATTCAAAAGAAGAAAACAAGTTGAGGTGTACCATTTACCACATATATATATATATATATATATATATATATAGCTCCGGATAAAAGGAAATTTTGGGAATAAAACTTCCAGACAGTTATATTGAAAGATGATCGAGATTTAGCAGAAAAAAATCTGCTCATTGGCATTGTTGGTTGACAACCTGCGGTTATGCAACTAAATGACTTTCCTGACATGACAAAAATAATTCCTGTGCCTACATGGCATAAATAACATACAGCTGACAGTTTAATGAAAGGTAAAAAATCTATTTAAGTGTGAGGTTAATTCAACTGACTTTTAATATTTAATTTTCTGTCTGTTCGCTGCCTTCTCTACCACTCCACCTCCCATCCTTCATTACGGTCAACTCAGCAAGCCATGTCCACTCTCCACTCAGTCCCTCTACTTCTCTCTTTCTCTCTGCATGGCTGATCTTGTTCTTTTTGCTTCCCTCTCTTCAGACACCTGGTCAGGCTCAGGCAATCAATACCAGCCGTGGCCCTGAAGGAGAACCCTGACAGCCGCTACTCCGGATCCATGCCATTCCGGCTACTGCCCCACCATCAGTCAACCTCATACCACACATACAAGATGGATAGACTTACCTACACATAAATAGCATATTTACACACGTAGAGTTAAGAAAAGAAAATGAGAACTGAGCCACTGGAAGAGAACAGTGACGATAACAACAAATGATGCTGTCAGATACTGTTACAGGGTTATGTCAAGTAAAAACTGTCTATAATAATTAATAATATGAAATGTGTATTTTATCAGTGGCTCAGTAGCACAACGTTTAGCACTGTTGCCTCACAGTAAGAAGTTTCTGAGACTGACTCCACTATCTGGCCGGGACCTTTCTGTGTGGAGTTTGCATCTTCTCCCCTTGTTTGTGTGAGTACTCTCAAGGTACTCCAGCTTCCTCCCACGGTGGAAAAAAATGAAGTTAGGTTAGGTTAATTGGTAATTCTAAATTGCCCATTAATAAGTATCTGTCTGTCTGTGTTAGTCCTGACAGACTGGCGACCTGTTGAGGGTATACCCTGCCTCTTCCCCTATGATAGCTGGGTTAGGTTCCTCTACCACAGACAGAATAGATGAATGGATTTTATCTTTGTCTCTAGTAGTTGAAGTGCTGTGTATACCCAAAATTAATAAATTACTGTATTTCATCACACCATTTCCTATTGTGACATCTTTTGTTACTGTGTCCACGTGTAGTACTCCCCAAGGTTCAAGGTTCAAGGTTCTTTATTTGTCACATGCATAGTTATACAAGTATAACACACAGTGAAATGTAGCCTGACACGCTCCTCGACATGTGCAAAAAAATTGGGGGTGGGGTGTAGAGGAAGAACATTATATATATATATATATATAAAACACCCAGCACGCCCCTGCGGGCGGTTTATCCTTCAAGCTCGGGTCCTCTACCAGAGGCCTGGGAGCTTGAGGGTCCTGCGCAGTATCTTAGCTGTTCCCAGGACTGCGCTCTTCTGGACAGAGATCTCTGATGTTGTTCCCGCGATCTGCTGGAGCCACTCGCCTAGCTTGAAAGTCACTGCACCTAGTGCTCCGATTACCACGGGGACCACCATTACCTTCACCCTCCACATCCTCTCGAGCTCTTCTCTGAGCCCTTGGTATTTCTCCAGCTTCTCGTGTTCCTTCTTCCTGATATTGCTGTCATTCGGAACCGCTACATCGATCACTACGGCCGCCTTCTTCTGTTTGTCTACCACCACTATGTCCGGTTGGTTAGCCACCACCATTTTGTCCATCTGTATCTGGAAGTCCCACAGGATCTTAGCTCGGTCATTCTCCACCACCCTTGGGGGCATCTCCCATTTTGACCTCGGGACTTCCAGGTTATACTCGGCACAGATGTTCCTGTACACTATGCCGGCCACTTGGTTATGGCGTTCCATGTATGCCTTGCCTGCTAGCATCTTGCACCCTGCTGTTATGTGCTGGATTGTCTCTGGGGCATCTTTACACAGCCTCCACCTGGGGTCTTGCCTGGTGTGATAGACCCCAGCCTCTATGGATCTTGTGCTCAGAGCTTGTTCTTGTGCTGCCATGATTAGTGCCTCTGTGCTGTCTTTCAGTCCAGCTTTGTCCAGCCACTGGTAGGATTTCTGGATATCAGCCACCTCCTCTATCTGCCGGTGGTACATACCGTGCAGGGGCCTGTCCTTCCATGATGGTTCCTTGTCTCCCTCCTCTTTCTTGGGTTTCTGCTGCCTGAGGTATTCACTGAGCACTCGGTCAGTTGGGGCCATCTTCCCAATGTATTCTTGGATGTTCCTTGTCTCATCCTGGACTGTGGTGCTGACACTCACCAGTCCCCGGCCCCCTTCCTTCCTCTTAGCGTACAGCCTCAGGGTGCTGGACTTGGGGTGAAACCCTCCATGCATGGTAAGGAGCTTTCTTGTCTTTATGTCAGTGGCTTCTATCTCCTCCTTTGGCCAGCCTATTACCCCAGCAGGGTACCTGATCACGGGCAGGGCGTACGTGTTGATGGCCCGGATCTTGTTCTTACCATTCAGCTGACTCCTCAGGACTTGCCTGACCCTCTGCAGGTACTTGGTGGTTGCAGCTTTTCTAGCGGCCTCTTCATGGTTCCCATTCGCCTGTGGGATCCCCAGGTACTTGTAACTGTCCTCTATGTCTGCAATGTTGCTTTCTGGTAGTTCAATCCCCTCAGTTCTGACTACCTTCCCTCTCTTTGTTACCATCCGACTACACTTCTCCAGTCCGAACGACATTCCAATGTCATTGCTGTATAGCCTGGTAGTGTGGATCAGTGAATCGATGTCTCGTTCACTCTTGGCATACAGCTTGATGTCATCCATGTACAGGAGGTGGCTGACAACTGCTCCATTCCGTAGTCGGTATCCGTAGCCAGTCTTGTTAATGATCTCACTGAGGGGGTTCAGGCCTATGCAGATCCCGCACTTGATGGTGACTTGTGCTATGGGCTTGGAGTTGGCCTCTAGTGTTGTACGCCACATCCCCATTGAGTTCCTGATGAAGGCTCTTAGGGTCCCATTGATCTTGTACAATTCTAGGCATTCCAGTATCCAGCTGTGGGGCATTGAGTCATAGGCCTTCTTGTAATCAATCCAGGCAGTGCACAGGTTTGTCAGTCTGGTCTTGCAGTCTCGGCTGACTGTTCTGTCTACCAGTAGCTGGTGTTTTGCGCCTCTGGTATTCTTGCCAATTCCTTTCTGTGTCCCGCTCATGTATTGACCCATGTGCCTGTTCATCTTAGCCGATATGATGCCTGACAGGAGCTTCCATGTAGTACTGAGGCAGGTTATTGGTCGGTAGTTGGAGGGGACCGGTCCCTTCTTGGGGTCCTTGGGGATCAGGATCTCGTTAACTAGCAGCATTTGTGCTGCCAGACGCTCGTGGAGTGCAGTCAGCTTCTTCAGCCAGTAGGCGTGAACCATGTCGGGCCCTGGTGCTGTCCAACTCTTCATACTGGAGACCCTTTCTTGGATATCTGCCACTGTGATGGTTACTGGACCCTGTTCAGGGAGGTCGCTGTGGTCTGCCCTCAGATCCACTAGCCACTGAGCATTGCCGTTATGGGTTGCGTCCTTCTCCCATATGCTCTTCCAGTATTGCTCCGTCTCCAGCCTTGGTGGTGCTGTTCTCTTATTGTTCCCTTGCCACTGAGAGTACACCTTTGCTGGTTCTGTGGAGAACAGCTGGTTTATTCTCCTGCCTTCTATCTCTCTGGTGTACCTCCTCAAGCGACTGGCCAAGGCTGTGAGTCTTTGCTTGGCAGTTTCCAAGGCCTCAGGTATGGACAGCTTGCTGTATTTCTTATGCACCTTCTTTGCCGCACCTTTCTACAACTCCGTTAGTTGGCTAACCTCCCTCCGTGCTACTTTGATCTTGCCCTCTAGCCTCCTTCTCCATGGAGGGTACTGCCCCTTGTCGCTGTTCAACTTGTAGCCAAGCATCTCACTGATCACTGCTGCCGTATTGTAGATCAGCTTGTTAGTGTCGGTAATTGTGGTTGTAGGTATTGCCCGTAGTGCTGCATTAACATCATCTAGCAGACCTTCTGAGGGTACTTCACGTAATCTTGGTAACCGGCTACGGGGGATCCAGGTTTCAAGCTTGGCCATGATCCTATTTTTCAGGTCAGTTCCTCTCGCACTCAACGATCCTTCTCCTATCGCACTTGGGGCTATGTACTCAATCTCGGGTGGGGGTGATGATATCTCCCCCCTGACCTGGCGTCCTGACTCCTCCTTGCCGTAGCATTTGTGTTGTACCTCGTCAATCTCTAGCTGTGAGAGCAGTCCCTTCTTTCGAATGTTGGAACACTGAGCTACTAGTTGTTTCGCCGTCATTGTGGATGTTGGGTATCGAAGAATCCATAGGTCCCTCATCCTATACCTGTTCAGATTCAGCTCAATCCCAGCCACTAGTTTATTGTGGATTCATCCATCTCCAGGGTAGTTGCAGTAGTCTAACAACAATCTGCTCCAAGATGTAAGCTTCAGCCTTGCACTTTCTTTTATAGTCAGTTACAGTCAGTTGAATGACAAAACTCCAGGCAAGGAATTTCTTGTTTCCTTCTTTAGACAGGGATGTGAGGGAATATATTGTGGCCTGTACCACATTTGTGTGTAACAAAACCATGTGTCTACTACCAGAAACTCCCCACAGCAACTGAAACAGCTAATCTGGTAGTTGAGCATGATTTCAGACCTCCCGGTCTCTCTCTGAGAGTTCATTTCCTATCCCATATATCTCAGATTAAACATCATCTTTTCTGACCTCTGTGCACTCCAGCTGAACCCACGGCTACGGCCCGGATTGCGGGCGATCACTCTGCAATGTCTGTCTGTCGGATCCTGGATATCAGTCCTTTGTACAGAGGCCTCTAATATGTCATCAATTAGGAAAGATATGGCCCTGAGGAGAGGACTTGGTTTCCCCACTCACTGATGTCAGAACCCACGCTCATTATGGACTTCCACACATAGGATTGGGACAGGTGAGTCCAGTGGGCCACTTCGAGCCAGCCAATAGTGGGAGGGTACTGTCATAGTCTGCTACTGGTTTGTGTGCTAACTCTCTCAGGGATGTATTGGCAGGCATTCTGGTAGAGTCCAGAAATTCTCGCTCCTCAGTCAGACCAACTGCATTTCATCAACCTCAACAGCCAAAATAGAAGAGAGGTATATTATGATAGACGTTCAACACAGTCAGGGTTGATCCCATGTTCTCAAGTCAAAAACATTATCAGAAGATAACAATAAAATTGTAATAATAATAATAATAATAATAATAATAATAATAATAATAATAATAAAAACTATAAAGAACATAAAAAAGGAACTTTCAACACTGTTGCAAATAACAAAATATATTATTTATTTATTGATTATTAAATCAAATGACAAAATGACGTTACCAACCCAAAATGAACCCATAAAACTCAAAACCCATGGTCAACGACCCATGGATCCAGATTGCTTATTTAACTGGAATAATACTACAGTATATGTTGATTCTGTAAAATTTTGAAATTTTTACTAAATTATAAGTTATAACTGTTCTCCATTAAAATATATGTCAAACTCTATATAACTGTGAAGTCATTAAAGTGTGCCACATAGCTGGATATAATTCACACCGTAATTTAATAAAAAGGATTAGAGCTTTAAATAGAGTTTAAAGTAAAATATTTGCCTTTGCGTAGTGCATCTTTTTATGAGTAAATAAAAAAATCACCATGAAAGAGTTTATCTGTACTACACATCACTAAGTTGCTGTCTTGAAGAATATAGCTGTTACTATAGCTGTTATTTCTCCTTCACTTTGATACTGAAATAATCTTAAAAACTGGGGAATTGTAAGGGATATTTTCAAGATCTCCCATCCAAATATAATATGTGTAGTTACATTTGCTGACGACTGAACACTGAGCATTTTTTGTTGGCAGATTAGTATGTCTATGCACCCTTCCTTGATCCTTGCTATAAGTTTTTTGTTTTAATAATAAAAGCTACATGGTACAACAGTACAATGAAAATGAATAATACACATTTCAGGTTGATCATACTTTCTGTATCCAGGTTCTTTGTATTCACACTCAAAAGGAATCATTAAACCCATGTGAACCAGCTCATAATGTCCAGCAATGAGCTTATATGAAAAGGTACACAGATAAATCACACATGAATCCACTGTCTGATCTTTACTGGGTCACCACTTTATCCACCATCACCCTTCTACCATGCTTTTATGGGATAATAGGAAATGCGTGCTCATGGGAGGTGGGTAAGGTAGATGAAACATGGACCCTGAAGTAGTGGAAGGTAGAGTACGCATTCTAAAACTGTGGTGGGCCGTGGGCCAGTGACCATCTATATAATGAAAACAAATAGCTTGTCATGCCACAGGAGGAAATCTATTGCCATGTATTTTATGCCATGAAGTCTCTCCGTAAAAAACATTGTATGTATTTTTCAAAGGCTGATGACAATAACATCGGTAGTATCTGTATTATCTGCTGTTCAGTGTCTCCTCTCACTCATGAATGCATGAAATGGAAACTGCCACTGACAAAGGCCATTTGAAGTCATCAAAATTGTGAAGAGACTAACTTGTGTAATTGAGAGATGATATTTGTAATGTTGGTATTTTATTATGCTCCATATTTAAACTCTGTCCTCTACAGCTGTTTTACAGTAAAAAGCATTTTGCAAAAATTGCTGATGATAGGTGCACTTGGACAATATCCCAGTTAGACTATATACACTGTATACTCAGAAATCCCAGAGGAATTAGTTTTATCATTGGCAAGGTTTGTGGTCCATTGAGTATTAAAATAAAATTCAAAACTGGAACAAAGTCGCGGGCTAACATTAATATTTATTGAAAAAAAAATCTTCCTCCAGATATAAGAATGAATCTTTTCTTATGGACTCAAAAAAGTTTTGCTGGAAAACTGAATATGGAACAAGCAAAGCTTAATACTAAACAATATATATATTAGCTGTATAATACCAGTAGGCCATCTCTAATAGTAATTTGGTATGGCTTCGTGGGCCAAATGTAATTAGGCTGCGGGCCAAATTTGGCCCGCGGGCCAGAGTTTGACACCTATGCTCTAAGCACTCAAAGCGCTTTATGCAAAATGCCCCATTCACCCATTCATACAAGCACTTTTATCTATGATTAAATACTTTCTCTTATTTTCTAGTACTTTTTACTCTGATGGATGCATTGGAGACCAACTTGGAGTTAGTATCTTGCCCAAGGATTTTTGGTATGCAGATTGGAGCAGCCAGGGATTGAACAACCAACATTGTTATTAGGAGATGACCTCCTGTAGATTGGAGTATCATCTCATACTCTGACACACTGCCATAATACGATGCATGGCAGTGTATCAGGTGAGTACAGACAAACAGGAGGGGATGTAGCAGAGGTGAAAAATGATGTTGACCACTTTTGAACATATGTAGGACTTTCGCCATTTGAAAAGTTCTCTTTTAATATCCTAAGATATTGAGGGAAAGCATTCGGCAGAAACAACTTGAACTGTGATGTATGCAACAGGGCAAGATCATATATTTACAAACACAGTTATTAACACACCAACACAATATTTGCTCACCAAGTGCTAGTGATATTATGCTTGATACTGATGTTTCAAAGCTGTGCCGAGCTTACAGATCACAGATGTTTGGAACCCTGCTGCGGAGTCAATCATGTGACATGGGTGTTTTGAACCCTGTCACTACTGCTAATTGAGGTCTTGGTGTGTTTCACACCAGTTTCAACTGGTGACTTAGCTACTTCTTCTAGGTTTGATTGTTGATGTCACTGTCACTATGAGAAACCTAATCAGCAGCAGCAGGACTGGCACCAGCAACCACAGCACAGGTTTCAAAAGATAGCTTGTGGAAACTTTTTGACACAGTGCATGCCTCACTGAAGCATTTTTTCAAGGGGCACATGATCCAGTAGTTTACTGGCAGTAATGATAATGTCATAATAGAGCTGTAATACAGAATTACTGCCAGTAGTTTACTGGCAGTCAGGCTGGAGCTCAGGTCTTGTCATCACTGGAGACATGTTAGTGTTAGTTTCTAGCTTCTTAAATGTTGTTCGTGAGTGAGTTTTTCCCTCCTTGTGACTAACCTTTTCCTATGAACAGTCCCCTCCGGACCTACTACCTATTTCCCGTTTTGGAGTCGGTGTGTGGAGTTGCGTGGCGGAGCACAAGTGTGTGAGAGACCTTCTCTTTTTCGAACCTCCCTTGGACCCCTGCAACCCCACTTGTACACCCGTATTGAACTGAGAATCCCGGTCTGAGTCCACTCCTTACCTGTCACACTACTACTTTATGACTTCATATAAATTTTCACTATGGCCTTCAACATTGTCATTGAATAACATGGTCTAATAACTGGTTGTCTCCTCGCATCACAGTCTCTTCACAGCTGAGAGAATCAAAAATAATTAGTAATCAGTAATTACACATGGACTCTAATTTTATATACATGTTACCACATCATATATTACAATTAACAAAATAGTGTGACACTGCACAGACCATGTTTGTTATGGGAGTTTGTATGTTATTCCTGCGCCAGAGTAGTGTGAATGTCCACAAAGGCTAGATTAAGTAATGACTCTAAATTATTACATTTTTAAAATTTTTTAATATATTTATTGATCCTAAATATGCATAGAAGAATATGAAATGACATATTTCAAAAAAATTATTGCATCCTCTTTAACTTATAATTAATCTATTAAAAAATGCACAGTCACAGATGCTGGATTGTGGATGCTGCCATGTTCCCCTACAATATTTGAATACAGTGGCCAGGTAAGATCATCATTCCGACTAAACACATTTTAAGAATGTGGCTAGAGACCAGTGACTTACGTAGTATGCCAAAGGCACAGAAGAAGAAAAGTTGTAGGTCGTAGTCGTTTCCATGGAAGGACATTTAAATTTATGCCTACTCCTTCAGACTCATAAAGGTTCATACCTGTGTTTTAGTTGGATAAGGGGTCCCCTTCACCAAAGAAGTGAAAATGCAAAGGAAACTTATAATGTGACCTTAATTTTAATCTTATTAAATTATAGATAAACATGCTTATTTATTCCTAATATCGTCTCAATATCTGATTCTCAGCACATTCAACTCTCCCATCTCCGGACAGCTGACAAAAGCTGGCTTGAGTGTCCTCGAAATTACACTCTCCCTCTGATAAACAGTTTAATTGCATTCTCATATTGTATCAGAGTTTATTCACTAAGCGTCAGAGTCCAACGTTAGATCCAAAGCAAAGACAGTTTCATTAACATCGGCTAACAGCAATTAACAGAGGCTAACAGTGGCAAAAGCAGCAGCACTTACCGACAAAAACAGTTAACATATCCTCTCCAACAACTCACCTCGCTATTCAAGGTCAAGTTCTCTGTCATTCTGTCATTTCAACCATATACACTGGTACAGTACACAGTGAAACGAGACAGCGTTCCTCCAAGACCATGCTGCTCCAGTAAACACAGGACTACATAAAGTGCAAGTATGCAAAAATTGCAAAAAAAAAAAAAATGCAACATCAGACGGGACAGAACAATGCAGACACAAGACCGTGCAGACACAAGAGATGCTGTTGAACTTTCTTAGTTATGGAGCTGGCATTGAGGGACCAGCTCTTGACGACTTCCACAGAGGATCCATCAGTGTTCAGTGGACAATAATCTCTCCATGCTCTCCTGAAGTCGACAATCATCTCTTTTGTTTTGACCACTTTTAGAGACAGGTTGTTGACTCTACACCAGTCCATCAGCTGTTGTGCCTCCACTTTGTATGCTGACTCATCACTCTTTCTGATGAGACCCACCACAGTCATGTCATTGGCAAACATGATGATGTGGTTCAAACCGTGCATTGTTGCACAGTCGTAAGTCAGCAGAGTGAACAGCAGTGGGCTGAGTACACAGCCCTTAGAGGCTACAATGCTCAGTGTGGTAGTGTTGGATATGCAGTTACCAATTCGGACTTACTGAGGTCTCTCCATCAGAAAGTCTAGGATCCAGTTGCAGAGGGAGGTGTTTGGGCCCAGAAGGCTCAGCTTTCCCATGAGGTGCTGAGGAATGATTGTGCTGAATGCTGAACTGAACTCCATGAACCACATTCGTACATATGTGTCCTTGTTGTCCAGGTGGGTGAGAGTCAGATGTAGGGTGGTGGCGATGGCATCATCTGTTGACCGGTTGGGGCGATAGGCAAACTGCAGTGGGTCCAGTGTCGTTGGCAGCAGGGTCTTAATGGCTAGCCTCTTGAAGCACTTCATCATGATGGTATGGGTGCAACGAGACGGTAATCGTTGAGGCAGGACACTGAGGACTTCTTTGGCACAGAAACGATGATGGTGGCCTTGAGGCACGTTGGAACAACAGCAGTTCTCATGGAGAGGTTGAAGATGTCAGTGAGGACTTCTGCCAGCTGCTCTATACATTCTTTTTTTTTTCAGAAATCAGAAATCAGAAAGGGTTTTATTGCCAAATGTTGAGCAGGTTTACAACATTAGGAAATTGCTGCGGTGCTTCAGTGCAAACATACTGTCATAAAAATATAAAAATAAGAATAAGAATTAAAAGTGCTAAGTGGATAGATATATACATGATATATACATGAGTGCAGGTGGTGATCAGTGCCAAACATGGAATGATGCAGTGAACACAGCGTAGGGTCATGTGTTAGTGGTGGGAACAGTCATACGGTTATTGTTCATGTGTCCGACAGCAGAGGGGAAGAAACTGTTCTTATGGCGAGAGGTTCTGGTGCGAATGGACCGGAGCCTCCTGCCTGAGGGGAGCAGGTCAAACAGACTGTGTCCAGGGTGAGAAGGGTCAGCTGAGATCCGAGCTGCACGCCGCAGTGTCCTGGAGGTGTACAGGTCCTGCAGAGATGGGAGTCTGCAGCCAATCACCTTCTCAGCAGAGCGCACAACACGCTGCAGTCTCTGTTTGTCCCTGATAGTGGCTCCAGCGTACCACACGGTGATGGAGGAGGTGAGGATGGACTCGATGATTGCAGTGTAGAATTGCATCATCGTCCGTGTTGGCAGGTTGAATTTCTTCAGCTGCCTCAGGAAGTACATCCTCTGCTGGGGTTTCTTAATGACGGAAGTGATGGTGGGCTCCCACTTCAGGTCCTGGGTGATGGTGGTACCCAGGAAGCGGAACGAGTCCACAGAGGTGATGGGGGTGTCAGTCAGGATGATGGGGGGGAGTGGAGCTGTGTGCTTCCTGAAGTCCACAATAATCTCCACTGTCTTCTGGGCATTCAGCACCAGGTTGTTGTGGCTGCACCAGGACACCAGACGTTCAACCTCCCTCCTGTAGGCAGACTCATCCCCGTCCGAGATGAGTCCGATAACGGTGGTGTCATCTGCAAACTTGATTAGCTTGACAGACTGGTGGGTGGAGGTGCAGCAGTTGGTGTACAGGGAGAAGAGCAGAGGAGAAAGAACACAGCCCTGAGGGGAGCCGGTGCTGATGGTCCGGGAGTCCGAGACATTCTTTCCCAGCCTCACATGCTGCTTCCTGTCCGTCAGGAAGTCAGTGATCCACCGGCAGATGGGATCAGGCACATTCATCTGGGAAAGCTTGCCTCGGAGATGGTCTGGAAGGATGGTGTTGAAGGCAGAGCTGAAGTCCACAAACAGGATCCTGGCGTAGGTTCCTGGGGAGTCCAGATGCTGCAGGATGAAGTGTAGGGCCATGTTGATGGCGTCATCTACAGACCTGTTGGCTGTGTATGCAAACTGCAGGGGGTCCAGGAGGGGGGCCGTGAGGGTCTTGAGATGGGAGAGAACTAGGCGCTCAAATGACTTCATGACCACAGATGTCAGAGCCACGGGTCTGTAGTCATTTAGTCCAGTGATCCTAGGTTTCTTGGGGACAGGGATTATGGTGGAGGACTTGAAGCAGGCAGGCACATGGCATGCCTGCAGTGAGGAGTTGAAAATGCCAGAAAACACTGGGGCCAGCTCGTTTGCACAGTGTCTGAGGGTGGCAGGAGACACACCGTCTGGGCCGGGAGCTTTTCGAGCATTCAGACTCTTAAACTGCTTCCTCACATCTGCTTCATGAATATGAAGAGTTGTGGTGGGAGGAGGTGGTGTGAAATCCTCTTTTGTGTGGGGTGAGGAGGGGGGTGTTGTAGGTGAACAGTTTGAAGGTGGTGATGGCTCTATGTAGGGGGGAGAGGTGGGGGAATGAGTGTCCAAAGTGTCTCTATTGTTGGGGCCGTTGGAGGTGTGAAGGCTGCCTGATGGCTCGTCAAAACGGCAGTAAAAGTCGTTAAGGGTGTTGGCCAAGAGCAAGTCGTCAGTGGAGTGGGGGGTTTTAGGCTTGTAGTTGGTGATATTCCTAAAACCTTTCCACACAGAGGCCGAGTCATTCTCTGAGATCTGCTGCTGCATCTTCTCAGAGTGCTGATGTTTGGCAATGTCCACTTCTTTAGTGAACCTGTACTTGGCCTCTCTGTAGCAGTCCCTGTCTCCGCTTCTGAACGCCTTTCTCTTTTCCAGCCACAGCTTTTTGAGTTTAGGAGTAAACCAGGGTTTGTCATTGTTATAACTCACCCTGGTGCGTGATGGCACAATGCTGTCCTCACAGAAGTGGATATAGGAGGTGACAGTGTCCGTAAACTGTCTCCAAACTGAAGCAGCCTTCATTGTGTCCCAGTCTGTAGACTCCAAACACGTGCGAAGCTCCTCCACAGCCTCGTTGCTCCACAGTTTTTTGGTCCTCACGACAGGTTTGGAGAGCTTCAGCCTCTGTCTGTACGCGGGGATTAGGTGGATCATGACGTGGTCAGAAAGTCCGAGTGAAGCGCGGGGCACCGCACGATAGGCCCCGCTGATCGTGCTGTAACAGTGGTCCAATGTCCTCTCCTCTCTGGTCGGGCATTTAATATACTGCTTGTATTTGGGAAGCTCATGGCTCAGATTGGCTTTGTTAAAGTCCCCAAGAGCAATGATGAGAGAGTCCGGGAATGTCCGCTCCATGTGCAGTATCTGCTCCGCGAGTGCGCACTGAGCTGCCTGCGCATCCGCATCTGGCGGGATGTAAACAGCGGCCAGGATGAATGAAGCAAACTCCCGCGGAGAATAAAACGGTTTGCAGTGAATGAAAAGGTATTCCAGAGAGGAAGAGCAGTGCTGAGCAATCACTGTTACATCTGTGCACCAGCCACTATTAATGTAGAAGCAGACACCTCCACCTTTGGTCTTACCAGAGAGAGAGGCCTGCCGGTCAGCGCGCAGCAGATGAAAGCCCTCCAGCTTGAGCGCGCTGTCCGGGATGTCCTCACAGAGCCACGTCTCCGTAAAACATAACACACAGGAGGAGGCAAAGTCTCTGTTCATGCTTCTCATCAGGGCCAGTTCGTCTGTCTTATTCCTGAGTGATCGTACATTGGAAAGGAAGATCCCAGGAAGAGCAGTTCGCAGTCCACGTCTCCTCAGACGCACGAGTGCGCCGGCTCGCTTACCTCTCTTTCGGCGTCTCACTTTCCTGATCAGAGTCTGCAGTAAATCTGCCGCGGATGCGACAAATATTGGAAGTAAATCCACAGGTGTTGTAGTCCTGTGGTTAAGAAGCTCTTCTCTGGTGTAAGAATATCCAGAGGAGTGCCCAGACACAGAAGTTATGCACAAAAACAAGACAGAAGTAACGCACTGAAGCACCAGGGCATCCATACGCGGCGCCATCTTGGATCGTAACAATCTCTGAGTTTTTCTAACATCAGCCTAGGTCAGACACAGAACCTGGTTCTTATGAGGAGGGGTGGTCTTCCTCACCATCATGCCAAACTAGCTCTACTACACAGAACCATCCTCTACTCGGTGGCAGGGGAGGAATATGAGAACATCCTCACCAAAGCTGGAGGCAGCTGGAGAAGAGCATGTGGGAGAAGGACGCAACCCATAATGGCAATGCTCAATAGCTAGTGGAGCTGAGAGCAGACCACAGCAACCTTCCTGAACAGGATCCAGTAACCATCGCAGTGGCAGACATCCAAGAAAGGGTCTCCAGTATGAAGAGTTGGCAGCACCAGACCCTGACCTAATTCACACATACTGTCTAAAGAAGCTGACTGCACTCCTTGAGCATCTGGCAGCACAAATGAACCAGCTGGTAGTCAGCAAGGGACACCCATAATGGCTAACTGAATACCGGACTGTCCTGATCCCCAAGGATCCCCAGAAAGTACTGAGGCAGGCCAGTAATCTTCCTCCATATCTCAGTACCACATGGAAGCTCCTGTCAGGCATCATAGCGGCTAAGATGAACAGGCACATGGTTCAGTACATGAGGGAAGCACAGAAAGGAATCGGCAGGAAGACCAGAGGAGCGAAGAACCAACTACTGATAGACAGAGCAGTAGCCAGTGACTGCATGACCAGATTCAGGCCAAATGCACAAGTCACCATCAAGTGAGGGATCTACCAATTAGATGCTCTATCCCAACTCCGGTTCTGCATAGGCCTGAAGCCCCTCAGTGATATCACTGACAAGACTGGCTACGGATACTGACTACGAAATGAAGCAGTTGTCAGCCACCTCCTGTACATGGATGATATCAAGACAGCAGGCAGGCCATACATGGAACACAATAACCAAGTTGCCGGCATAGTATACAAAAACATTTGTGCTGAATATGGCCTGGATGTCCCGAGGTCAAAATGGGAGACGCCACCCAAGGGTGGTGGAGAATGACCAAGCTAAGATCCTTTGGGACTTCCAGATACAGACGGACAAAATGGTGGTGGCAAACCAACTGGACATAGACAAACAGAAGAAGATGGCTGTAGTGGTAGATGTAGCGGTTCCAAATGACAGCAACATAAGGAAAAATAAACACAAAAAACTTGAGAAATACCAAGGGCTCAGAGAAGAGCTTGAGAAGATGTGAAAGGTGAAGGTAATGGTGGTCCCCGTGGTAAATGGAGCACTAGGTGCAGTGACTCCCAAGCTAGCATAGTCCCAGGAACAGCTAAGATACTGCGCAGGACCCTCAAGCTCCCAGGCCTCTGGTAGAGGACCCAAGCTTGAAGGACAGAGCGCCCACAGGGACGAGAGGCGATTTCTTTTTAATTCAAAGTTCTCTCTCTCTCTCTCTGTGTGTGTGTGTGTGTGTGTGTGTGTGTGTGTGTGTGCTCATCAAGTCAGCAAGATAATTAATGGATATTTTAAATGTTATTATGATGAAAGCCAGTTGACAAGAGGACCAAAGAGAGACTTGAGGGTCGAGGTACGGGATGATTAAAAGCTCTTCTCCATTACTGGTCCATCTCACCCACAATCGTCCATGCACTCGCAAAATTGCACACATATAACTCACACACACCACAGAGGATAGGCTACCCAGGGCTCCAACTTAATTTCAAATTTGAGGCATTCAGTCAACCATCACCTTAACAACATCCACCTCAATCCACTTTCATCTGCAGCCACTGTGGGAGACTCTTCCCACAACACAAAATCATCATTCCCCCTCTTGCTGTCCTATCTCCTCCATTTTCTACTCACACCCTCCTTCTTCTACCTCCTCCTAACGCATGGGATGTGAAATGCATAGCTATTGTATTTTAGTTAAAATATGTGTGAATCCCTAGTAATTGGATGCTTTACTTGCTGGTAGGACTGGGAGTGAGATAAGAGGAAAGGGAAGAAGAGGGGGAGCCATGTAACAGGTGGAACGGGAGATTTGAATGAAACAGTGTAAGGTGTTGATAATTATTAGAAGAGGAGAACATTCAGAAGATCCATTTTTTTAGTCACAAAATATAATGTCAGTAAAATAACTGTGGTCATCATCACCTTTAGTTAGTGGCTGCAATTTGCAACTTTGTATCCGTGCAGAAGATTTTTCAAATTTTCCATGGACTCACTTATTCACATTATGTTTTGTGAAGGTCATGACCTATTATTTTTACTGACAATCTTTACTTTATACAATACACTCTGCCTGAGCCTGTGAGTCACAATTCAGTGGGTTCCTCTCCAACTGAGCATGTGAGTCTAGGGCCAGTTGGGCCAGACTTTTTGTTCAGATTTCTAGATATGACAGCTACTCCATCCAAAGTGGGATGGATGCCATCTCTCCTAACAAAACCAGCTTTTTGTGTGTAACTTTGCCAAGCTACACACCGATTTTTGTGACCTCCAATAGGCATAACTGGATGTCATTACGTTCGACTTCACATGTCTTAAAACAGAATTCCCAATTAAAGGGGTTTGTTCCTTATTTGTGAGTAAAAATGGTTTGGGACATGGGTAGATTGGTGGTGGGCTGGGGGCTTCCTTTCAGAACTATTTCTCATCACCATCACCCAGCTATCCTGTTTTCCCAGCCACTCAGGACAGCCTACTGGGAGCTAACGGTGACTACACTACCTTCTGCTGCACTAGCTTTTTTAAAGAGAGTGAGTGTCCAGTTCAGTGACCCTGACCTCCACAGCTGTAAACAGGCTATATTTATCACAAATATTGATACTAGGTTCAGTTTTCTATGGTGGTGATCGCAGGGTGTGCACTGGACAAATGCCAATAACACACTCAAGCAAATGACAAGGCCAGGTGATGATCTTCCAGCTCGCTATTTGGCAGATTTAGTTGAACACTTGCATAGGTGGGCACATGTGTGGGTGGGTGTGTGGTTCTACAAAGCAGAATGAACAAAACAGAACACAAATTACAATCCAATGTAAAATAACTCAAATCAAACTTAGCTTAGCTTAGCAATAGCTTAGATAAAATGTGTAAACAGAAGATAATAAAATGGACAGGCTATCCTTCTTAAACAAGAAATATCCTGTAACTCACCAATCTTATGGACGCACTTTCTCAAAAAGAAACTACATAAACTGCCCCCAAGCATAACTTCTGTTGATTCACACTGCTTCCATGAACGCCATTTTTCATCCCAACAGAATAAACTCACAAAACAACAACGCCCTTTAGTGGCGAGGCTAAAAACGGCACCATAGTCCTGCCTTCAGAACTTAAGCTGTTGGTCAGTCTATCTGGAAAATTGCTAAAAATTTGAATGTGTCCTCAAGTGCAGTCACAAAACCATCAAGGCTACGATAAAACTGGCTCACATGAGGACCACCCCAGGAAAGGAAGACCAAGAGTCACCTCTGCTGCTGAGGATAAATTCATCTGAACCACTACTACCACTACTAAGGAAAAGCAACAAGCAGAAGGGATTTGTTTGGGCCAAGAAACACAAAGAATGGACATTAGACCAGTGGAAATCTGTGCTTTGATCTGATGAGAAGAAATTTGAGATCTTTGGTTTCACCCGCCGTGTCTTTGTGTGACGCAGAAAAGGTGAATGGATGGTCTCTACATGAATCGTTGCTTTGCTAATGACACTGTTGGGATTTATTCAAAACTGAAGGCACACTGGCTAGCTAGCATGGCTACCACATCATGCCACAGCATGCCATCCCATCTAGTTTGTGTTTAGTTGGACCATCATTTATTTTTAAACAGGACAATGACACGAAACACACCTCCAGGCTGTGTAAGGGCTGTTTGGCCAAGAAGAACAGTGATGGAGTGCTGCACCTGGTGGCCTGGCCCCCACGGTTACCTGACCTAAACCCAATCAAGATAGTTTGGGATAAGATGGATCGCAGAGTGAAGCCAAAAGGATCAGCAAGAGCTCAGCATCTCTTAGAACTCCTTCAAGCCTGTTGGAAAACCATTTCAGGTGACGACCTCATGAAGCTCACTGAGAGAATGCCAAGACTGTGGAAAACAGTAATCAAAGCAAAGGGTGGCTATTTTGAATAATATAAAATATAAAATATGTTTTGAGTTGTTTCACACTTTCTTTGGTTTACTATACAACTCCATATGTGTTCATTTATAGTTTTGATGCCTTCAGTGAGAATCCACTATGTAAATCGTCATGAAATAGTTATTTAGACAAATCTGTCTAGATCACCTTTCAGGGCTTTTCTTCTTTGACTACTACCTGTATTTGTCATGTTTAAAGGTCATATGAATGCATCTTCACTGACATATACATGTGCACACAATTTAAAAAGCAACTCAAAATTCTTCATGAAGATTTCATAATTTAAAGCAAATGTCATAATTTGGAATTGTGAAAGTTTGATGAGTCTTCTGAAAACACTGATAAATGTTGAGTAGGGGGATGGAAAGGTACACTGGAATTTGTGAGGGCAGGCTTTGTCATTAAAAGCTACCATAGCACCATCGCCCACTACCTGGACCCCTCGCCTCTGTGGAAATGTCAGACAACAAACCTCAGTTGTGTAGGGACCTGACAGCAGCACTCTTGACAGAGCTGGCCCTTTAAACACCCCCACCTCTGTATTCAGAGCAGAGGCCTGATTTCTTGCGCCACGCACGATAAGAGGTTTGAAAAACAGGAACCCAATTCCCATTATCTGCCTCCCTTATTGTCTGTATTAACCTTCCCCCATGGTAACTTGTTCCCCTCGTAATGCTACACTTGTCTGGCCATAACACACCACCACTGAGAGCCAATTGCACCATGCAAATGAATAAATCTAATGCTGCTTTGGGGCTGGGGTTGTACGAAGAGCAAGAGAGAGGGTTGCTTTATTGAGAAGACATAGGCTCTGTCAGCTGATGATTGTCTTGTCCACACTCACGTGCAAATCACTTGGCAGTGTGTCAGTATATATGTTTGGCCTGCTTGCTTGTGTGTCTATAGAGATGATATATCCCTGAGAGAGAATGTGAGCAGACACATCACCACCATCATCATAAAAGAAACACTGTAGTGGTATGGAGATAGGATAGCTTCTCCCCCAGTACATACTAAAATGCATCACCTCTAAACTGACAACTCTCCAAGAGGTTACCTGTGACATATTTAATTCTAATTAAGCAAAGAGTAATAGGTACTATCCGCTATAACCAAGCAAAACATTTGCCACTAGAGATTCAGATGAACATGATAATGAGGAAGGTGAGCACCTCATGCAAGATATTGAACACAGTATGTACATTTCAGTTTAAGTATTTTAAAGTAATGTATTTTTTCTGGTAAGCAAATAAGAATTAAGAAAAAGCTCATTCGGGGTATTATTTGCACATCTCATCACACAAATAGCTACAGATTCCTCCTTGTATTAATTTTTATCTATTGTTACCTTGTATTGTATTGTTATCTAACTGTTTGGTAACAGAAAAGAAGGCACTGCATTTTTTTAAAATAAATGATTGCATTAGAAAATATAATAGCAGAAATAAGGGTTGTATATATGTATGGGTTATGCCATGTCAAGATGTGTCATTATCTTTGCTGTTGTCCAAGTCTGCTGTAAATTTAGAATTATTTCACTGCTATATCTCTTTTTTATCATGTTTTTTGTTACTGTCTGTGCAATATGTTTTACTTATTTGCAACGAGGAGGCCCAAAGATTAATCTTGTTTGATTGTTTTGTTTTATAAGGTTTTCTTATTATACTGCTTTTGTACCATTGCAGATGCAGCTGACGTTCATTTGTGGGACTGTTGCATAGCACAGTGGTTTACAACCAAATATGGATATAGAGTAAAAATGACATACTTTTGCATTCCAACCAGTCCACTTTCACACACACTCCAACCTGTGGTCAGAGTGAATCCAGGCAGATGAGAAGCAACTGTACAGTGCTCCAGTCTTTTGCTTTTCTGTCGTTGACAACACGCCTCCTCATCTTCAGTCCCTCCTCTCCCACCCTTTCCACTTGCTCTCTGTGGGTGCATTTTAATTTATGCCCAGCATAGGAAGCACTCAATACAACCCCACTGTCTGCAGTGCAGTAGATAGCTGTTAATGAGAAGAGGTCCCCCCCTCTTTATCTCTTTTCTTCTGCCCCCCATTATCTGGGTGCAGTCTATAAGCGTGCAGTTACCTTACTAGGTCCGATAACGCCCCAATAGGCAACCAGCACTGATGAGCTTTCTATACAGTGTACTGTGCACAATGCCACTATCAGGAGAGCAGACCTCTAGTTTAAAAAAAAAAAAAGATGGATGCAGTCACACAAGCAGAGCTAGCTCACTCTGAATAACCAAATTTACAACAACGGCCCCCATCGAAACACGACTTCTCACATGCCTGATTCACTCTCTCTCCCTCTGTCTCTCTCCCTGTCAGCTGCAGCAGTTTCTTATCTCCCCCCTTCCCTCTTCTGCCTGGGAGATAACAGTAATTCTTCGCTATGCTGTAACCCCCCCACCCATTCGCCTCACAGACACAGACACACGCACACGCACGCACACACACACACCACAGTCCATCCATCTCTCATTACGCTTACCAATTCCAACACAAAGTTACATGTAGGCTGCACACAAATATTACTTGCAGTTGGTTGCAAACACACACACACACACACACACACACACACACACACACACACACACACACACACACATAAATGCCCCCATCTCCCACCATCACTCAGTCCCACCCCTCCAAGACCTACACAGAGAGAGATGCTGGCAATGTCTTTCTGCTTAGTCAAGATAAAGGGTTAAGACTCCACTCGGACAGCCTTCTTTGTGAGACTAAGGATGGGCTGGAGGGCGAAATCAAATATTCAAGTACAGACTATTTTATCAGTTGCACAGTGTAAAGAAACTGTACTTTCCTCCATTTACTACTTGATCATCCCTTCCTCTTGGTCTTTCTTTAAAACACACACACACACATTCATTTATCTATCTATCATCTGTCTCCCTCCCTCGCTATATATATATATATATATATATATATATATACACACACACACACATGTATATATGTGTGTGTGTGTGTATTCAGTGTGGTTGAGTCCCGGAGTGTTGCAGCCAGATAAAAGAATTAGTGGTTGCACACAGGGACTGGGGCGCTAAGTACAGTGGCGAATTAGAATGTCTATCTCTGTCGCTTGTGGCTCATCCGCTCAAGCTAGCCGTGCTTCGCACTCGTAAACAATTTAATCTTTTCACTACAGTTTAGGAAAAGAGAGAAGAAGAAATGTGTGTGTGTGAGAGAGAGAGAGGAAGAGGGGAAAAAATAAGGAGGATCTGTGGACATTACCCCCCTCCACCACCACCTCTGTCCCTCACTCACCACACTTTTCTCTCTTTCTCTTCCTCCACATCCTCCTACCGACCTCTCATTTTAAACAAGAAACCTGACGCAAACGCTTGTAAGGTGCTTGAAGATTGAATCAGCTCGCTTTCATTTTCCTCCCCTGGCCGCCATTCTTTTGGGCCCTTCTGTCCCTCTTCTTCTTTTTTCTATTCATTTTTTCTCTACCCCTACTCCCACCTCTCTCGTCCTCGTCTCGCCACCTTTTTGAAATTGAAGATGTGTAGACGCCTGGGCTTTGGGGCCCAAGTCTATTTTGGAGCTGTAATAAAATTCATAGCCTGACACACACACACACATACCTGGCCAAGGGAATCACACCACAGTATATAGTGGTCTCTTGCTGTATTACCTTAAAACCATCCTTCATATGTGCAGCACTTCAACAGCTACACCATATTTTGTAACACTCCAGCAGTATACTGTCTTTATTCATAGTAAACTATCAATTCATTCTGGCTATATACTTCACAGTCAGCTCTGGGGATAGGCTGTAGTTCAGGTGGAAAAATTTATTGGAGATGCAAACATACACATTCAACAATGTTGATTAATTGGCCTTCTCGTTGCATAGTGCCAACATCTCCGGTGCTTAAAAGACATTTTACTATGACTGTGGAAACATTTGTATTTTTCTGCTAAAGCAGAACCAACATAGGGCCGATTAATTTACTCTCCTGATGGTGCAAGAGGTGGTGTTTGTGTTCCTGGGTGTCCTTTTAAAGAGCAGTCATTGGAATGGTTGCTTAATATACATTTGTACATGGACAAGACCCTTAGAGACACAAGGAGTTTTTGATTTGAGCAGTATGATGTGCGTCCAGTACCTCAGAAATTGAGACAATTTTGCTTTTGTGTCATCTTACTAATACCAATGATGATGCTTGATAACATCTGACATCAAATTTAGCAACATGTTGGTGGTATTACAAAGACAACAAAAGGTCAGGTGAACTAGTAACTTTGTGAATGTGAGGTTGTTAAAGTGTTAAAGTAATATATAAGTAAATGTTGCTTATAGTCTAAGGTTCTTCAAGTGGTCAATGAGCGTTGCAGTGCAGCTTTGCAACATTGCAGTTGTGGCCCAATCACTTATTCGATTTTGGGGGCAATCACCATCATGATTTTCCCCATAAATAATAAACATCTTCATTTATAAACTGCATTTTATGTTTACTTGTGTTATCTCATTGATCCTGAATGTGATCGATATTTGGATTGATCTGTGGAACAAAATGATGTTTGCCAAGAAAAATGAAAATGAAATGTTCATTTCATGTTTGTTACAATTACTTTATCATAATTTGCTACACATTTGCAAATACAATGATACATATATATAGCAAAAACTAGATCATAACTCTCATACTCGTCCGTGTCAGTAAATTTCTGAGGTGCTGAAAGACTAAGTAGAACCTAACTATGTAACATGTGAAATTAATATTTATCTTTTCATGTCCTTACAGATGGAAAAAAGCCAATCAAAGAACTTTGCCACACACTGTTAAACTGTTCCTTTTTTAAAGACTGCTTTTGGTCTGTTATAACCAGAGATGGGCAGAAGCATGTAATCTGATGACTTTTTCAGGTAATGAGTAAAGTAAGGGATTAGTATTGCAAAAAAGTAATTAGATTACTGTTATTTTCCCATAAGCACCCTGCGTTACTGCGTTACTAAACCATGATTTTGTTTGTGAAAGTGTCTCATGACAATGACGTACGAGCGTGCGACGCCTGTGGCAGCAACAGACGTGTGTAGATCAACATTTTTTGATTATGCAGAAAGAATCAAATTGGGCTGAAAGGTCTATTGCTTTATTACGTATTCAGGTTGTGTATCATGTTTTAAAAAACTAACAATGTAATAAGGTAACTAATTACTTTTGAAAATAAGTAATCAGTAAAGTTACAGGATTACTTTCTTGGAGAAGTAATCAGTAATTAGCAGTGTTGGGACTAACACGTTATTAAGTAACGCGTTACAATAACTACGTTATTATTGTGGTAACGAGCACGGTAACTAGTTATTATGCCAAAATCAGGAACGCGTTACTCGTTACTGGGATTTAGATAGGGTCGTTACTCGTTACTTCGTGTGGTGGCTATCGCGGAGTTTCCACAGATTCAGTAACATTAGCAAGTGGTGGAGGCAGCAGGTGGATGAAGGAAAAGGGACACAGAAGGAAAAGAGACCCGAGGCGGCCGCCGGTCCAAGTGTGAACTGAACTTCAGGTAAGAAGTTATGACCTGCAGTCTCTCTGGGTCAGATATGAACCAAGTTTAGGTGGAGTTTATTTTCGTTATTCTGACTTTTTCCGTACTGCGTGCTAGCTAGCATGACGGAGTTTCTATACAGCTGGGTGGTGCTATGAAGTTAATGATGTTGAACTTTATTTTGTTCATAAGTTATTAGAGTTGCCAACCGTCCCGTCTGGTATTCAGAGAAAATATTACGCGTTTCTTATTGAGGTGAAAAGGAACAGTTTGTCCCGTAATTCAGCTACAATGGAAAAGGCACAAAGCTGGAGTTATTCGGTGTCTTTGCTGCACAGCTGCCTCTTCTTTCATTCTCCCCCTCCCTCTCCCGTTTCTACTTCAATCATGAAAACTGATCAATGATCAGCTGATCGTCTTTTCTCTCTTGTTTGTTTATCGCTCACTTTGCGCCGAAAGAGGAAACCAGCGGATGTCACGCTAAACAACAGCAGCACATTTAAGCTTGATCAGCTATTGTTAGAATTTATTTAATATTAATTTCTAGTATCAGCTAATGTTTGCTGGAGCCACAGCTGTAAACCTGCTGGTCATGATATGGTTTGGTTATCTGGTGAGAGGGAAACATGAAGATGAAACCAGGAGATGTCCTTACTGAATCATCAGAGCTGTGATGGAGAAACAGGTTTACCTTTTAGTTAACATGAATGAGTTGAAGGGAAGTTATGAACTGTTTCTGAGAGACAAATAACACCAGGATCCTTTTTTAGGTAGCTGACAGCTGGTAACTGTGCAGGTGCGGATCTAGCAAAGTGTTGCCAGGGGGGCAGGTAGGGCATTAACAGGGAGAGGGGGGCACAAAGAAATACTTTTCTTTCTTGTTCTCATTTAAAATGTCTAGCTTTTAAAAAATAATTATCTGAGTCTTACAACAAACGATTGATAGATTGATGCATATATACCATCAAAACAGTATACATCACTGTCACAACAGTGTTTATTTTCATTCAAAGGCTTTATGATTTTTCCTATAATGGTGGGCCGGTCTCTAGTCAAAATGCCCGGGACGATTTTTTTGTCCCAGTCCAGCTCTGTATGCAGCTCATCTGCAGTCTGGTGTTTCTCCTTGAATTAAATAATTTTATCAATGCTGAAAAAGATGGCAAATTTGGAGTTGCTGAATTTTGATTTTTGGACTCTCTTTCATGTCCATCCAACTTAATCTTGTACTTTTCACATTAGTCTGTTAGAATGAATCATGATCAATCATATTTAAATGAAAGAAAGCAGTAATGTATTCTTCCAACACCCTTCATCCATTTTGAAGGGAAGACTGCACTATCCTCCAATTTGTCTCTTACTTTTAAAAACTTACTGTAGGTCTGGAGTCTACACTTTAAAGGTAAATTTAAAACTCAAATACCAGTGGGAAAAAGTGTAGACTCTTTATAGAAACGAATTATTACTCAGGTAGTGGTTTTACATTACTTATCATTATAAGAATATATAAGTTTTCCTCTATATGTTAACTGACTACAACGAAATTGAATCATTGTCATGTAGTAAGTGGAGGCACTAGCAGTTTCTTAACAGTTAAACGAGCTAATGTGGGATAGGAAATATAATTGGCTTATTATTATATTTCACTCTACTTGCACAGTGGTTTATTATCTCCTTAATAGTGCTACATCCTCGGTGCTCTAGATACTGTTGCTCCTTTGAAAAAGCCTCAAATCATAACTTCTTGACTCCCTGTTAAAACTATAAAATGTGCACCTTAAAACAGATAACCTGGATGCTGGAGAGGAAATGTTTTCTCACTCCTGGAAAAGGGTTTGTTACTCTATTAAAAATCCTCTGTAAAGCCTAGACATAGCCTTTACCTCAAAAATGGTTTATTTGAAGAGTTACCTATACTCACACTCATACTGAGCTATTACTGAGGTAGTGTTTTTACATTAACCATTATGATATAATCTCATGATCAAATCAGCAATAATCAAATAATATATAATTTTATTCAGATGTACAACTCAAACATGCACCCAATGCAGAAACTCATAACCTGGAGAGAAAATGGTGTCTCACTAATTTAGAAGATCTTCATCATAATGCCTGACTTCTATCTATTTCACTTGTTTAGTACTGAAAGAGGCTCAGACAGAAATAGAGAAAGATTTTCAACAAGAAATTAACTTATTAGGGACCCAGTATGACACCATGAACCATATAGTACATATTTTGAACCATATTGGAAACATGTTTTGTTATAATGTATATAAGCTAATATGTGTAAATGTATCAATTTGTGTATATCAGTATATTGTTGAACCTTGTGACTGCATCATTTACATACATATATATAAGCTAATAAATAACGTTTTTCTGCAGTGGCAGCGTGGTCTTTCCTCACAGTCTAAAATCTCTTAGGCAAACTTTCGCTCTTCAAGTAGTCTTCACAAATATTTCTCCAGGCTTCTTGAAATGCATTCCAAAACTCTTCTATGAATGTTGGCTGCCTTTTGTTCTTTTCTCTGTTAAGATGATCCCATTTCCCCACAGGGGAAGACTCCAAAATCCAGGTACCAAAGTACAAACAAGCATACCCACCACTGCCCACCGCCCCTCACCAAGGACAGCTCCAGACTGGAACAGAGATAAACCCTTTTCCAGGAAACTGGTTCTTGAGCCAAAGTTGTGGTTTGAAGCAATTCTGATGAAACCTCTTTGGTATCTCTGAACCTCGCGCACCAGCTGAGAGTCTTTCTCTGCCAGAAATGTGAGATTCCATCTACCACAGCTAGTTTTGTAAGGTGGGAATGAGTGCTAGGACCTTCATCCCTGATTGCTGCCTTATCCAGAAGGCACTTAACAGCAGACCCATGTAGCTCTGGACATGTAGCTAAGCCTGGTCAGGCCCCATGGGCTTTGGTACTGCCACCAGACACTCGCCCTTGAGCAAAAATGCCTCTGTTCCAAAATATCAAATACAAAAACAAGTGCACCCTGTGGCACTCCACAATAAGAAAAGTGGGTTTTATAAGATTCAGTGTAAAAGTAGTTCCAGAATTCAAAAGACTTTAGTAAAATACCAAAATACATGTGAAATATAAACTGGGAATGGTTTCTGGTTTGATCCATGTAATTGTGTATATCTGATTAGAACAATCATATCTATGCATAAATATCAACCAGTGTTAATCGATCATGATTGTAAAAAGGGAACGACTGGCAAACATTTCTAGTGCTTCAACATCTGTTGGAGTGCTTGAAGTGTTGTCTTGTCTTTAAGTCTGTAAGACATTTGTGAATTTGGTGAATTGATTTTCAGTCTTAGAACGTGGAACTATGAAGTGCACCAGTAGTAGCAGGGAACACCCATGATTTGTTTTTTGTATTTTCATAATTTCATCTTCAATACTGAAATGTTTTGATTACCACACACACACACACACACACACACACACACACACACGCACACACACACTAAACATACACTGATGGCTTTCCGCAACTCTTACCATGACTCCTCCCTCCAGTTTTGTATAACCCTTATTTCTTTCCTGTCTCTCTCACACACACTCTCTCTCTGTGTATGTCTCTCTCTGAGCTGTTACTATGGGTTCCAGTGAGATTCAGGTCAAACACGGGGAGGCGAAGAGAATTTGATTCCAGCCCCCCGCTGTCCAGACATGTTGTGGGTGACAGATTTAGAGGGAAGAATGTGATGGTGGGAGGAGGAGGGTTGGAACAATAAAGAAAAAAAAATCACTTCACTGCCAGCCCACAACTCTTATCCTTGCCGCCTTGTCATTTCAGATCTGGTTCAGACACAAACAGAGTAGGAAGATGACGATGGAAATCATGAGGACTGAGGAATCATAAATAAATATTGTACATTAATGGAAATAAAAAATCAACTTGCGCATATATAACGCGGTGGTCTTTCTCCGTGGGGTTTCCTTTCAAATGAGGAAAATCACACTTTTGCAGATCTGAAGTGTCAGCTTAAAAGAGCAATGTGAATAGTTAAAGAAAACAAACAACTCAATATTTTGCAACAAGAAAGAACTTTTTAACAGGGTCATTTACATTGCACAGTGGGATGTCCACTTTTGAGGTTGTTGCTGATTCAGTGTCAAATTGCCCCTGCCATATCAGTGTGAGTGTGTGTGTGGAACAGATGGGGCCAATGTGAATGACTGAATTTAACTTTCATTTAAAAAGCACATTGAGTCGTCAAAGCACCATAAAAAGGACAATCCATTTACCTTGTACACCATCAATCATCTGACTAATGTTGCCGTTTTAACATATGTAAGTCACAATCTTTTCTGAGCAGTGGTTAGAACAATAATTATTTGTATCTGCTATGACTTACAAAAGCAAAACATGTTTTATTACCACAACTTTCTTTTATTTATTACTGTAGGCTATATGCTAGCCCAGCAATCTGAAATTGTATCAGCACATTTGTGTTTGTGTCATAAGGCAGAATGTGGATGTTGTGATTTGCTCATTTTAAGTTGGTGTGTTTTTCATAATTTTGCATGAGGTAAGGTTTTATCTTTTTGCTTTTAATAGCAGATGTTCTTGTTCTTATGGTTTTTTAATGATTTTATTCTTCTTTATGTTTGACTAGCTCCCGGGAGACACCCCAACCTAGACACTAAATAATCTCACCTGCAAGAGTTTATGCACTTAACAGACTCTAGTGCTAACCAATTAGGATGAGCATGGCAGGCACCTAAGAACAACAAGGGGGCATGGCAGGAGGGATGAAGAACACCACGAGTGGAGGAGGAAATGACGGCGGTGACGTCTGACTCAGGGAAGCAAAGGGACACCGTTCGGTGGATTGATGGGAGGTAACAGGAAAGCGTCCGATCTCTTCGGGACGGGTGAGACACTAACCGTTGTTGTAAAGCGGGGGCCGTTCAGGGTAAGTACCGACTCAGTTGATTGATGAGGGAAGGTCTGTATTTATAAGCAAAGTGACTGCCACTGTCCTTGTTTCCTTTAGTTGGCACCGAAGCAAAGGAGTGAAGAGGACGTGTAGGGACGCTGCCTAACTTTGTATGTTAACAGATTTTTATTCAACTTTTTAGGTTTTGTTTTTTTTTACTTTGTGGCTACTTGCTGCTGGAATTTAAAAAAAAAAAATTGTATTTAGATCTAAATTCTTGTTGCCTGTCGTGGAGTCCTCTCCTAAACTTCTCCCAAACAAATGCAGGCGTAGTCAGGAAATGTTCAGTGTGTATAGTTTATTCTGCCGACTTAATTCAAAACAAAACAAAACTTTATACACAAAACACAAGTGGCTGAGCCAGTCTGCACGTTACCCTCACTGTAACATCTCACAGAATGCACAGGTGGGCCCTGACGGACTCCTTTTATACCCCATTGCCCCTCCCACTAGGCATAATAGTCATCCCTTAATAATTTATTTCCCCCAAAACACTCTTTTTTCCTCAGCTTATTTCCAGCTGTATTCCTACAATACATATATATTTATGTATACACACATTCATGGCCACTTCCAGGCAGCCTACAGTGTTTCACAATAAATAAAAAAACAAACTAAAATAATGCAGTTCACGTGACCTTTCCAACCACGCGTGAACCCACTATTTAAACCCCTGAACACCATACCATCGGCTTGCCCAACTACTCGTATTATTGGCGGTCACGGATGACGTGTATGCAAACAGAACCCTTTGCATTGAAACCAGGAAATCTGAGTCTGAATCTGAGGATGCAGCAAAATAACGGACCTGACGAACCTGGAGCAGCAGCTAGCTGTGTGTCAGACAGAAAACAGGATTATTGTACTCTCATCATTGTATATTCAGTACCCAGTGTTGGGGAATAACGGAATACATGTACCGGCATTACGTCACCTCTACTTGCAGCCCGCATAATGACCTGAAGAAATATTTTTAAAAATTATTGTTCAAAAAATTATTTAATATGAAGGTAATAGGCAGAGTGTTACAGGCATAGCCCTATAGAATGTAGCCTCATGGGCAGTGTAGCCCAGCTGTAAGTAAGCTGTTAAGACTCAAATGTACACTGTGTTCGTGTTTTCCTCTGAAACAATAAGTTCTGTTGGAGCAGCCTTTCAACGCCTCTCTCTGTCTCTCGCTGGCAAAGTTTACGCAGACAACAAAGTAAAGCTAGTTTTCGCCTACAAGCCCGACACGGAACCCGACGTATCAGCCAGAGGTCCCTTTACTACGGTTCGGAGCCGCGGACCTGTTTTATATACACTCGGAATACTTTTCTATATGAAATCGCTGCAAAAAGTGCAGCCTTACTTAATGTCCACCTTACTGTTACTCATTTTATATTAATAATAGTAATAAATCACTCAGCAATAGTACATTCATGTAGTTGTAAAAAGCATGATAATATATTAAATAATCCAAAGTATTCAGAATACGTTGCTCTCACTGAGTAACGTAACGGAATACGTTACAAAATACATTTTGGGGCATGTATTCTGTAATCTGTAGTGGGATACATTTTAAAAGTAACCTTCCCAACACTGTCAGTACCGGTGCATGCTTTGAGTTATGAGCATGCTTTTGGCCAAATGCAGTGATCTGATTGGTCAGATCTATTTATTTGCATCCAAAAATTTAAGCTTGTTCAAAAAAAATAAACGCTGTAGGTGAGGTTAAAATATTTTTAACCGACAAAATATTTGCATGGATACACGCATCTGGTGTATAAAGGCCTTTAAAGGTAGCATATAACTTACAGCTAACAGACAGGTCTGGTGTGTGACCTAACCCCTTACAGCAAACTCACTCAAAGTCCGCCCTACCTGCCTTGTCTAAGCCCCACCTTCCACAAAACATATTTATAGTGATCCTTCAAAGCATCACTTTGCTTTCCATTTTGTTTGTTGAACACTCATCCTATCTTCATAATGGCTGACCGTACTCAGTAGGTGCCATCTGCTCATCCTATCTCCCAGGTCAAGCCCCACTACCCTCCTTCCATGACTAATCCTGCTCAAACACTGATGACAGTGCATTTTAAGGAAAAGGGTCATAGATGAGGATAGTGACAGAGATGATGCATGGAGGGTGTAGGGTGGAAAGGTTGACTACTCAGAGAGGAGAGAGAGATTGAGGCAGAGGGTATTTTGATCCCAACGGTGGATGAGACTCAATTTGAAAAGCCATGTAGTAGGAAATAACAGTTTTTTGCCCCATCATGTCATACAGCGAGGGCACCTACGTGCTTGCCACTGGCTATAAACTGGAAGGGGGTGGGAAGGGGGAGTGTGTGTTTGGTGAACCCCCTACTTTTTTTTCATGTGGGATTTACTTGGTCTGCAGTTAATAGGTGATAAAGTTCAAGGCGGAGAGAAGGGTGAAGGGATTAAAGATGGAGAGTCATTAGAGTGGGGCGGGGGTGTAGATGGACAGCATGTTTATCCATCCAATGATAGACAGGCAGACATGCAGAAAGGAAGTGGTTCGGTGATGTTGATACTGAGCCCTCTACTGGCAATTAAGCCAGCAGTTAAGCCATGGTAGGTTGATGTAATAAAAAAAAAGACAACTGCCAATGAAATCAGGTTAAATTTGTTAAACCCCTGCAAATATAACTGTCTGGAGCTGGGACCAGTAGAGTTGCAGCCTTATATACCTCTTATATACACCTCTGCTCCTGTAATCCCCCAAACGCCATCATCAGAGAGAGTGGTTAATCTCAGACTACCAAAAAACAAACCAAAAATCAGCAAAAAAAGTATAAAAATTCATAAAGAAAGAAAAATACAGCATCCTCAGCTGCACCAAGGAATAAAACGGTTAAATGTAGATCAGCGGTTCCCAAACTTTTTTTGCTGGACTATCTTCAGGTTTTGCACGCTTACATACACACACGCAGTTACTGTCCCTCCATTTAGAAAGGCAGAGGCGTCACGGTGTAATTATTTTACGTGTAGTTTTAGTTTTTTTTCCTGTGTTTTTAGTTTTTTTCCTGTGTAATAATATTCAACATTGCTATCAATGCATTTTTCAAAAAATGCCTCTCTGTGCAAAATGGGTTTAAAAACATAAACAGCTGTGAGATCCTGTTTGTCCGTGATTTGAACCGGGGGAACAAATCGTGGCAGGATCAGCCTGATATTATTTGTATCCCGCTGTAAGTTTACTGTATAAAGCGCTAACATCTCCGAAATGTCAGGAGTAGTTAGTCATTACAACAAGTGTTTGTGAACTAAAAATCAAGAATGTGGGATACTGTTTGTCCGTGATTCGAACAGCCCAGCGCTGCTCCAGACGAAGGGAAAACCAGTTCTGCAGGGAGACCTACCTCGGCACTTGTGCAGGTGAAACCAAAGGGAAGATAAGCTTCACCATATTTTCTAGTCTTTGGCTTAGAATGAAGTTGGTTTAGAAACATATTCAGCGATGCTTCATCTCCTGCTTTGCGTTTGTGTGGGCGCCCCGTGCTAGCAGTGTCCAAGCGTTTTTTTTTTTCCCTTTTCATACCGCAACCCCCCTGCAATGGCTCTGCGCCCCCCCCCAGGGGGCGGGCCCCACACTTTGGGAAGCTCTGATGTAGATTATTAAACATAACGGCTGTCTTCAGAGTCCCTGTTACTAAATGATTTAATAACTGATCAGCATATTCATTTACTCTGGCTTTCAGAAACCTGGTTACAGCAGGATGATTATGTTAGTTCAAATGAGTCAAAACCCACGAGTGATGCTAACTGTCAGACTCTTCTAGCACAGGCCGAGGAGGGGGAGTAGCAGCAATCTTCCACTTCAGTTTGTTAATCAACCATAAACCCAGACAGAGTTTTAATTCACTTGAAAGCTTAACTCTTAGCCTTGTTCGCCCTAATTGGAAAACTCAAACTAAATTTATGTGGTTCTTACACAGAGTTTCTAATTTCTCAGACTTTTTATCTGATTTAATGCTTAGTTAAAATAAAATTCTAACATCTATCTAAATACTGACTATTACAGCCTCAACACTGCATTTAATCATCACCCATCACTTTAATAACACTCTGGATGTTGTTCTGACATATTTACTACAGAGTGAACACTTAAAAATATTTCCTGAAAACCCCCTTTGTCTGATCATTTCTTAATATTATTGAAATATACAGTAAAGGATTTCATGGCAGTGGGGAATGCATTTCATTACAGTAGATGTCTTTCTGAAAGTGCTGTAACTATGTTTGAGGTAATAATTCCTCCACTGTTGCCTTATTCTATGCTGAGTAATTACCTAAACTTTACTCTCACGGGTAATGAGGTAGTGTTACTGAGGTAGTGGTTTTACACTACTTACCATTATAAGATAATGCGATGATTAAATCAGCAATAATCCACCTGTGGCTCTGTCGGGCCCCTTCCGGGGGATGGGGGGTCCTCGGACCTCTGGACCAGGGGCTCGGTCCACTCTTGCACAGCTGGCTGCTGACAGAGCCTGCAGGCACGTCACCGCAGCCCGCTGTAGCTTCTGCATCATGGCGCGGCGCGGCTGTAAAGCTAAGAAATAGCCTTTACCTCAAAAATGGTTTAGAGTTCATCAGGTTTTAGAGCTCAAAGTACAGAAACAGTATTAATGAAGGTTACAAATGATCTTCTTATGGCATCTTATGGTAGATTCCTCTCTGTGGTGGTTCTGTTAGACCTCAGTTTAGCGTTTGATACTGTTAACCATAATATTTTATTACAGCGATTAGAGAATGATGTACAATTTAAATGTACTACGGTGCAATGTTTTGAATCATGTCTAATTTATTTATGTAAATGTGGAGTCCTCTTCACACAGTAAGGTTCCACAGGGTTTCATGCTAGGACTAATTCTGTCCTCACGTATAATTCATTATACGTGTTTTCCCAAGGCAGTATCATTAGAAGGCATTGCACACATTTTCACTGCTATGAAGATGATACCCAACTCTATCTATCCATGAATCTAGATATCGCACAACAATTGGTTAAAGCGAGGAGTGTCTTAAAGACATAAAGACCTTCATGACCTCTAGTTTCCTGCTTCTAAATTCGGAAAAAACCGAGGTTATTGTACTCAACCCTAAAAACCTTGGAAATGTGGTGTCTAAGCACTTGCTTACTCTGGATGGCATTACCTTGGCCTCCAGTAAGACTAAGTGTCACGGTTTGCGGGGGCAAGCCGTGTGGAATATATATAGGACCAAAAGGCGGCAGCTCTGGTGCAGGTGAGTGTTTATTAACAACAAAAATGCAAACAACAAAGGCGCTAGGAACATGAAACTGAAACCTAAACTGGGTAAACTAACAACACAAACCAAGAATGACGGTGCAGGGAGGTCCGGGGAAATACATACAGGGAGACCGAGGGGAAACAACACAGACGAACCAGCAACTACTATGACAGAAGACACAACTTAAATACACTCAGAGAACACAGGGGGATTACATACAGGTGGGGACACAGCTGGGAGTAATTAACATGACGAGACTAGGGAGGCAAACTGAAAACACTCACATAAGACACAGACCTTCACAATAAAACAGGAACTTACACATGAAAGGACACAAACTAAGAAACGCGGACTAGATACAGGAACACACGGGCAGAACAGTAAACACTAACCAGAGGAAGAACAGAACCAAAATCGCGAAGAGAAAACACAAAACGCTGGGTCAAAAGGACCCAGGATCATGACAGTACCCCCCCCTCAAAGGCTGGCTCCAGACAGCCCAACAAGAAACAAAACAGCCAGAAAAAAACAGAAAACAACCCGACCAGGGCGGGCGGCGGGGGCCCAGGAAGGAGGGCTCGAAGCAAAACAAAACCGGAGCACCAGAAGGCCAAAAGACAAAAACAAAAAACGAGCCCAAAACCAAAAGAAACGAAGCACACCAAAACACAGGAAAAAAACAGAGTCCAAAACAGAAGAGTTCAGGGGGCCGACAGCACAGGAGTCCAAAACAGTTCGGGGGGCCAGCCAGGGGGCCGACAGCACAGGAGTCCAAAACAGTTCGGGGGGCCGGCCAGGGGGCCGACAGCACAGGAGTCCAAAACAGTTCGGGGGGCCGACCGTGCGGACGGCAACGGCGGCAACGTGGATACAGTTCGGGAGGCCGGCCGTGCGGACGGCAACGGCGGCCACTCAGGCGATGGCGGTCCGGGGGCCGGCCGTGCGGAAGGCAGCGGCGGCCACTCAGGCGATGGCGGTCCGGGGGCCGGCCGTGCGGAAGGCAGCGGCGGCCACTCAGGCGATGGCGGTCCGGGGGCCGGCTGTGCGGAAGGCAACGGCGGCGCCCAAGTGTCAGGCGCACCGGCCGAGGCTTGGAGGGCACAGGACCAGGCGACGCTGAAGCAGAGGCCGGACCAGGCGTAACAGAAGCACAGGCAGAGGCCGGACCAGACGAGGATGAAGACTCGGATGAAGCCGGACCAGACGAGGCTGCAGCTGGCGATGAGGCTGCAGCTGGCGATGAGGCTGCAGCTGGCGAAGGCTCTGAGGCTGCGGCAGACGAAGGCTCTGAGGCTGCGGCAGACGAAGGCTCTGAGGCTGCGGCAGACGAAGGCTCTGAGGCTGCGGCAGACGAAGGCTCTGAGGCTGCGGCAGACGAAGGCTCTGAGGCTGCGGCAGACGAAGGCTCTGAGGCTGCGGCTGACGAAGGCTCTGAGGCTGCAGCTGACGAAGGCTCTGAGGCTGCAGCTGACGAAGGCTCTGAGGCTGCAGTAGACGAAGCACAGGCTGGAGCTGCAGCTGACGAAGGCTCTGAGGCTGCAGCTGACGAAGGCTCTGAGGCTGCAGCAGACGAAGCACAGGCTGGAGCTGCAGCTGACGAAGCACAGGCTGGAGCTGCAGCTGACGAAGCACAGGCTGGAGCTGGCGTAGCAGATGGTGGCTGGATGGGCTCCTCGGGCCCTCCAGCTGATGTGGCATGGTGCTGGTGCGGTTCTCCTGAACCCCCAGCTGACGAGGAAGGTTGCTGAACGGGCCCCTCGGACCCTCCAGCGGAGACAGGAGGCTGAACGGGCCCCTCGGACCCTCCAGCCGACGAGGCATGAGGCTGGTGTGGTTCTCCGGAACCACCAGCTGACGAGGAAGGCTGCTGGACGGGCTCCTCGGGCCCCCCAGCTGAAACAGGAGACAAAGGCCGGAGCGGTCCCTCGGACCCTCCAGCGGAAACAGGAAACAAAGGCCGGAGCGGTCCGTCGGACCCTCCAGCGGAGACAAGAGACGAAGGCCGGAGCGGTCCCTCAGGTGGCTGCTTAAACTCCAGGGGTCCAGAATCAGCTGAGGACTGGGACCTAGCCTCTGGGGAAGCCCTGGAGCGGCAAACTGTGCCAAAGGCGGCTGAACTACAAAAAGCACCTTGAGGTAAAATTATACTTTCTCCCTGCATGGAGTGAGAATGTGAGACCACTATTACTGGAGCCAGAGTTACGGGTAGCGGGGGCACTGGAGCTACTGGGGCCTGCGCTACAGGCGGCACTGGAGCTACTGGGGCCTGCGCTACAGGCGGCACTGGAGCTACTGGGGCCTGCGCTACAGGCGGCACTGGAGACTGAGCTGAGGGTGGCGATGGAGACTGAGCTGAGGGTGGCACTGGAGACTGAGCTGAGGGTGGCACTGGAGACTGAGCTGAGGGTGGCACTGGAGACTGAACTGAGGGTGGCACTGGAGTCTGAGCTGAGGGTGGCACTGGCTGCGGGGGAGCTAACTGGGCTGAGAGTGGCTGCGCGGGAGCTAACTGGTGCAGGTGAGTGTTTATTAACAACAAAAATGCAAACAACAAAGGCGCTAGGAACATGAAACTGAAACCTAAACTGGGTAAACTAACAACACAAACCAAGAATGACGGTGCAGGGAGGTCCGGGGAAATACATACAGGGAGACCGAGGGGAAACAACACAGACGAACCAGCAACTACTATGACAGAAGACACAACTTAAATACACTCAGAGAACACAGGGGGATTACATACAGGTGGGGACACAGCTGGGAGTAATTAACATGACGAGACTAGGGAGGCAAACTGAAAACACTCACATAAGACACAGACCTTCACAATAAAACAGGAACTTACACATGAAAGGACACAAACTAAGAAACGCGGACTAGATACAGGAACACACGGGCAGAACAGTAAACACTAACCAGAGGAAGAACAGAACCAAAATCGCGAAGAGAAAACACAAAACGCTGGGTCAAAAGGACCCAGGATCATGACACTAAGGAATCTTGGAGTCGTTTTTGACCGGGATATGTCCTTCAGTGCACATTTTACAAAATTAGGACTGGTTTCTCCCATTTGTATAACATACTCTATCTCATCTTAAAAACTTCATAGTGCCAAATCACCCCAATAGAAGACTTCACTCTCAGACTGCTGACTTACCTGTGATTTGTGGGGTATTTTAAAGTAGAATGGGAGTCAGAGCCTTCAGCTTTCAGGAACTCTAGGAACCACAAGTAAATCAGCAGTCTCAGTGCTATATCGGGGTGATCGAGTACTTTAAGGTCTTTAAGCTAAGACAGACCCTGATTCTTTAAAAACTAGCGCTTTTTCCGTACTGTGATAGGTTATAATTCTTCAAATAAGATTGGGGTCACCTGATCATTGGAGTTTCAGTACAGTCTTTACAGTCTTCACTTTACAATATAACCACCTTAAGGCAACTGCTAGGTTGCCTTAAGGTTCATAAAAAACCTGAAAATCAGGCAATTTTTTTCTAATCAGAGAATACATGTGTACATGCATGTGTGCAAGGCAAGGATTTGGGAGCTAACATGGTATCTAGACCCTCTAATCCTGGTTCTTAGGGTCATCTTATTAGTCCACTTCTTACAAGTATACATAGCTGTGGTAACTTATGCTTTATCTTTCTCACACCTGCTCTGAATCAAACCCATAAATATTTGAAAGCTGGATGAGCAGCAGATCTCTGTCAGATTTTCTTTACCTCTCTAATGGCAGTCAGGTTCACCTTTCTAATAACCCGAATTCCTATTTTTTGCTGTTGTTCTCTCTGCCTCTCTCTGCCTAGCTCGGTTTTCCTGTTTGTTGCTCTGAGGAGATCTTTGTCACCTCCAGCTCCACTTTGAAGATTTCTGTAACCTGAAAGAGAACACGCACATGCCTGCATGTTCTCCACTTCTGTTCTCTTCTTCGTGTGTGGGAACTCGCCTGCCCCCACCCAAGCGCACGCGTCCTTTGGTAGTAAGAAAGATATTTCCTCCTTTTTAACAATTAAGAACTTAGTTCAATTCTCCTGGACCCTTGCTAATTAACTCTCTCCTCCTTTGCAGAGTTCCCGTTAGACCCAGTAAGCTGAAGAACTCATCATCACAGTATTCGTTTCTCTTTTGTAAATAAAGTTTTTCTGCTAATCATAACCATACATTTAAAGTAAATTAACATCAGATTTTTTTCAAATCATAGATTTTACTTCACAGTATGCACTTCATATTTGCATTTCGTTTTTTTAGCACCAAGTCAGAATAGCGTTTTCTTTTTATATTGAGTCATCTAGATCAAAACAGTCAGGATAAATTTGTCAATCACTTTCAAGTATCCTTGGGCAAGATACTAACCCCAAGTTGCTCTCCGATGCATCCGTCGGAGTGTGAATGTCGTTAGAAAGTGCTTCTGAGAATGGGTGTGATTGGGTGCATGTTGTATAAAGCGCTTTGAGTACTCTGGGAGAGTAGAAAAGCGCTATAAAAGACTCAGTCCAAAAAAGAAAAGAAGTAACAGTTTTAAATATTGTTTGAATTTGTTTGAATTCGTTAATGTCCATTTCCACAACCCTTAGCACTGCCTCCTTTTGCACAACACATCACTGACTGCATATCATCCTTTCTGTCTTCACTCACTGTATTCTTTTGCCCCCTATCTGCACTAAAAACTCTCTCACCCTAGGGCCTCTCAGTCCATCCCCTTTCAGTCCTGGCTTCTTTGGACACAGTCTGCAGGCATCAGGTTGTGTATCTGAATGTCACAGTGGACTGTTGGGTGCCATGATGGTTGGATGTGCCGGGAAGCTCGCTGCTACTACTTGTTATGCACTCTGCTGACAATACCTTTGCGTCATCAGACCTGGCACCCTCTGCCAGCTTCACAGGGTGGCTGAAAATTAAACAGGGGCTCCCTTCCCTGCCTGTGGCTCAAGGAAACATATGTGTATGCGTGAATATTCAATTACAGTGGTGTTTTAATAATATAATACAATGATACATGCCGATATGTATGTAAAAGTTAGTTAGTTTAGCCTAAAGCTTGAACAATACACACCAGTGTGACTTATTTCTGTGGCATGACAACATAAACATTATTTGAATGTATTTATGAGGCCTTCTTGTGAAGTGCTAAACAAAACCCTCTGATATCTCTTCATTTTGTCTCCTTTTTCATCTTGCTATATCCACTTGGCTTCTGTAACTTCCAACACTTCTCTTCAGACCGTGAAAAACACCACCAAATTTTGAGGTACACTGACAAAGAAAGCACAAATACACATGCACTCACATGCACACACAGCATGCTTTTAGCTAGCCAGCACAACAAGCCAAAGCCACACTTCACACCTGAGCTAGCTGGCATTTACTGGGTAAGCTCCCACCCAGTTGGAGGGAAGGGAAGAACAACACCTCACCACAGCTAAAACAATCTCACAGCTTTGTGACTGAGGAGGAAAACAAAAACAGCAGTGCAAAAACTGAAGAAAGAAAGAAACAACAAGCATTTACCAAATTTATGAATGTTTAACAGAGAATTGGGTTGACAATTTACACACAGTGTTGGACATTTAATCTGCTACTGGCTTGTAAAGGATAAAGAATCAGCTTTACCTCTCAGGAAGTGGTGTCAAATTTTTCCAGTTTCTATGGGGATGTCAAAGTTGATGTTGCACATAAATAAAAAAAAATCACAACATAGAATGTAAAAATGTGACTCTTATGGTGACAAAGTCGCAAGCGATATCACGCAACCGGAGTTTCACTCAGCTCATTGTTTTGTACAGATTTCCATTGAAAATACCACATTTTGAGTATTTCCTAGGCAAAGATGTAAACACGACATGATATGAAAATTTATACAAAAGCATTGTCTGATAACACAGTATTAGTTTGTTGTTGTTGTTGTTATTATAAAATTGAGTTAAATTATATATTTTCAGATTAATTTACTACTCTTAATTCAAGTCTTCTTTTGTCTTTTTCTGCTTGATTTTACTGTGTTCATGTATGTCTGTGAAGGTTCTCAGTCATCCAGGTTATCTTAGAGAGTTTTCTCCAAGCATGAATTTCAGACTCAGCAACACACTCAGACAAAAACTGGTTCACCCGAAAGACAAAACTCCAAAACACAAACTTAACAATGTGGTGTATGCTGTACAGTGCAGCGAGGAATGCCCAGACCTCTACATTGGAGAGACCAAACAGCCACTTCACAAGCGCATGGCACAACATAAAAGAGCCACCTCCACAGGACAAGACTCAGCAGTCCATCTGCATCTAAAGGTCAAAGGTCACTCTTTCGAGGATGCCAATGTTCACATTTTGGACAGAGAGGACAGATGGTTTGAAAGAGGAGTGAAAGAAGCCATCTATGTCCACTGTGAGCGACCATCTTTGAACAGAGGCGGTGGTTTACAACACCAACTGTCTGCCATCTATAATCCAGTTTTGAGATCCCTCCCCAGACACCTTAAGGCCCACTCACATCCTGGGCCATCTGACCTCAGGAAATCGCATGATAAGGTGGGGCCAGGTTTCACAATGAACTCACCCGAAACCTTGGCTGATTGGGACCCACACCCAGTTTCACACCTTGGCTCAGGCGATTAGAGGATCATCAGGGGGTCCTTTTGTCCCTCTGTGGGGGGATACTCCCACTAGGTTTATATCTGGGACTCTCCACCATTTGACCTTAGAACTGAAGAAGCTTCTCGGATGAGAGGTGAAACGTCTTCAAGCAACTTAAAGAAGTCCAGACGCTTTTCTTTGCAAGCTGTGTTCATGTATCTTCATGCTTGAGTTCTATTACTTCCTGGAATACGCATCATCTTCTGCATCTTTTCTTTTTTTCCTGCTTTTTGCATCTTTTGTTGTTTTAGTTCCTGTTTTGGATTCCCATCTGTATGGTTGCCAAAACTTTTTTTATGTACATTTTTAAGTTCTACCTATTCTCAAATTTATTATTAATAATAATGGATTGCATTTATATAACGCTTTTCAAGTGTCTGTGTCCCAAAATCCAAACTGGAAGCTGGTTCCACAGAAGAAGGGCCTGAAAACTGAAGGCTCTGCCTCCCATTCTACTTTTAAATACTCTAGGAACAACAAGTAAGCCTGCAGTGTGAGAGCAAAGTGCTCTAATAGGGTGATATGGTACTACAAGGTCATTAAGATAAGATTATTTGATTATTTAAGACCTTATAATAATAATGGATTGCATTTATATAGCACTTCTCTAGGCACCCAAAGCACTTTACAATTCCACTATTCATTCACTCTCACATTCACACACTGGTGGAGGCAGCTACAGTTGTAACCACAGATGCCCTGGGGCAGACTGACGGAAGCGAGGCTGCCACCCTTCTGGCCATTACCAGTAGGCGGTAGGTGAAGTGTCTTGCCCAAGGACACAACGACCGAGACTGTCCGAGCCGGGGCTCGAACCTGCAACCTTCCGATTACAAGACGAACTACCAACTCTTGAGCCACGATCGCCCATAATGTTATTGTTACTCTTTGAAGCATAGCTGCCAAGAATGAGCTTGTCATCTAATCAGAAGGGCCATGTTGAAGTGTCCTTGGGCTACTGAACCTCATATTACCTTGATGCATCAGTTGGAGTGTGACTGTGTGCATGAGTGCTCAGATATAGTAGAAAGGTGTTATGTAAATATTAGTCCAGTTACCATATGCATTTATGGTCCTATGTCTCCTTTAGTTGATTCAGTTTTTGCTTGACCTGACCTTGTGGGTTTTTGTTTTTCTGTCTTATGTCCAATTTTCCTGTCATTAACCCCGAACCTATCACAACAGTTATAGTATAAAGCGAGTAAAATTGAACTGAAATGTACCTGTACTTTCTCCGTCCATCTCCTGCACTGCAGCCACCGCTTAGAACAAGGAGCCCAGAATGACATCCCAGCACAGGACAAGGGGAGACTGGGACCATAAACACCCAACAGGATGATCAGGGAGGCGGAGGCAGCTGGGAACAAGGGGAACAAATCAGGGATATTGAGACAGGGGAAGCGAAACTGAACACAATTCACATGAGACAAGGGAGTGACAAAATAAAACAGGAAGTCACACACATTGAGACTCAGACAAGGACACACAACCTTGACACCAGCATGGGATAAACAAACATGAGAGCACACGACAGACTGGGGAGAAGCTGAAGCTAAAGTAAAGAGCACTATATAAGAGCCAGTTTGACATTTATCTGAAGGGGACTATAAGATACTGAGCCCAAAGTTGCATGGATCCATCACACACATCTATCGCAGTATGAATGTGTGTATCAATGTGTGTGAATGTTAATTTTCACTAACAGTTTCTTCTGCTTGGGCAAAGAAAAATGCTTGTATGAATGGGTAAGTGAAGCATGTTGTAGAAAGCGCTTTGAGTATTCCAATGGAGTATAGAAGTGCTATATAAAAACAAGTCCATTTACCAGTCTTGGACCAACCATCACTGTTTATAATTAAGAACACAAAAAATCCTTATATACATTTAAATCTTAATTTTTAGATCACATAATATGCATTTATGACCAATTTGACACTAATTTGTTTCCATACAGTTCCAGGGAACTCTAGTCCAACTTATAACTCATCATTCAATGTCTTTAGCACCAGATGATTTTGGGTGACTTTGTTAAGGTCAAAGTATTTTTCTTGCAGCTTCTGCAATGAGTTGAATGTTCACATGACCTCCATGGCCCAGGACATCTCCAAACCCCTCAAAATGGATGTGAATTGCATTTCCCACTCAGCACTTCATTTTTATATCTAGCCCTTGAAAAGATGACGACAGAATGTATTAGAACTTTTATGCAATGGTTTGAAGAGAATGAGATGTTAAAAATCCTAATAAAATACTTGCTTCGCGAGTTCACCATAACCACAAGAGGTACTCGATGTACCTGTGTTTTAACTGTGTTCATTCTTTCTTTTTTCTGCTAGTGCGTTCAAATAAATTATTGCAAGGATGGGGGAAAAGGGGCACATGTAGGGTAGGGTTTAAAGGGATTGTGGAGCAAGGACATATGGTAGAAACAAATGAAAAGTTGAAGAGCAGAATCAGATGGCGATAAGGAAAAATGTATGGTTTACAAACTGTCACGGATTGCCGGGGCAAGCCGTGTGGAATGTAGGAAGGACCCAAAAGGCAGCAGCTCTGGTGCAGGTGAGTGTTTATTAACAGGGGTGGGTAAGTACAAACAGCGGTGGCGACAAAACATGAAACTGGAAACCTAAACTGGGTAAACTAATAAGACAAACCAGAACGAGGATGCAGGGAGGTCCGGAGAAATACATATGGGAAGACGCAGGGAGACCAAGGGGAAACAACACAGACGAACCAGCAATTACTAAGACAGAAAATACAACTTAAATACACTCAGAGAACACAGGGAGATTACACACAGGTGGGAAACACAGCTGGGAGTGATTAACATAACGAGACTAGGGAGGCAAACTGAAAACACTCACATAAGACGCAGACCTTCACAATAAAACAGGAACACACGGGCAGAACAGAGTAAACACTAAACAAAGGAAGAACAGAACCAAAATCGAAGAGAAAACACAAAATGCTGGGTCAAAAGGACCCAGGATCATGACAGAACCCCCCCCCCTCAAGGGCTGGCTCCCGACAGCCCAAAAACAAAACAAAAAAAACAGAAAACAACCCGACCAGGGCGGGCGGAGGGGGTCCAGGACGGAGGGCTCGAGGCAAAACAAAACAGGAGCACCAGAAGGCCAGAAGACAAAAAGAAAAACAAAACACAAGTCCAAAACCAAAAGAAAAGCACACCAAAGCACAGGAAAACCGAGTCCAAAACAGAAAAGACCAGGGGGCCGGCCAGGGGGCCGACAGCACAGGAACCCAAACAGTCCAGGGGGCCGGCCGTGCGGAAGGCAACGGCGGCCACTCAGGCGATGGCGGTCCGGGGGCCGGCCGTGCGGAAGGCAACAGCGGCCACTCCGGCGAAGAGGGTCCGGGGGCCGGCCGTGCGGAAGGCAACGGCGGCCACTCAGGCGATGGCGGTCCGGGGGCCGGCCGCGCGGAAGGCAACGGCGGCCACTCAGGCGAAGAGGGTCCGGGGGCCGGCCGTGCGGAAGGCAACGGCGGCCACTCAGGCGATGGCGATCCGGGGGCCGGCCGCGCGGAAGGCAACGGTGGCCACTCAGGCGATGGTGGCCGGCCAGTAGCCTAGCCAGCGGTCTAGAAAACGGCCGCTTAGCTCCAGACCCAAACGAGGCCGGGCCAGGCGAGGCTGAGGCCACAGCAGGCGGAGATGATGAAGCCGGGCCAGGCGGAGATGATGAAGCTGCAGCAGGCGGCTGGACGGGCTCCTCGGGCCCCCCAGCTGATGAGGTAGGAAGCTGGACGGGCTCCTCGGGCCCTCCAGCGGAGACATGAGACGAAAACCGGAGCGGTCCTTCGGACCCTCCAGCGGAGACAGGAGACGAAGGCCGGACCGGTTCCTCGGACCCTCCAGCGGAGACTAGAGACAAAGGCCGGAGCGGTCCCTCGGACCCTCCAGCAGAAGTCAACACTAAGCCAGCAGTCATGGAGTCTTCTGGCAAACACAAAGGCAACTGGCAATGCACTGAGCACTGGCTCTGCCCAGGCAACGCTGATATGGTGCAGTTCTCAGGTGGCTGCATAGACTTCAGGGGTCCAGAATCAGCTGGGGACTGAGACCTAGCCTCTGGGGAAGCCCTGGAGCGGCAAACTGTGCCAATGGCGGCTGAACCGCGAAAAGCCCCTTGAGGAATTATTAGACTTTCTCCCTGCATGGAGTGAATGAGTGAAACCGGGGATACTGGAGCCGGAGCTACTGGGACCTGCGCTACAGGCGGCACTGGAGCTACTGGGGCCTGCGCTACAGGCGGCACTGGAGCTACTGGGGCCTGCGCTACAGGCGGCACTGGAAGGGACACGGGTGGCTCTGGGGCCTGCGCTACAGGCGGCACTGGAAGGGACACGGGTGGCTCTGGGGCCTGAACTGAAAGGGACACGGGAGACTGAACTGAAAGGGACACGGGAGACTGAGCTGACGGGGACACGGGAAACTGAGCTGAGGGGGACACTGGAAACTGAGCTGAGGGGGACACTGGAAACTGAGCTGAGGGTGGCTGCGAGGGAGCTAACTGAGCTGAGGGTGGCTGCGAGGGAGCTAACTGAGCTGAGGGTGGCTGCGAGGGAGCTAACTGAACTGAGGGTGGCTGCGAGGGAGCTAACTGAACTGAGGGTAGCTGCACAGGCGATACGCAGCTCGCGTTGACATCCGCCACACAAAACACAGCCCCTGAATGAACAGTCACGTTGTCTGGAAAAGACACAGAGTCCTCACTCACCACAGCCGGTAAATTAGAAGTCCGAACGTCCGGCTGTGGGGTGGCGCGTCGGTGGCGCGTCGGCGGCGCGATCGGCGTTTCCTCCCCGCAGACGGCTCCGACGGGCCGGGCAAGATCACATCTGGCGAGTCGGGCAGCGAGGCAGGAGTGGCTGAGAGAAGGTGAGGTGTGTGCTGGAGAAAAGCCTGCATGTTCGGAGGAAGCGATTTTAGAAGCCATGGCAGGCCGGAAAAGAGCCGTTGTAGCCGGCTTTCGACGGTGCGGCGAAGCTCCTCTGGAGGGTTTTCAAGCCACAGCCCGAGGAGAATCTCCACGTTATATGTAACGTCGTCCTGGAGCTCCTCGGACGGATTTACTGCTGCTGGGTCCATGGTGGCTGGTTCGTACTGTCACGGATTGCCGGGGCAAGCCGTGTGGAATGTAGGAAGGACCCAAAAGGCAGCAGCTCTGGTGCAGGTGAGTGTTTATTAACAGGGGTGGGTAAGTACAAACAGCGGTGGCGACAAAACATGAAACTGGAAACCTAAACTGGGTAAACTAATAAGACAAACCAGAACGAGGATGCAGGGAGGTCCGGAGAAATACATATGGGAAGACGCAGGGAGACCAAGGGGAAACAACACAGACGAACCAGCAATTACTAAGACAGAAAATACAACTTAAATACACTCAGAGAACACAGGGAGATTACACACAGGTGGGAAACACAGCTGGGAGTGATTAACATAACGAGACTAGGGAGGCAAACTGAAAACACTCACATAAGACGCAGACCTTCACAATAAAACAGGAACACACGGGCAGAACAGAGTAAACACTAAACAAAGGAAGAACAGAACCAAAATCGAAGAGAAAACACAAAATGCTGGGTCAAAAGGACCCAGGATCATGACACAAACAAGCAGAGATATAGAATAAGAGAAGGGCAAAGGTGGAATACCAAATAGAAGAGCTTTGGCCTATGGAGGAACATTGTTAAAAACAGAGCAAATTGAAAATGTAGTCACACTTTTGTTATAAAATTCAAAACTGATTAAAAAAAATTAGCTATACTTTGCATCTTCACAAAGGTACTAAACATTCATAAATGAATCAGATTTCACTCATCAAAAGCCAAAACTATCATGCTTTCAGGGAAATATAAACAAATTAACGAATGTTTTTCAGGGAACAATTCCATTGCGCATAGTAGCCTGGTAAAATTTTTCATGAGCATCAATGAGAGAGTTGTTAAGCTGAAAAAGAAGTCTTATCTAGCTTGTCTAGCTTGTGGGCCTTTAGAGGCATCTGGCAGGTACCAGCAGGCCAAGCAGACCACAGGCCCTCGTAATGGCTGAATCAAAAACTGCAAAAGAGGTTTGGTAAGACCATGGAACAAGACTCTTAGTTGACCATCAGGTGACTTAAGAAGGGGAAACAGCTTCCTGTGCACACTTTATATGGTGGGGTTGGAGTGCTGGTGTCCTAAATGATATTGTCAGGTGATGGAAGGAACTTTGAGGATATTTTTGATTGTCTGTGTGACATAGTGATAACTTGCCATAGCAAGTACTGTAACAGGGAGCAGTCCAAGCATTTCAACAGCCAGCAGCTCAGTGTTGTCCAAGAGTACACCAGATTTCAATCACAACTTGTGCAATCCCTTGACATTTCTTTTTGCTGCTCAGATTAACATCCCTATACCTGAGGTCCTGAAGTCATGTACGGTCACATTATGGACCTCGAAATGACTGTTTGTCAATGTCTCACTATAACACTGCAATGCTCCATGAAGCACATCAAACTGCACTCATTGTGTTCCCTCTGGTCTTTATAAGCTCACCAAGCTCACCCATATTATTGTCCAAATTTCTCACATTCACTATGATGATTGCTGGAACAGCTCCAGCTCATTCCTCAGTAGCTCCTCTGGGATTACAGGCCAGGCAGTAGAAAAGTCAGCACGATCAGCTGGAGAAGATTCACTGTTGCCAAGAGTGTAGTGTGAAAAAAAACCCACTAGTACACTTGTAAAACCTGACTTTCCATGTTTGGTGAAACAATAACTAGCCATTTCACCTTCACAAACCATGATGATCAAGAAAAATCTAATGTTTTTAATGACAAAGTTGGAAAAAACAAATAAGGGAGGTACAGGAACTGTTACAGCTCGCATCATTGTCCATGCTCAAAGGCAGCATTTGACAAATCATCTGCCTCTGCTTACAAAAATACTAACAAAGTAAAGTGAAGTGAATATTCAAAGGTTTTATTAATAATGAATAGCGGTGAAAGATCAAGGAACCAGAACGTAAAAAAGTAAATGTACAGTGATACCAGAGACTCGTGTAGAACTACTCCTTCCTGACAACCTGGACTCGAAATCCATCACTTGCAATTAGAAACAAAATGAGGTGAGCTATTGCTGACAAACACAGATTGACCCACTCAGGCACAGACAATAATAAACAATGTTTTTTTTCTTTAGCTTTTGTTGTCACCACTCTCCCCGTCTCCTTTTCAGTTGTGGATGGGGATGTTTGGATTGGGGTAGAATGGAGGGGAGGACTGCAGTGGAGTGGTTGGCGAACAAGGTCTTTCTGAGTGCTAAAATGATAGTTGTTGTGTGATGTTTACAATGGCCTCAGAATCGGAGCAACAAATTACACTGTCAGGGACACATCCATGCAGGATGAAGAGGAAGAGAAGCTTCAAATGTTCACCATTGACCACCTTCAATGGTTGGTAATACAAGAGGTGTGGCTGCTCCTATTAAAATGTGTCTCTGAATCAATAAGAGGCATAATTAGAGTTGTTAGAGTAAATTATAACATGGCTATTATGTGACTATACAATGTTGCTCTGTAAGCTGTTATTACAGGGGTAGAAGCTTTGTGTTTGTTTATGAGTGTGTGTGTGTGTGTGTGTGTGTGTGTGTGTGTGTGTGTGCGTGTGTGTGTGTGCGTGTTTCTTCGTCTGTATGTGCATGTGTGAGACAGAGCGTGAGGAGGATTTGGGTTGGGAAGTCAGTTAGAGATGCAGGATTAGATGTGATAGTTGCTTTTTTCCTACTGTAATTACCAGTCCTTTTATTGACAGAATGCTCCTTTTTCTCTAGCTTTTGTCTAAACTACAATTTCCTCCATTGTACAGTAGTAATTTTGAAGTGTATTTCAGCAGCAGTGGTACCTCTTTTTCAGTGTTTCAAATTGTTGCTATCCTCATCCCAGAGTAAGCTACACCCAGCACACCCACACATCATAAAGCCACTGCTTAATGATGTTGGTGGATATTTATCTATCTATCAATTCAATTTTATTTATACAGTGCCAAATCACAACAACAGTCCCTCAAGGCGCTTTATATTGTAAGGTAGACCTTATAATAATACATATAGAGAAAAGCCCAACAATCATATGACCCCCTATGAGCAAGCACTTTGGCGACAGTGGGAAGGAAAAACTCCCTTTTTACAGGAAGAAACCTCCGACAGAACCAGGCTCAGGGAGAGGCGGGGCCATCTGCTGCAACCGGTTGGGGTGAGAGAAGGAAGACAGGATAAAGACATGCTGTGGAAGAGATACAGAGATTAAGAACAGATACGGTTCAATGCAGAGAGGACTGCAGATGAGCTGCATACAGGGCTGAACTGGGACAAAAAATTGGCCTGGGCATTTTGACTAGAGACCGGCCCACCATTATAGGAAAAATCATAAAGCCTTTGAATGAAAATGAACACTGTTGTGACAGTGATGTATACTGTCTTGATGGTATACATGTATCAATCTATCAATCGTTTGTTGTAAGACTCAGATAATTGCTTTTTAAAAGTGAGACATTTTAAATGAGAATAAGAAAGAAAAATATTTCTTTGTGCCCCCTTTCCCTGTTAATGCCCTACCTGCCCCCCTGGCAAAACTTTGCTAGACCCGCCCCTGCACAGTTACCAGCTGTCAGCGACATAAAAAAGGATCCTGGTGTTATTTGTCTCTCAGAAACAGTTCATAACTTCCCTTCAACTCATTCATGTCACCTGAAAGGTAAACCTGTTTCTCCATCACCTGTTCAGCTCTGATGATTCAGTAAGGACATCTCCTGGTTTCATCTTCATGTTTCCCTCTCACCAGATAAGCAAACCGATATAATGACCAGCAGCTTTACAGCTGTGGCTCCAGCAAACATCAGCTGATACTAGGAATTAATATTAAATAAATTCTTACAACAGCTGATCAAGCTTAAACGTGCTGCTGTTGTTTAGCGCAACCTCCGCTGGTTTCTTCTTTCTGGCGCGAAGTGGGCGATAAACAAACAAGAGAGGAAAGCTGATGAGCTGATCATTGATCAGTTTCATGATTGAAGTAGAAACAGGAGAGAGAGGGTGAGAGAATAACAGAAGAAGAGGCAGCTGTGCAGCGTAAAGACGCAGAATAAATCCAGCTTTGTGTGTTTTTCATTCTAGCTGAAGTCCGGGACAAACTGCGTTCATTTTCACAATACAATACAATACAATTTTATTTATATAGCACATTTAAAAACCCGAAGGCACACCAAAGTGCTTCACAATAATATGGAGAGTCAACATAAGTCAATAACAGGGTACAAATCGGGCACTAGCACAGACAGGATAGAGGCACTAACAGACCAGGAGAGTTAGATAAATACAAAATCTGCTAAGAAGACAAAAACAGCAGTAAAATTAATAAAAAATAATACATTTAATAAAATCTAATAAAAGATTTAAACGTTTAAAATGTAAAAGATTTAAAAGGGTATTAACTGGTCAGGAAAGCCAAGTCAAATAGATATGTTTTTAATCTTGATTTAAAGGATTGGATAGAATCCAAGGCTCGAATAGAAGCAGGGAGGCTAATCCAAAGGTTGGGTGCAGCTGAAGCAAAGGCACGATCGCCTCTGGTCTTCAGTCTAAATTTAGGTTGGGCCAGGAGTAATTGACCTGATGATTTTAATGCACGACAAGGAGTGTACAAATTGAGGAGGTCAATGAGGTAGCTGGGCACAATGTTATTCAGGACTAGGGATGGGTATCGTTTAGGTTTTATCCGATACCGGTGCCAAACCGGTACTTTTGAAATGGTGCCGGTGCCTAAACGGTGCTCGAACCGGTGCTTAAAGAATGGAGAACACAGACTTTGTCCAAAAACCTCTCATGTTCAGCTGGTTTTTGTAAAAAGATAACAATGTTAGCCTTTTCTGCAGCTATAGGGCATATATGGTATCACTCTTGGCTGGAAGCAGTGCTTAAACAATGGAAAAAAGCACAAACTTTGTCCAAAAACCTCTCATGTTTAGCTGTTTTCCACTTTTTCTTTGGTCATTTTAGCCTTTTTGGCCAGGGTGAAGGGAGTATCTGCCATCAAACAAGAAGACAGCCGCATGTAGCTATGATGATGTTTGCTAGTTCACCTTACATGCATTAATGTAATAACGTGGTTAGCCTTACTCGAGGTAAATTACACACAAACAACATTAAGCTACTGACCCAGAGAAGAACGGCTGCTGCTGCATCATCATCTGTCATAATTTCTGCTACACTGGCAGGGCTAGGGGCCAGGACTCTATTCTTCGGGTTTTTGGGGGATGTTGCTAACTCCGGGTCCAATAACAGGCACCACACCCGCAGTAGACGTGCACGGTGTGAGATCTCACAGCAAGCTATCAAATACGGCGCATTTCTCGGCTTAAAAAAAGCCGCTATGTGTCGCCAGGTGTTTCATCGGATTTGAGGTGTTACCTCCTTTGCACAGTATCACAGTATCAGCTTAAAGCACTTGTTGCAGCCTGCTTAGTATGCATATTTTGCTGTGAAGTACAGCCAGACTTTTGACCGCTTTGCGTTGTGCATTTTTAATCTGTAGCTCTGCTCTAAAAGAACGTACGTACCTGGACCCGCCAACTATCCTCGGAAACGTAAAACGATTGGCTAGAATCTAAGGTGTATCACAGCTCAGGAAAAAAAAGCACCGAAATAAAGCACCGGAATGTGCGCTGCTTTTCGGTCTGGTTACTACCGTTTATGTCAGAACTGGTGCCATCATGGCACCGGATACCGGTACCCATCCCTATTCAGGACTTTAAAAGTGAGTAGCAAGATTTTAAACTCAATGCGATATTTGATTGGTAACCAGTGTAGATCAACAAGAGCCAGAGTAATAGTGTCATTTAGCCATGGTTGATGAGAAGTTCTGGGACATTTCATCTTTATAGGGGCCACAGTATCTAAGATGGAACAACCGGTGGATAACATAGCGTTGGCAAAATCATCAACCAATGGAGGTGTGTAACAGTTTGTATCAGTGAAGTCTGGATCAAAAAAGGCAACGTTTAGAAAGGTCGTAATGAAGTTAGCCACAGTCTCAGAGTTAATGATACGTACAGGGCGATGACAGCCTTTAGAATTTAAATCAATTGCACATAGCTCAACATCAAACATGCATGACCAAAAAATGGTCAGAAATACCAGCATTATCAATGTCCATAGTACAAATATCCAAAGCATATGAGAGGACCAAATCTAAGGTATGACCTTTAAGATGAGTTGGTTCCCTGACCCACTGTGTAAGGTTAAAAGAGTCAATTAGGGCAAGAAAATCCTTGGCTAGGGGGTCATCAGCAGAACAAATATGTATGTTAAAATCTCCAGTGATAAGAGCTTGGTCATAACTTAATAAAAATGAACCTAAGAAGTCAGCAAATTCACAAATAAAAGACCTATTATATTTAGGTGGTCGATAAATCACAGCACATAGAATCGTTGGGGGTCCGGCAAGCTTCAAAAGTTGAACCTCAAAACTAGAATAGGTAGGAGAGGGCAGTTGCCGAACTTTAAGTTTGTTTTTAAAAACAGAGGCCACGCCTCCACCTCTTCCCGAGGGCGTCGGTGAACTGAAGAATACACCATCCGGAGGTAGTAGCTCTGAAAAAGAAGAGGACTCACCAAGACGAATCCAAGTTTCAGTCAATAATAGAGCATCAAGCCGAGAGGTGAGGAAGAGGTCATTTAAGATGAAGGTTTTATTCACCAGCGATTTTGCGTTTAATAAAGCCATCCAAGAGATCGGCATCTTATCTCTGCTGGAAGCACGTCTTAGCTGGCTTAAATGCCTGTGCCGTACAACATCACTGGGGGACCCAATCCAAACACGAACAAGCAGAGAGACTACCGGAGAAACCGGACAGGTTTGTTTACCGACCGGACAGATCCAGCGATGGTTGAGCAGCCTGAAGGATGATGGATCCCGAGCGGATGGAAGTCGTATAATCCCCGCGGTGGTGAGGGAATTAGCTGCAGCTGATGCTTTAAGGGAAGCCTTTAAGCAAACCTGAAACCCACTCAGTTTGCCCCGCTTCCTATAACGCTTCTTAGGCGGGGAGCAGAGAGGGGAACCGTATGAACCAGTAGAAGAGATGATACGTGGAAAGGTAGCGTCCCCCAAATTCCAGCCTTGATCCAACCCAGCATAGGGGGGAAACGAAGATTTAACAGAGTATCCCGGTCATAGGTGATTAATGCATAACCATCTGGGGTGCATAGTGCCAGAAAGATAACAAATAATAAACAAATATCAAGGAAAAGAGATCGACAACAGAGACGAGGACGGCCTGCCGTACACACTGGCGCCATCTTTACTCGATACGAAATGCGTAATATTTTCTCTGAATATGAGACGATTCTGTTTTTTAGGGGACAGTTGGCAACTCTAATAATTAACATTATGAGCAAAATAAAGTTCAACATCAGTAACATAGCACCCACCCAGCTGTATAGAAACCCCGTCATGCTAGTTAGCACGCAGTACGAAAAAGTCAGCATAAGGAAAATAAACTCCAACTAAACTTGGTTTATATCTGACCCAGATAGACTGCAGGTCATAACTTCTTACCTGAAGTTCAGTTCACCTGACACTCGGACGGGCGGCCGCTTCGGGTCTCTCCTCTTGCCTCCACTTTCCCTCATCCACATCTCCAAACACCACACGAAGTAACGAATAACGAGCCTATCTAAATCCCAGTAACAAGTAACGCATTCCTGATTTTGGCATAATAACTAGTTACCGTGCTTGTTACCACAATAATAACTTAGTTACTGTAACACGTTACTTAATTAGTCCCAACACTGCACGTGACCAATCACATTGTTGTGATGTCCCCCTTTTGTGCCTTTGAAAAATACCGACTTAAAAAAATATACTTCACTTGCGAGAAGAGAAATTGCTTCCAGGAACTTTAATTCTTTGAATTTCAGGATACTTTTCTTTAATAAACGGTAAGCATTATACATATCGTCCTTACAGAGGCAGTTTCTCTTCTCGCAAGTGAAGTAGATTTTTTGAAGGCGTTTGTTTTTTTCAAGGTTGCGGATGACGTCAGGAGAAGGTGATTGGTCACTTGCAATGTTGAACCTGGAACAACATTATTTATGATGACGAGGGAACAACACCAACATGAGGATATCAGATCGTCCTAGAGATAGTGTCTGTCTCCTGAATTCAAACTGGAAGCTGGTTCCACAGAAGAGGGGCCTGAAAGCTGAAGGCTCTGCCTCCCATTCTACTTTTAAATACTCTAGGAACAACAAGTAGGCCTGCAGAGCGAGAGCAAAGTGCTCTAATGGGGTGATATGGTACTACAAGGTCATTAAGATAAGATTATTTTATTATTCAAGACCTTAATAATAATAATAATAATAATGGATTGCATTTATATAGAACTTTTCTAGGCATCCAAAGCGCTTTACAATTCCACTATTCATTCACATACTGGTGGAGGCAAGCTACAGTTGTAGCCACAGCTGCCCTGGGGCAGACTGAAAGAAGCGAGGCTGCCATATCACACCATCAGCCCAACACCAGTAGGTGGTAGGGTAAAGTGTCCTGCCCAAGGACACAAAGACCAGGACAGAGAGAGCAGGGGGATTGAACCGGCAACCTTCCGGTTACAGATGAGCTTCCCAATCCCCTTAGCCACTGTCACCCCCACCTTATATGTGAGGAGCAGGATTTTGAATTCAATTCTGGATTTAACAGGAAGCTAATGAAGGGAAGCCAAAACAGGAGAAATCTGCTCTCTCTTTCTAGTCCCTGTCAGGACTCTTGCTGCAGCATTTTGGATTAACTGAAGGCTTTTCAGCGAGTTTTTAGGACATCCTGATAATAATGAATTACAGTCGTCCAGCCTGGAAGTAATAAATGCATGAACTAGTTTTTCAGCGTCACTCTGAGACAGGATAATTTGTAATTTTAGAGATGTTGCACAAATGGAAGTAAGCAGTCTTACATATTTGTTTAATATGTGCATTGAAGGACATATCCTGGTCAAAAATGACTCCAAGGTTCCTCACAGCGTTACTGGAGGCCAAGGTAATGCCATCCAGAGTAAGAATCTGGTTAGATACCATATTTCTAAGATTTTCAGGGCCGAGTACAATAACCTCAGTTTTATCTGAATTAAGGAGCAGAAAGTTAGCGGCCATCCAGGTCTTTATGTCTTTAAGACATTCCTGCAGTTGAACTAATTGGTGTGTGTTATCTGGCTTCATGGACAGATAGAGCTGGGTGTCATCTGCATAGCAGTGAAAATGTATGCTATGTCTTCTAATGATACTGCCTAAGGGAAGCATGTATAATGTAAACAGAATTGGTCCTAGCACTGAACCCTGTGGAACACCATAATTAACCTCAGTGTGTGAAGAGGACTCTCCATTTACATGCACAAACTGGAGTCTATTAGATAGATATGATACAAACCACTGCAGCACAGTACCTGTAATACCTACAGCATGTTCTAATCGCTCTAATAGAATATTATGGTCAACAGTATCGAACGCTGCACTGAGGTCTAGCAGGACAAGCACAGAGATGAGTCCACTGTCAGAGGCCATAAGAAGATCATTTGTAACCTTCACTAAAGCTGTTTCTGTGCTGTGCTGAGCTCTGAAACCTGACTGAAACTCTTCAAATAAACCATTCCTCTGCAGATGATCTGTTAGCTGTTTGACAACTCTTTCAAGGATGTTTGATATGAAAGGAAGGTTGGAGATTGGCCTATAATTAGCTAAGACTGCTGGGTCTAGAGATGGCTTTTTGAGTAAAGGTTTTACTACAGCCAGCTTGAAGGCCTGTGGTACATAGCCGATTATTAGAGATAGGTTGATCATATTTAAGATCGAAGAATTAATTAATGGCAGGACTTCTTTGCGCAGTTAGGAATGGAGTCTAAAAGACACGTTGATGGTTTGGAGGAAGTAATTACATACATAGTGAGGAGTTAAAATTATTAACAAGATGATCGACCTCTGTTGGAGTAGCGTTCAGGTAGCTGCTCTACTCAATCTGTGGCTTGTCTGACCCTAGCACTTGTGTGGCACTTTACTCCAAAAGGCATGGTTTTGGAGCAGAGATTTCTTTCTTGCTTTGTGATTTAAAATTCACTTCACTGTGGACACTGGTGTTTTGGCAATTACCAGTTCATGGTTTGCTTCAGCCTTGGTAGTTCCTGGGTGGTTCCTGAACATCCCAAGCTTGTGACAGTCCTGGGTCATTTGACCCAGTGTTTTGATTTTTCTTAGATTTTTTATATTCTTTGTTTATGTTTAAGTCTCATTTAGTTATCTAAGCTCTTTTCTATTTGGCCTAGGTTGACCTGTTATAGTTTATCTATTAGATTCCTCCTGTGTCTTCATTCTGTCACGAGACTGAGTAGTCTGTACCAAACTGAACTCAGGCGCAGGACCCAGACAGAGACAGCAGGTGGTTTAACAATATTTATTTGACTGAAGCTCTGGAGATGTGTCAAAAACAAAGCAATAGAATGTGGAGCGTGACTTGGCGTGACCTGGGAAACGTGGCCAAGGGAATGCAGAACTAGGGCGAGGGAACGAAGCCTGAGATGCAGAGTGGAGCTGGGCAGGAATCTGTCACACTGAAGAGAGAAGACAAGAGTTAGGGAGGTAGTGGAGATAGCCCTGAAGTGGAAAGTATTGAGTGTAGCAGTCTTACTTGCAGTTGGGGACACAGAGGATTCAGGGGTGAATCCAGGGGTGCAAGGGCTACCTGGGATCTGGGGCCCGTAGATGGCAGGAGGGCAGGCAGGTGAGGCACGGAGTGATTCTCAGAATGATTGTTTGGTATCCTGAGTCTGAAAGTAGAGTGTGAGCTGAGGGTTTGAGCCAAGATGAATCCAGGAACTGTAGAACAAGAAAGTTTCATTAGTAAGGTAAACACCAAGAGAACTTGAAGCATGAGGGCTGGTTACTAACATGGGTTGCTGACGAACTGGTGGGGAAAGAACATCAGCGTGTGGCTTAAATAACTCTGGTCTGATTGCTTGCAATTGGCTCCAGGTGCGCAGAAACTGGAGGAGGCCCTGCCCAGGGGTGGATCCCAGGTAGGTTAAGGAGCCTCATGGAAATCTCAGCCACCCACCATGACACATCCCCTGTGTTGAAGTCTCCCTCACCCTATAGGTGTTTCAGCAATGTCTTTGTCTCCCATCTCCTCCTCCTGTTTACATGTTATGTGTGTTTCGCCTTAGCCATCATGTTCTGTTTGTGCTTTGTTATGTCCATGTCTCATCTCCAGTCCTCTTTTCCCTCTGTATGATTTTACAGTGTGTGTGTCCCCGTTTGTCCATCATGTTCAGTCCACATCTGCCTAGGTTTCCTGTTTTATTTTGACAGTCACGTGTTTTTTGTGTTCAGTATGTTTAGTTGTGCTTTCCTTGTAGCATCACGTTAATTTGTACTAGCTGTGTTCCCCATGTGTTTCCTCTTCCCGTGATCACCTCCTGTCTGTATATATTGTAAGTTTTCCTCCGACCTTTGTCATCGCTTTGGCTTTTTCCCTGTGGCTCTCCTGTGTCCTTCCAGTGTTTCCAAGGTTGAACTGATGATTTTGATACTCGATTGTAATGGAAAATGACCAAAACCCAAGTTGAGTAGAGTCAAGCCTCTTCGAGTCAAACTGAGTAGGTACCAGTGGAAAAGGGCCATTACTGTTTTACCTCTCTCCTGATTTCCTTTGTATATAGTGGTTTAGATTCAGTGATCAGTAAGGCCTGTTGCAGCTGATTTTCAGCCTATTTCTTGTATAATTTAACCTACCACAACCTTTTTTTAATGGTTCCCCTTATTTAATATTGGTTTCTTGACAGCCACCCTCACAACAAAATTAATTCTGAGTCTTTGATGAATTAACTGACTGGCCAGAGGCATCTCCCAGATCCTGTGTCATTTCTTTTTACATGACTTTCAGATACTGTTATATGTGCTATGGATAGTTTTTTTTAGGTGTAACACGTCTTCTTCCACTTACCCAATTTTGTTAAATATTATCAAATACAAATTGCACTCCATGCAAAGACATGTTTTGAGCTAATATCCCTTTTTGGTGCAGGAATACTATATTATGCCTGTCAAAATTTGTCATCTTGGGCATATTTCTGACATTCTGCTAAAGAAATGGGAACAATGAATGTTTTTGTAACAGTTTGACAGTAACAAAGTGCCAAAAAACCCCAATTTGAAATCAGTTGTCTGTTATTGTCACAGTGTGTGAATGTGGAGAAAGAGGACCCAAATGCAGGACTCGCAGGCTGACTCGGGAGGTTTTTACCAAGACTGGATGAGCTGAACACGAAAGATGAACTAAGCCACTGGACTGAAAACACACCCACGGAAGTGACGATGATGAGACAAGGAACTGAGAGAAACTGAGGGATTAAATACCCTGGATAATGATGATGTTTAATGGCCTGTATTTGCAGTACATGACAGTACTTGAACCGAGGGAAAATCAGATTGTATGTTACATCAAAGTAGTAACTTTTTAACATTATTTGTTCTCAAAATCTTATGTATTACACTTCAAAACTAATTTGGAAAAATTCTCAGACAGAACAAAACCAAACTGAAGCCATTCCAAAACAATATGACACAAGACAACATGCAATATAATTGCATAGTGCTCACTGACAGAAATCAATTTGGTAGATGCTAATAACCACAGTCCTGCATTGGTGAGTGCTCTCGTCAGCTTGTATGCTGTTCTATCGGGTACAGAGCAAAGTTGGGACAATTACAGTAATCTGCGAGTCGAGTGATGGTCCTCCATATAGAGTGGAGGTGAGCTGAGTGGTGCTTTGTGTTTATCAGCCTGCAGTGACAAAGAGCCAGAAAAGTAAGCAAGCATCATAGGGAGATTTGATGAGATGCATATTTAACAAGTACTGAAAAGAAGACAGGCAAATACTGAAATATTTGCTGTTTAAAAAAAATACCTCAGAGTAAAGTGTTTGGGGCTGAGAGCTTTAATCAAATTGCGTTCCATAGATACGAATCAAAGATACGACTCCAACATTTACAGGTATTTTGGTTTACATATATCATTATAACATATTTTTTATTTCCATGTGGGTATTAAAAATGATAATAACAACAACAACAGTTTCATTATAAATTGTGGAATATGTCAAACAAAATGAACACATAGCTTTAGAAGTTAATGTATTGAATGCTGAAGAAATACTATGTGGCCTACAGCTCTTTATCCTTGAATTTGGGTGAATTCAAACCAGTTGGTATTAAACCAGCTACCCTTGACACACAATGTGTTACAGCGTCAGTAATGTAACATAAATGTAAATATAGCACAACCTAGGAAAAAAAATTTAGAAAACAAAAAGCTTTAGTGAAAGAGCATGCATGAAGAGTTCATATGAAGTTAAAATCTTTAGTATATGGATGGACACACATGCCCCAACCTGGATTTTTATGTAAAAAAAAAAAAAACAAAAAAAAAAAAAAAACCTGACAGGTGTGAAACAACAGCGAGATGGGATTGTTTCTTTGCCAAGGGTGTGTTTTGTGATCTTTATTTTTGTGACTCAGTATCAAACAACCTTGTTAGCTTGATTTTTGTGTTACGACCCGGCTCAAAAGCCGCAACATAAAAAAAGGAGATGAATACCAGAGTATGGGTGAGAAGAGGTTTTATCTTAAAATGGAATAGCAGGTTGGCTCAAATGGCTGATGCCACCAAGGCAAAGACAAGTGAGCTCCTTGGGAAGCTTGCCTCAGGTATGCTTTTATCCACACCTGCCTAGGTGTGGCCAATTAGCACCAGCTGAACACACTAAGCAGATTAGAGGCTGCAGAGGGACTTAACATTTCTTTCAATCAAATTACCCCAGGGATACCAGGAAAAACATGCCAGGCAGCAAGTCCAAGTTAAAATTCAGAGTTGAGTAACCCTAAGATTGCTTCTCTGAGGCTTCAGTTCCAGAACAGCTGATCACATTTAATTTAGTAAGCTCTGAGTTAAGTTCATTCTGAGTTATGTACCACCCCAGTGCATTGTGCTATATTTTTAAAAGATAATTTAGCTCTTCAGAATATTAAGAAGAGATATTCTGCGGCATGGCTGAAACAGACGGGGATGTTGGATCTTTAAAAACATTTTCAATATTCCTGGTGATTTTTTTAGAGATCTGTTGGTGACATTATCAATCAATGGCCCACCTAATTTTGAGGAAATTTGTCCTCATTTTTTGCTTTTATGGGACCTGTTCAGTGGACTTTGTGGGTTTGAGAAACCACTTCATTATAGCTGCAATGTCCCTCCAGTTATGTGGAATTATGAGGTGTAAACTGTGGACTCCTCTGCAACTCCTCCAGCGGAGATCATCTGTTTGGATGCTTCTGTGGGGAATCAAGGTTGGCCATCCAAGCCAACAGGTGTGCGGAAAAGGGGAGGGGCAGGGCTACCATATCCCTGGAAGGTTACATATTAGGACAGATATCAAGTTTCTGATGGAGTAAAACTGTGCCTATCTCCTTGGTTTAATGGAAATAGAACAAAACTGACTCCAGTCTGGAAGAAAATTGTTCCAATTTGCAATGACCGGCAAATCACTTGGTGGAAGATTGTGTCTCTGTGTCAACAAAAGGCTAGAGTATCGTCAGGCAAACACTGAGTGTAGCTGACATTTAACTGTTGCCTGTATCCCTGCAACTCTTTTATTTAGCAAGGGAATTCCAGCAGTTATTCAACACACTTATGTATATTCAAAGGCCATGGCTGATATGGCAACAGAGGCTCCTGTGCAATGGCTTTAAGGGACTGCACCAAATGAACTCTGGATTCAGGTTCTGTAAAACTGAAAGTTTTAAAAGACTTATTGAGAGACAACAAGTTATTTACTGAGAACTGCTATTTGCATGGGAGCATTGTGGACAGATTTAGCTAAGATGGAGGCAAGCACAAGACATCATGGTGTGAGAGGACGAGAACAGTCTTACTTTTAAACAAGAGTGGTTTGGTGTAGGAAGGTGTTTTCCAAAGGAAGGAGACTGAGAGTGGGTGTGTGAATGGGCATGCAGGTGAGTATCTCAGGTATGTCCTTCTATTACACATTTCAGGTACAGACAGAGCTGAAGCTAGAGATAGAGCCAGTGCAGAACTCCGTAGAGTAGCAGATGAAGGAACGAAGGAGGAATCCAGATGAGGTAGGAAGTAAGTAACACAGAAGAAACAACAATATTAGAGTTAAGGAAACAGAATGTAGATTTCCAGTAAGGAGAGCCTGATTGCCACTGCTAAAGATCTGCTGCCCATTCATATACTGCAAGATTGACAGCATTAACTCAGAACATTTGTTAGGAGGACTGACCAGAGAGCAATAATTCAATTCAGTTTTATTCATATAGCACCAAATCACAACAACAGTTACTTTAAGGTGCTTGTTAATGTAAGATAAAGGCTCTACAATAATACAGAGAAAAGGCAAAACTCTAACAAGCCTCTTTGAGCAAGCACTTGGTGACAATGGGAGGGAAAACTCCCTTTTCACAGGACAAAACCCCTGGCAGACCCCGGTTCAGGGAGGGGCAGCCATCTGCCGTGACTGGTTGGGGTTGAGGCCAGGAAGACAAGACAAAAGGTACACTGTGGAAGAGGGCCACAGAGTAAATGCATAGTGGTGTATAAACATATAGTGAGTTAATATAAGGTTAGTGAAGATACACACAGTGCACCATGGGAAGTCCCCAGCAGGCTAGGTATATTGTGGCGTAATTAGGAGAGGATTCAGGGTAATCTGATCCAGCCATAACTATACACTTTATGAAAGAGGAAGGTTTTAGTCCTAATCTTATAAGTTAAGAGAGTGTCTGTTAGGTACTAAGCTACTGTTAGGTACTCTGCTGGTAGTGTAAGGGGCCCTCTTCTATGGAAGAGGGGCCTTCCATAGAAGAGGGGCCTGGAAAATGAAGGTTCTGTCTCCCATTCTAAAACCCCAGGAACCACAATTAAACCAGCAGTCTAAGAGCAAAGTGCTCTATTGGGGTGATTTGATCTTATAAGATCTTTAAGAAAAGATGGGGCCTTGTTATTGAAGACCTTGTTACGTCAGGAGAAGGATTTTAAATGTGATTCTGGATTAACAGGGAGCCAATGAAGCAGTCCTACATATTTCAAATGCACACTGAAGGACATGTCCCGGTCAAAAGTGATTCCAAGATTTCAGTGATGAACAGTCTGTTTTTTAAAATTCACAAGTAAAATAGTGTGCAGGTTACTAAGGATAACGTGGTCAAACCAAGATTCTGTTTTGCTTAAAAGCAGTAATGTAAATATTATGTTTAATGCTCTGGATTATTAAATAGAAACATCTGTGGTAGTTTCTGTGTAATAAGCAGGAAACATATCTGCAAAATGCTAAACTAACGCTTTCTATTTAACTCGTACTGGGAGTCTGCACTTTCTATTTTATTCCTGGATGAAGACAATGAGAAAGGAAAATTACATCCAACTGCCAACTTAAGACACTTTTGGCCTCCTTTTTGGCTTTCTTCATACATCCATGCTTGCATAAACCACTTAGTTAGCTTACACTACCAGCAGAGTACCTAATTTTAGCTTAATAGGTAATATTACTTAAAGTAGTAATAAAAAGTAAGGTTGCCTTGATATAAGCTGAGAATTATTATTGTAAACATGGATAAAGATATAGCTGTGGTTAGTAATACTTTCATATAACACTAATATAATGTGACTAATGTTATTTATAGTATTCCCCCCAAAATTAAGTAGTTCAACAGATTAGGTTTGGGGGTTAGAGGTGTGTTTGCAGAGCATTATCATTCCCAACGTGTAACATACCGAGGACTTGTCACAATTGTCCGTATTTTATGCGTTGGAATGAGAACATGTTGGGTATACTCACCCCCAGTGAATAGCATTAGCAGTGGTTTATTTCTAATGACAGACATTAAATATTCCAATGTGTTACCACATGCTATTTTGGGCAGAAAAGGATGAAATAATTATGTTACTGTATACACAAATTATTTGGTGCAGGGTTTGATCCATATTTGTGAAATTGTTGCTCAAACAACTGCCAATTACATCATACTTACTTTAACATTGTTCGTCTTTTCAGTATACAAGCGGTTGGCTTGCTGTTACTTGCTGCAGGCTGAGTGTTTGGATGGTTAGAGCATAACCCTGAACTGGATAAGTGGGAGAACGTTGATGACATCTTATTTTTGTGTAGTGGATATTTTATGTATTCAATGACCTTTTTCTGCTGAAATATTTTTAGCATATTATTTTTTGTCATCCAGACAAGATATATGCTGTGAAAGAGGGTCATCTACACTCCCATGCAAATCTAATGTATCCATATGTATTTTTATTTTAAACTTTTAAACTCTGACATGTATTGTTATTTTCCAGCTATAGCTTTTGATTAATACATGTTTATTAGGTTTAATAGCATTTAATTTTAAATATTAAGAAACTGTTTGAAACAGGTGGTTTAGCATTTTGTATAAGTGTTTCCAGTTCATTCCATCATTTCCATGGTATTAAAATCCAGCTCACAGAAACTGCCACAGGTGTTTTCTGGTAGTCATCACTATTCTTTAAGTTTGTTTTAAAGGGTTATTAATATGTTATGAAATAGAAACAGTCAGTTCTGCATTTTGCAGCTTTGTTTCTTGCTTATTAAACAGAAGCTACCACAGATGTTTCTATTTAATATTTACATTGTTCCTTTTAAGCAAAGCAGAAAACTACACATTCCTTAGATATAGGACTCAGGAAAGCAGGAGTGAAGTCAAAATCTCAACTCTATTGCTGGAAATCCACAGGAAACAAAATGCAGCAAATATGGTGAAGGGCAGAAGGAAACAGAGTGGAAAGACAGAACAGGGGAACACACCACAAAGAACAAAGGAAAACACAGATATTTAATAGACACTCAGGGAGGAGGAAACTATTGATGGGACATAGTGTGCTGAGGCTTCAGAGTGTGTGCCGAGAAATCCAGGAAGTCTTTACGAACCGCATAGCGTGTAGAGAAGCTGTTTTCATGGAAACTGCAGAAAGGAGAGGGGTTTCCACCCTGTATAGTAACACTTTGTGCTGATCGCTCTTAATAAAGTATTACAAATAATGCCTGTAAATGATGAAATGTTTTACTACTATAATTTTATTTCTCTCTTTTTTAACGGCTATTTTTTTTATTCCTAGTGTTTGTTGTGTGCCAGCCAACTAGAGTACAACAAAACCTTATGTTGTCACTGTCTGTGGAGACAGACCTGTGGTGGACCCAGGTGCGAACACAGGAGAGGAGACGGGAGTGAACTTAAACAGAAAGCGAGCCTTTATTTGGCCTGATACAGAGGGGAGTAGACAAAACATAACAGGGGGAGAGACCGCAACTAACCAGAAACTTAAACTGGAAAAACACTAACATGACTGAAAGGAATAACTATGATCACTGTGAACAGATGCTGTGCAGATGCAAGGAAACTATGAACCAGATGGCGTGATGAAACAGACATGAACATGACCTGCACGGAACCTCATCGTGCGGGTGCATGAAAAACAACATAAACCAAATAGCAAACAAGAACTGCACACAATCCTGAAAAACACTTAACTTGACCAGAGGGAAGGTAGGAAGGACGACGCGACACAGACTGAATGAAACACAGAGACTAAATACCCACAGGGATGATCAGGGGAAGTGGAAACACATGAGGAAGAACAGCTGACACACATGAACCTAATGACAGGACAGGGGCAGTGAAACTAAATACAATGAACAAAGAACACCAGACTCTTTCAAAATAAAACAGGAAACATAGACATGACACGAACTTGATAACAAGGACCACACAGACATGAAACATGACAGGTAGACAGTACAGGGGGAGATGACAGAAACAACTAAATGGTCTGTATTTGTATAGCGCTTTACTTGGTCCTAAGGACCCCAAAGCGCTTTACACTATACACAATCATCCACCCATTCACACACAGGTGATGACAAGCTACAGTGTAGCCACAGCCGCCCTGGGGCGCACTGACAGAGGCGAGGCTGCCGGACACTGGCGCCACCGGGCCCTCTGACCACCACCAGTAGGCAACGGGTGAAGTGTCTTGCCCAAGGACACAACGACCGAGACAGTCAGAGCCGGGGCTCGAACCGGCAACCTTCCGATTACAAGACGAACTGCCAACTCTTGGGCCACGATCGCCCTAAGAAACAAAGGACTAAACTGCAACCTAGAAATTAACTAGACACATAAAATCTCAAACACTGGGTCACATGACCCACTACCGTGACACATCTATGGGTATCCTGCATATATCCTAACTTTTGCGGGCTTGCTGTGGGATACTCTTACACCCCTGCTTCCTCAGCACTATGTGAAAGGCTTCTCTCCGAAGCTGGAGAGGTTGTTACGGACAAGAGAACACAGTGGAAAAAATATGATTTTTTTTTTTATAAAAATGAGTAAAGTCACCATTACTCCAATGTTCACAAGCACAATCACTGTCCAATCATTTGAAAACACTGCAGCAATTTTAACAGAAACATCTCATATCCCATTTGATTTATTTAAACACTGACTGAAATGATACTGACACATTTTTTGACATTGATAGACTTTTATCACCATTACCCACACATTAATCAAAAATAAATGAAAGGAACCAGAAAAAAAATCTGATTTAGATGTTCTTATTTATTTTCTTGGTTGTGTTCTTGGTTTTCTTGTAAGATAGTCCAGAGGAATGACAAATAGGACTACAAATAGAAATGACAGTAATGGTTTTGACCAGCAGGGGGGTTTGTGTGCACATAAAGCCTTGACAGATTAACCTTTGTCTGAAGCAACTAAGTGTAAAGTTTGAAGTCTTCTTGGTCTTGATCTGGCCATCACTGGAGGAAACAGGTGGCAAACACAGCAGGAACAAATCAGAATAATGAGACAGGGGAAGTAAAACTCCAAACAAAGCACACAAAACGATAAAAGAGGAACAAACATGGTGAAACCAACTCAGATATCCAAAATAAAAGGTAAACAAATACAGTGACAACATGATGAAAAAAGCCACTTTAATAATACATTTCCATCAGTGTGATTGATTAAAAAACAGAAAATGATTGATCACTGACCAGTGTGTTATGAGTTTTATACAGATAAGTTTTATTTAAACAGTGATTGCTATAGTAACATACAGTAAATGTTTTCAGTGCAAGGAAGCTAGCTGACGGTCTGACAGCTGGATTACTGTCTATAGAATAACAGAATCGTAGTGAAAAAGTACAATGAAAAAAAAGAAAAACAGATACCTAGCTGGGATTTCAATGCTTGAAAAAACCCTCTGAAAATTAATTTGCCATGCTATGTACTTTAATAGTGATTTTTTGAATGAGGAAATGAATGGGATTGAAATTGCTGCACCTCAGACAACTTACTGATGAAAGAAGAGGAGAGCAGTCAGTCAGAAACTGGGAGTTTGTTTAACAGAACCTGCTAGTCACTAGGTTAATGCATCACGTGTTCTTCAGTGACAAATCTACATCGTAACTTATGACAATTTTCCACTGGAGCATGATTTAGGCATTAACTCTCTTCATCCCATTAGATGCAGCAGCAAAAACCAGAGTGAACCACAATTTTAGCTAATGGAAAAGGTGCTAGCTAACTAGCCATCCAGCAATAACACACTTATCATTGAGCTGCCCTGACATTATGAGATAGCTTGGATATTTGACAGACATTCTGTCCACATTCCAGCAGCGTCTTCACATTTAGTTTGTCCCACTGTTGGTAGTAAAATAGGACTCAGTTCACCTCTGAGCCCTCACTCTGAACAGCACTGTCACTCAGCGACATCAGTAGATCACACTTCAAGTCACAAAACCAGAGTGTTCCTCAGTACTGATTACTGAGTTCATACAAACACTTGTATAATAAATCCCCGAGCTCAGCAGATCTCAAGTAACTTTATTGAAGCAGGAAGAAAAAAACTTATTGAGATTTAAAATCCCATTTACAGGTGATTCATTTAAAAATAAAGGCTTTAAGAACACAGCTGGCAGATGTTAACTGGTAATTCATAACAACAAAAAAACATGTACTTTTAAAGTAAGCTTTTACTACCAACAGTGATTTATTGATTTTTTTCAAGTTGTTATACATTATATTGTATTATAAGTAGAAAAATGTTGTGTGTCTAAGGGTGATTCTTTTTTTGTTCCAGCACAGGACATTACTGCAGAAACCAGCACAGTGCCACCTCCAGGGTGCAACTCCAGCGACAGAGCCGTGGGACTTGAAATACGCTGTTAAAGAATAAGGCAACCTATTTAAGGTATTTCTGAAAATCATGTTATCTACATTTTTAAAGGAGATCTTCTTTTGTTATTTAAAAAACAACACAGAGTTATGAGTTAAATATTTCCTATGTTTGCTGTTGGCAGTACTATCCAATGAAAAAGACAAACCCTCTGTTCCAACAATGTTACTTAGATGTTAAATTTGAGATGGAGGGAGAGGAATCTCTAAGTCACTCATACAGTATATCTTGTTATATTATGACTACAAGTGGACCCAAATAAAGCAATGGGACAGGTTTACATTCATTTTAATTTTAAAACTCAGCAGGCTGAGCAGTTGAAACACCAGGAAGTGGGGTTTTAAAGACAGAGGACAGCCAAGAATGAGACCTCTTGGTCCTCTGCTTTCTGACCTCCACTCTCCTCACCTCTGCCCACAACCCTCCACCACCCTTCAGTTAGAAGTGCAAGTTTTGCAACACATTCCACACGAGCAGGGTGTTGATGGATGTGTTTGAATGAAGTCTGAAGTGAAATGAAAATGCACCGTACAATCTTGTGTCAAAAGGCAAATCCATGATGAGTAAGTATTATAAGTATTATATGACTGATTGAATAGAGTTTAATGACCCCTAATGTCCCCTTATTACATAAAAAAAATATTACGACCTCAAGTTTTTACAAAGAAAGCATCTCCAGTTTTATAGCGACAGTGATGCAAATTCAGGAGATGATCAGATTAGCTTTCAGCCAAACAAACTTTAGTGTTATCCATTGTCATTACGTGAACATTTGTTATGGAAAATAATTCAATTTAAAATAACAAAAATATAATATATGTATTTTTGTTATTTTGAATGGAGTTACTTCCAATTTAAAATGTATTGCGATATGGGTATCTTCTCTTTTCTGATGCGGCCATCCAAAACACACAGACTAGTTTGCACACAGTCAGAATGATTATTGTGTCATGAAGCTCAGCTTCAGCTAAAATTCACGGTTTCTGCATCCCAAAACTAATCGTATTCTCTCTTCCTGATTTCAGCTCCCTTGTTTTTACTAAGGACTATATCATACTCCTTATCGTACAAGGACTATATCATAGTCAGCACATCAACGCTCAACATGTATAGGATAAACAATGCCATAGTCAAACCCATCACTTGGCTGCATCCCAAATCAATTTCTTGCACTCTTCTAGGATTAGCCAAGGATGACTTAATTGATTCAGCACAGTCAAGTGAGCTTCAAACCTGAACTCTCTGTAGATGACAAATCATTCCTGTAGGCGAAAGACATTATTCTTGACAATGCTGGTTGGCTGCTGCTGGAAAGATATCTCCTGCCTGTCCTACATTCCTATAGGCTACTACATATAATAGGAGAAGAAGAACCAGCAATGGGTCATTGATGTGATTCACTAAGTGAGAAGTCTTAAATATAAATTTTCATGATAACAGATGTGCCTTGCAGTTGACATGTGGCTCCAAGTTGTCAGCAGGAGTGAGACAGAGAGTCTTTTAGGGGCTTTCCTGACTTAGCTTTTACACCACAGTTTAATCTTGCCTTAGAGTGCCAAGATGACAGTAAGAGCGATTAACACTAGTTCCATCAAGTCCAGCTAAGCAGCAGTTGCTTTCAATGAACATTGTATTGTGCCCTCTCTTTGTGATGCACAGTAATTGTAACAGAATATCCTTCAAGTCTCTGTCCCTCGTTTTCTGCATTCTTCATGACTAAAGTCTCAGTATCTTTAAGTGTAAATTTTACTGTACTGCCAAACAAAGTTGCATTGACAATCATTTGTATCAAACTAAAAAATTTCCAGAGGATTCAACAGATTTACAGGGAGTGAGTGGTATGTATCCACAGCTCTGCAGAACATAATCAGAAAGGAAGCAGGCCAGTTTCACCCACAGCTCGTAGATTGAGAAAGGCGATTGCAATGGGAGGAGGGACTGTAAAAACTGTAAAGACAGATTTACAATCAAAGACCTCTTATCTGTTATTTCAGTGTGCCTGTACAACTTAGTACAATTCAACATGGGTATTCTATGGAATGGGTTTTTTTTATGCTTATAATCCTTTTTTTAATGACACAGACACAGAAATGTTCAGTTACTGTACGGAGTAAATAGTCACAACATTAAAACTGCTGACAGAGAAAGTATACAGTATAATAAAGCTTGGGTCTTAAATTGCATGCAGTGTATCAAAGATGCCTCATTTCAGTTTACCGTACTTAAGCTTCAACACCTTTGCTCCTTGTGTCGCACCAGAGGTCTTCTCTCAGAGTCCAGATTTCAGGACTTCCTGGGTCATCCTGACACAGCATAAATTGGATCTACACAATATTATAACACTGTCTTTCCTAAGTTTCTTTATCAAGAAGACTCCAATGAGAGTAGACCCAACAAAGGCCCAAGCACTGGTGGACTGGTCAGATCCTACCACCTGGAAACAGTTCTAGTGCTCCCTTGGCTTTGCTAATTTCCACCAGCAGTTCACCAAATTACAGTAAGTTTGTCTGTCCTCTAATGTGTCTATCCTCTCCTAGAGAGAGAGTAAAAAATAATCCTTCCAGGCTAAATGATGATCCCCTAAATCACTGAGATGCCATTTCATCTCTACCTTACAAGGTATCTGCTTTAAGATGCATGTTTGAGAGTTTCACCAGGGAGTCAAGTACTTCTGATCTGAGGCTTTCTTTTTCAGAGCAGCTACAGTATCCAGAGTCATATGCAGTGAAGATGTAAATTCATTAGAAAGATAATAACCTCTGTGTGAGTAGAGTTCAGGTAGCTGCTCTACACTGTGTTGGCACATGACATTGAATAGATAACAGTGGATGAATATATTCATAGATACAGCACTTCCAGAAAGACATCTACTGTGATGAAATCTATTCCCGACTGCTTTGTAATGCATTGCTGTAAATTTAAATTTTTTTTTGAAAATGATCAGACAAGAGAGGGTTTTCACACTGTGAAATATAAAGTTTCTAGTTCATATGTCAGAAAAAGAGTGTGACTAAAGTGGTTCTTTTTTGTTTTGAAAGAAGCCAATTGAATCTAGTCAACACAACCTTTACTTTTAGTATTTACATGGATTTTCAAATCACTCACAAAATTATTTTATCTGAACTGAGAATTAAATCAGATAAAATGTCTGAAAAATCTTAGAGAAACTCTGAGTAATCCAAGTGGATGATAGATAACAAATAAAAATGTTTTTTGAGTTTTCCAGCTAGGGTTGATGAGGCTAAGCATCAGGCTTTCAAATGAAGAATAGCTCTGTCTTGGTCTTTGGTTGAATAAGAAGCTTGAGTGGAAAGTTGCTGCCACACCTCCTCCTGGACCTGTGCTATAAGTATTCTGGCAATTAGTATGAATGAAAGTTTAATTCAGTTTTATTTATGTAGTAACAAATTACAAAAACGGATGCTATGAGGCATTTTATATCAAAAGGTCAAGACCCTACATGATTCAAACAAAACCCCTGCAGTCAGATCACCCCCTATGAGCAAGTGCTGCATCAGTGGGAAGGAAAAACTCCCTTTTAACAGGAAGAAACCTCCAACAGAACCAGGCTCAGAAAGCAGCGGGTGAAAAGTTGGAGGTGCGAGGAAGAAGACAAAATAAAGACATACTGTGGAAAAGAGCCAGAGAATGATAATAATTAATGATTAAATACAGAGTGACGTATAAAGACAAGGTAAGTTAAGGAGAAAAATTCTCGTTGGCATCATAGGAAGTTTTTCTAAAGTTGGTACCGTTATTGAGTTGTTGTCTTAGTTGTCTTATAGTACAACATATGACAATAAAAAGCTACACTTTAGCTATTAGCGGTGGCTCGTGGTCAAATGTCAATTTATATCAAATTAACAGACATTCTGCACCTCCTTCTACTTTAATTTTCTTTTTCCTCTTTTAGCTTTTCAGTTCCACTTTTTTCACTTCAATTTGTCCATCTGTATCAGCTACTTCTTTCATACTAAACTTTGTTTTACAAGCATATGAGCTTGCACGAGCACACAGCGAAGGTAGGGGAGGGGCCGGTTGCATTAAAAGATTTGATTGGGCAATCCAGTACCAGTAAAATGAACGAATGGGCTGCTGTCAGTGCATGTAGGGCTAGTTCACAATGGATATTCAAACCAACCTGTAGCCTTTATGATTATGTCGACAAAGAAGGAAAAAAAAGACCCATCACCACACAGCTGCATCAGCCCACTGGGCAAATGGTCATATATTTTATGTGTGTATGTGCATCTCTTCCTCTTTCCCCATATATTTCTTAGCACCCAGTGTGTTTTCCAGCTTCATGTTCCAGTATCTCATACTTTTCAGTTTTTCTTTCTGGATTTTATAGTTTGTCTTTTTGATTATCTGCGACAGCGCTAATAAACTAGTTTATCTGCATTTTTGGGTCCTCAAATGAATTTAGCCAGCTGCTTTATAAGACAGTTTAGTACATACACTTGTAGCTGCTCGATTAGTTAAAAAAAATTTTCAGGTGTTCCTCTACTTTTGCCTTTGTTCTTTGGCTAGCTTTATTCCACCAGTGTCAAAAACATGCTAACATTTTGGGCTTTGGGCTTTGGACTTTGTGTGTTTTGCCTCTGATGCAAGTTTGATAATAAAAGCATGCCTTCTTTTGGCATGGCCTGAATTGAGATTTGTCAACTTTTCGCTTTTATCCCTTTTTATCACAATCACACTGATCAAGATGCTCATTTAAAAAACTAAATTGTGTAAACAGGGCTGACAGTAAAAATAAAGATTTTGTCTTTGAGTAAAGAAATCACAGTGAGAAACAGAGGTAAAGAGGTGACAACATCAACATTGCAAGAGAGTACAGAATGAGCTGTGGTGTACGTATGTGAGAGTGGGGGTTGAGGTTAGGAAGGAGGAGGTTGTGGAGTTTAGTGTGAAAGGGGTTAATAGCAAAGAGGAGGCCCAGAGCTGATCGAAATGCAGAGCGTGTCCCCCCAGCCCTGTGCTCAGTGATGAGTTGGAGCTGAGATCTGGCGCCTGCTATAAAGGAGCTCATTGAAAATAATTCAGAGTGACGGCTGTGCAGAAAGGGAAACAGGGGAGAACGGGGGGTTGGTGCCTGGTGCTGTTGGTGATGGGGAGTGAGGGGAGGGAGTAGAGCGGTGGGAAGGAGGGAGAAAGTGGTATAGCTATGAACTGAGCTAGATGGAGAAAGAAAAGGGTAGAGAGGGAAGACACAAAGGTGTAGCTTGAAAGAAGAGTAGAGACAGATATGGACGACTGTTGATAACGTGAGAGGAGTGAGAATTATTAAAGAGTCAGGAATGTAAAAAACAGTTTGAAGAGAAAATGGAGCTCTGTGTGCAAAGAAGTGTGAGATACTACAATGAAGAAATTTTACAGGAGTGAACACTACACCTGCATACAAGTCAGAAGTCAGAAATGCCATTGCTGCTATTACACTTCACAGTATGAGAGTATTTGAGAAAATGAACCCTGTAGAGTCATATACAGTGGACTTCTGATATGCACTTTTTAGTGACAACAGCAGTAATTCTTATTTTTAAATACACCTGTCAAAAAATCAACCAACCTGAATGGCCATATGGAATGCTTCTCCCTGCCATCTATTACAGTACTTATACTGCATTTTTCGGAGATTATAAGGCGCACTATCAATGAACGGGTCTGTTTTCATACATAAGGAACATTAAGCAAAACCAAACAGTCAGATAAGTCAAACTTTACTCAACTCATTATTGCTTCCTCCATTTCTGTACCATTGATTCATTAATGCTGAATTCTCTCGCAGCTGCTCTATTCCCATGTTGTTGCAGTATATTAATGACTAACCTTGTATTGTGGATGGATTATCTCAGTTGTTCTCCTGACTGAAGTTTGGTCCGTTTACAGCATCCTGCCATGCGACTGCATTTGTCCCTAACCATCGGGAACCCTCACGTTAACTTTTATCAAGTGGAAAAAAAGTTTGCGTTCATCCTTCAGCTTCACTGTGTTTATGTTATGCTAACATAGCTGTGTCACCAGCGATCACGTAGCACATCATTATATACCACCTAGTCCAACTTCAGTAACCCTACAAACGTCACTGCTGTTTAGTTTTCTGTCTTCATTTATGTTGGAAGTGAAAGCAGAGCTGTACGTTTTATTTTTTTCAGAAATCTCTCAGTCAGAACATGCTATATCATGTTTAGGTGTAAATTAGCGAGCTAACTTCCTGCTAACTTCTAACACTGTTATATTTAATAAATTCTGTTTTCATGCATGTCTGGATGTTAAACTTAATTGTTACACCTGGTAAAGCAGCAACGCTGATCATTTTATTAAAGATGAAAGAATTTAAACAGTTTTTAACTCTCAGTGATGTCGCACTGTTTGTTTGACTTTGGGACCTGAAGGGACGGAGTTTTGGACCCAGATCACTCTGCGAGGCTCCTGACTACGGCAGCCGTAATGCTCCGACAATCCATCAAGCGGTGCGGCTTCGTAGCTTACCAACGTCGTGAAATATTTTTTGACAGCTTTTTGAGCAACCAGAATTCACACATAAGGCAGACTGTCGATTTTTGTGAAAATTTAAGGATTTTAAGTGTGCCTTATAGTGCGGAAAATACGGTAAGTGTGAATTGTCACAACAATGGATGAAAGCGTTTAAATTACATTTAAACACAAACCTAGATTTAGGGAATGATCAGGGTGTGCAGTGAAATAAAGGGCTGGGCAACATTAATTTTACCATGATAAAGCTTATGTATTTTTACAGGTAAAAGAAGCATTAGTTTGGTCATTAGTTTGGCATGTGTATTACAATAATACACATGCAATAAGGGGTTGGAATAGTCACAGTTAAAAGAGTTAGTGACACTGATCTCTTCCACTGACACAGTGCTGGTGCCAAAACTAAGAACTGTTTTCACCAGCTAGCACAGTGAAACAAAATTGCTAGTCCCAATATTGAAACCTCTGATGTCGTACTGGACATACTTATTAGGAAAATTGTCTCTGTGACTGGCTGCAAATGAGACATATTTGAAGCTATGGTGGTCACTGATCAACCTGTTATACATAAAGAGATAATCCTGGCCATCTTCTAAACTGCTAACTGGAAAATCAGTAGAGCACTTTGTGCTTTCTCTAACAGACTGATTTCAGCTCCACAGAAAAACCCTTTTCTGGGGACTTTAACATTCACATCAATATCAATATCACTTTTATTTCTATATTAGTGAAAACAATGGAAAAACAAATACAGATAAATAAGGCATGAAATGAGGCAAAGAAAATTTATTAACATAAAAACAAAGCAAAACAGAGCAAACATAACAAACATAGAACAAGCCTGATGGTACTCAAACTGGACTTGAATTAAAACCCAATGTAAAAAAATGAGTTTTAAGATGCGAATGGAAAAAAAGTATGGCTCTGAAGTACAAATATTGACTGCCCATTTAATTCAGAGTCTAGGCGCGGCAACTGCGAAGGCCAGATCTCCTCTTTGCTTCAATCGAGACCTCGGTTGTACTAAGAGCATCTGGCTAGAGGATCACAGTGCTCTTTTGAGGTTATATATGTTGAGGAGTTTGCTTAAATAACTGGGTGGCATACCATTTAAAACTTTGAAAGTAAGCAAAAGAATCTTAAAATCAGTACAATAATGGACAGGGAGCCAGTGTACATTTGCTAAAACTGGAGTGATGTGTTCATACATTCTGTTAAAAGATACGCAGCAGCATTTTGGACTACCTGCAAGCAATGGAGGCGATGACCCAAATCGAGAGAATTGCAGTAGTCCAGTCTAGAGGTGATGAAGGCATGAATATGTTTTTCTAAGTCTTTAGGAGGAAGATGAGGCTTCGCTTTGGCAATTTCATGTACCTGATAAAAAACGTTTTTCACAACTGTGGACACTTGCCTATCGAATTTAAAAGAGCTATCTAGAAACACTCCGATATTTTTCACACTGTGGGAATGATGACAAGCAACAGTCAGTTAATTTATCCAAAGGGGCATGACTAAACATCATGTAGACAGTTGAGCAGAGGTTGCAGTGGGACAGAGACATTCAGTTTCAAGGGGAAGTAAATTTGGATGTCATCGGCATAACAGTGAGAGGAAATGTTTTATTTTCTGAAAATAGATCCCAGATGGGTCCAACTCTGTATAAAGAGAACAGAGTTGGACCCAAAACAGACCCCTGTGGCACACCACAACAAATAGGGGCAGAGGAAAAGGAGTATTTCTCAATAGCAACAGAAAAAGACCTTTCTGACAGGTTTGCTTTAAACCAGGATAAAACTGTGCCTTTAAGACTAGCAAAGTACTCAAGTCTCGATAAAAGAATGTTATGATCAATTTTGTCAAAGGCCAACAGAACAACCTGAGTCTACAGTTAAAAGAAGATAATTAAAAACACTTAAAAGTGCTGTCTCAGCACCATGACAAGATTTAAAACCAGACTAGAACGCTTCACAAATGCCATGAGTGTCTAAAAAGGTCTGCAGTTGCTTAAAAACAAGTTTTTCCAAAATTCTAGACATAAAAAAAGAGTTTAGAAATTGGCCTGTAGATAGAAAGAACATTTGACAAGGAAGCATTTAATAAAAGTAAAATATTCGGCCAAATAATGTGAAGTGCTTCCTTGAAAACGTGAGAAGGAAGAATATCCTGAGCTCAATTAGAAGGTCTTAAGTGATCGATTACTTCCTTTAAGACAGAAAACGTCACAGGCTCTGAAAAACAGTAGAGCACTAAGAAGGTAGATCTAGGTCTAAACACTATCCGTGAACGTGGAGACTGTAAAGATTTTTTTCAATTAAGTGTTTCAAAAAGTTTTCACAAAGTGCAGAGGAAGTCTTCATGGGAACAGTGGCACAGGGTTTAATCACAGAATTAAAAATATTAAAAAGAACCCCAGGGCTTATGACTGTTGTTAGAAATTATGCTGGACATAAAAGCAGATTTTGCAGCTTTAACACTGTTCTGATATTTTGATAAGAAGTCTTGTAGGATGCCCAAAGATACTTGGACTCATCGGGTTGAAGCCAAGTTTCTGTCAGGAATAAATAAAGTCCTGGTGAAATATAAATGTCATTTAAGATAAAAGATAAAAGATCTGGTGTTTAACAGCCATCTGAAGCGTGATCAAATTGTACTGCTAACAGGAGCACGACCCAGCAGACGAAGGCTATTGTGATTCACGGCACTTCTGTAGGACCGTACCCATCGCCACACAGGTGGAGGCTTCGCCGGCAGGTCTGAGGGAGCAGGAGGTCCAACATGCTGATCCCAGCGATGCCAACTAAATCTGTATCTGGACTGGTCTCAGAGAGCAGGAAAAGATGGTAGCACATGTGTACAAGTATGATGTTTCTTCATTCCATGCAATTTCAAGTAAGTCTTGATGCGTACCAGAATGCTACTCCTTTTATCCCGTCTTTTTGAGCGCTTCCTAGGAGGAAAGGTAGTCAGGTATGTCCCCCAGAAGCGGAGGAAGATTTTCTGGATTGTTTTTCAAATCAATCGTTTGCGGTTTAAGTGGCTGAAGGTTCAGAAGTGTTTGGTGTGCATAGACGAGTAAAGCAGAGCCATCATAGCAGTATAAAAAAAAGATAACAGCAACCAGCAGAAGGAACCCAGAGAGACGGCTCACCATGCATACTGGCACCATCTTGGTCAATGGCTAAAACAGTGTGACATGAATGGGTGTGACGGGGGGAACAGCCTGCCTGATCTGAAGCTGAGTGGTGTTCTGTTATTGGAAGTTGGTGCGAATGGCAGTTTTTCCATAACAGACATTTTGCTCAAATAAAAAAGTGGTTCATAAGTGCACATGGCACTAGGACACCATAGGTCTCAGGTCAATGATTGATTTTGTTATCGTATCATCAGATCTGCTGCTGTATGTCTTTGAAGCTTGGGTGAATTGAGGAGCAAAGCTGTCAACTTATTACTGTCTGGTGATGTGGTAATTCAGGTGTCAGGGGAAGAAGTTGGACAGACCTACATCAGTTTTAATTAGTTTTTACCAATTGTTTGCTAGTTTAGTTTAGTTTTTATTTTTTTGAAAATCCTTAGTTTCAGTTTAGTTTTGATTAGTTTCAGTTATAGTTTTAGTCGTGTTTGCAATAATTAAGTGCAACAAAATCCCAGTTTCATCATATCAGTCATGCTCTTCTGCTTATCCTTGGGTATGTTGCTATTCCAGCTACCATACCCTGCACTCTGGACAGGTCGCCTGTCTGTCGCAGGGCTAACACGCAGAGACAGACAACTCACATTTCCACCTATGGGTTCTTTAAATAAATAAATAAAGGCAGATGAACAACCATTGATACCAGGCAAATATAAAATTTATATCTTGGCCCCAATGAGATTATTAACTCTTGCAGCACCGGGTGTTCGTAATTTTGGTTCAAGTGAATTGATAAACCTTTTGAAGGCAATTGACTCACACAGTTATGTAGATATCCCCGTCCTGTTGTCTCGGGATGCATCACGCTGCCTTGCCTGGGGTTAGCTTCTGTTTCTGGGGATGAGGGTTGAGTGTGCTCCCTTACCTTCTCAAGGTAATCTAGGTTAGCCTTCTTGTGTGAGCTTTTCAAGCGCACTTTAAGGTTTGTGGGATTTTTTTCCCCTTTAGAAATGTCCCTCATAATTTGTCTCTTTCCACTACAAGACACTTGCTTTATCCAAAACACAGTCATATTCAAAGTAATCCCAAATTGGACTCTGGCGCTTTCTCCCGACTTTTCCTGACATGATTCTGCGCGTGGACGGAGCAGCAACACAGACGACTCGACTAACGTACTTGCCACCTGCTGGCATAATGAGACAGCAAGAAAAAAATCTGGAAACTAAACTTCTTTTTCACTCTTGACTATTGTATGACACGCACACATCTACGAAAACTAAACACATTTTTGCTATAAATTCAGTTAATTTTAGTTAGTTTTGTGAACACTCATTACAGTTTTAGTTAGTTTTCCTTTTTTTGTTTTTATTTTTATTTCCGTTAACGAAACTGTTTTTTCACTTCTAGTTTTCGTTATTTCGTTAGTTTTCGTTAACGATAATAACCTTGCTCCAGATGCAGCTGACCAACACATCAAGTGGACTGCGGCTATGGCAGTAGCTGAAGCAAACTCTTGGAAAAGTTCGGTGAGACCATGGAGCAAAATGTTTGGTTGGACAGCCAGATGGTTGAATAAACACTTTGAAGATCTCCTTAGTTTTACTGTCATGCATTTCATAATTCAAGCCTAGTTTGGGGATGAAGGGATATGTCTTGCATATCTCTGGGAGTGAGGTCACTGATGGAGTTAAATAATTACAGTAGCCGCCCCTGGGGTGGATGGCGCTGGCCCTGAATTTCTTAAGGCTTTGGCTGCTGTGGGGATGTCCTCATTGACATGTCTCTGCAATGTTGCGTGGAGTTCTGGGACAATGCCTCAGGACAGGCAGAGTGGTTTTGGACCTGCTGTCAAGGATATTCAAGAGTCCATGAGAATTTGCTAAACCACGGGATATCTGGTGCCTGAACCAGTACAGTGAGAGCTTGATCCATACTTCTGGCAGAAGTTGAACAAATTTTATATACATATGTATTACTGCAGTAAGGGAATATTTGATTGTGTTGTACAGTATATTGATATTGTGTATATCTGGAAAGTGATATTGGACATGATTTCTGCAGGAGTAACTTGCAAATTCTAGCCTAAAAATCTGTTCCTCAACATTTCACTTTATGTGCTAAAGGTTGCTCAACTGGAAGCTTCAAAACATCAGCAAAGGGTTAAAGGCTGCACAACTTGCCACCTCATTGTGGCTGTTTGACCACTGCTGTCAACATGCAGAGATTAGAGGAGAAGGTTATAACCCATCTGTGGGGTTAAAAGTTTACATTGTACTGCCACTGTGAGGGTGGACATGTCACTACACACCCAAATGACTTGTCTAATTAAAAAAATATAAACATAGAAAGATGAGGGGAGACTGGGTGTATTGTGGCCAGAGAGGGAAGTCTAAGGTAAGGCCCCTTCTCCAGAAGCCTTAGTATGTTAATGTGCAAAGCTCATCTGGAGGAGTAGGCACATCTTTTCCGCTAACACCACTGTGTTAAGCACACAGGGAGCCTGCAGAGATGCAGCTGGGGGGTTAATGGGACTTGATATACTGCAGGGTGGGGGTGGCAGCGGGGGACTGCCCCCTCTCCCAGAGCTGTTGCCCTCTATGGTCATAGTTATTGTGTAAATGCTGAGGTGGTGAGGGAGCTATTTCAATAAGGGAACCAAATTAATGAGTAATTATATTGTTATTAATAGTAGTATTAGTGCCATTATATAGTCTTTGTGTTAACAAGTTATGTTTATATTTTATTATTAAATAATTTTTTATTAAAAACACAAAGCTGATAAATGTTGAAGTTTTTATATGCATAAAAATAGGATTTTTGTTTTGCCTTTGTATACCGAGCACATTGCAAAAAAACGACACAAAATTCCAAATACACACAAAAATCATTGTGATTTTTCAGAACAAATGTCTTAAAAATGTGCACCACGTAAATAACTGAAGTAAACTTCAAGCAATGATGAGGTGGTCTTGATGAAAAGGAAGAAAAGGAGATCCTGGGTTTATCCAATTCTCAAGAGGAGGAGGCAGCAAAGAAAATTTCATGGTTTTATTAGTTAAAGCTGTGGCTTTCATACATATTTCAGGATATCAGCGGGGCACTTTGAGGTCAGAAATGGGACCACATCTGACGAGGCAAAGAAATAATTTCAGAGAACCGAGTAGCATCTATCTATTTGGTAAAATATAATTATTTCACTATTACACATATCTTTGTGAATTCAGTACTGGTACACAGAGAGAAAAATTGAGCATGACCCAAAAGAATAAATGACACAAATGTATCCTGTAAAATTGCATAGTCTGTATTAACAGTATAGCGTTAACAGGTGAGTCAGAAAAATATAGTTAATGACTGAAATATTTGCACAAATTTTATGTATCTGTTCTGTAAAAGGCTTTAAACACTTTGAAAATATCCATCTATTACATTATAATGTCATAAAAACAAACCTTCATTGGCATGTATGCATGTTTTTGTTTTTTGTTGCACCACAAAACGGGCAAAATAAATTGTTAAATGTCTGCTATATCTTATAACTTGACTAAAAACACATGTAGCTGTTTTCTTTTTTTCTTCAATATTCACTCTGTCTTACTGTAGCTAAGATTTCAGTCTCCATGAAGTCCTGAAAACCATCATTTAGTCTTCAACTGTGTTTGTTTGTTGAGGTGGTAGTGGACATTTACTTTTTTGGTTGAAAAGAACCCATTGCTACAGAAAAACAATAAGTGTGTAATAAAGCAAAGATAAAAATGCTGAATTCCCATTTTAGTGTTTTGCGGAAATGATATCAGACTAATTTGTTCAGTGAATTCGGCGAAAGAGGATTCCTTAAAACCAACAATAACGAGAGTTCAAATTTTGGTTCAAATGTTTCTCTTTGAGTCACTTCAATATTTTGTAGAAACGCAGTCAGTTTCTTAAGGAAAAAAATTGACTGCAGATGAGCTGGGGGGTTAGAGCATAGTAATCGCACAAAAATAGTTGTTTTGGGGTTTTTGGTTCTTTTTGCAGTTGTTTGACATGTTTTACAATTTTTGCAATTGTTGTATTTTTATATATTTTTTTTGTTATCTTTGTTTATTTGCCAAGTTCAAATATATAAAGCTTGGCTGCTGCTGCAGAGACCGTACACACAGGTATGTCTGTGTTCATTCAGCTGAATGCACTTTAGCACCTCTGACAAATGAACCATGTTTTCCCTATAAACTGTGAATGCATATATGCATGTAGGACCCATGAAAGCACATATTCATAAATCTGTGTATAATGGTGCATTCTCTGGTCAATAGGAACTCCATATACACACATACACAAAGCACGCACACCTACCAGATAGATAGTTGAGCCTTGGCTCATTGCTCAGGCCACTTTCTCAACACTACCAAGTCTATGATGAGATATCGAGCCGAGGCTTCACACTGCACTCTGATTTATAAAAGACCATCTCAGAACACGTCACCATCCTCACTGTGTGTTTTGCCACAAGTAGCTTTTCAACTTTGAGAAGTGAGAGGCATTCACAAGGGCTGGGGAACGGAAAAGGGAATGAAGCGGCTATAAAAGGAGGAGAACTTAGAAAGCAAACAAACAACCAAAAACATGCTTGGAAGTGAACAGAAACTTTTTGAACTCGAAACACAATATGATTAAATCCAGAATAAGTTTAAGGAATCAAATCAAATAAACAAGTGAAAAGCAGTGATTGGAAATAAGTGAAGAAGAAATGGTTTAGAGGGAGCACATTTCCATCGGAACCCCCTCCCCACTATCTCTGAGTGGAATCAAATTTACAGCAGCCTTTTTTTTCTTTCAATAGCTGATCAATTTAGTGTTACTTGGAACATTGCAGTAAGCATCGACTCAGTAATTTTCAGGCATATTAATGTTTACATCCAATAAGCAGGATGTGGGGGCAACGAAATTAACTCAATCAGCTGGTGGAATGCACCAGCAAATGAGAGACCCACCTAGGGACTACACACAACTGATCACTTCAACCAACTCTCCACTCAATTGTTTCTTGACAACACTTCAGAGCACCCGAATTACTGAAGGTGTATACGGTGATTAAAAAAAAAATGCAATTTTTTTCTTCCTCACAAGCTTGTTTAAAAGCGATACTGCCTGCATCACGATCTAAGTTTGTGAAAGAAAGAAATAGTTGGTGTAAAGCAGCGGGAGAAAGCAGCGCAATAATCTTTTCAGTTATTCCGCCCAGCAGTTTAATTACAACTGGAAAAGCACAAATGATCAAACTGAATATGTTCTGTATTTTGGAGAAATTATTTCTTTCTCTGGCATGAAATTGATCAAGAATTGATTTGGGATGGGATGTGAAGGTGGGATATGAATGACTGCAGACTATTAGTGAGTCACACCCAAGTAATGCCTTTTCTGCTGTCAGCTCACCTATCAGCTTCTCGCATATAGTGAAGCCAGAAGCTACTGTGTCCGTGTGTATGTGTGCTGTGGGGAGAGAAAGAAGGGAACCCTGTTATATGAGAGTAAGACAGAAAAAAAAAGCTCTGAACCCAAACACAATAATAAAACCCCGGCCGTTATCTTCAACATTCCCAACACATACCACCCTTCTGCTTCTGTCCCTCCCCATCTCTCTGTCTTGCTTTTCCACTTTTCCTTCTTTCTTTCTTTTTTTTTTAAACTGGCCTTGCTTCCTTTCCTTGCTTCCCTCCCTCCCTGGATATGAAAAATCAGCAAATAAAAAGTTACATTAACCCCGCAATGACCTTTCCCACGTAATACACTGCGGCCTGATGGGCCAACGCAGGAGCTTCATCGAAAAGCTGTCATTCTGTGCTATCCCAAGCACTGCCTGGGGAACATTTACCGGATAATTAATATATTAAATGCATGAAAAATAGTTACACAGGGGCCCCTTTGTCAGCTCTTCCACCGCATGGGGAAAGAGGGATACAGCCTGTGAACCATCAATATACAAGCATCCTACTTCAATGGGCCATCATAAAAACTGCTCATAATTTTATGGCTTCATTTACGGCCCCCGCTGTAAAGGAAGGCCATATTTCCTCGTAATTCACTGAAGCTCTCTGTGGCTTTTTTATGATTTGGTGGTTTTAAGCCACCACTGTCCTACCAATTATTGAGGTGCTCCTGACCCTGGCGTGAAGGACGGAAAAGGGTCAGTGGTGAGCAGGGGCATGACAGAGGAAACGTACACATAAACCACTTTTAGCTTCCTGCACCTTGGTGTCGATGGCACGCAGCTGACTCACTGCCAGTCCTTCCTATTGCTGTCCGTTCAGTCAGATGCTGGGAATCAGCATATTTGAGCATTTCCTGTGACTGGATCTGAGCTGAAGGAAAGCTATTTGCCTCACTCTGTCTGTGCCACTCCCCTCTCTTGACTCCAGTGCTACAAGGAAGGTGAAGTCATTTGGGGCGACCGTGGCTCAGGGGGTTGGGAAGCGTATCTGTAACCAGAAGGTCGCCGGTTCGATCCCCGGGCTCTCTGTCCTGGTCGTTGTGTCCTTGGGCAAGACACTTTACCCTACTGCCTACTGGTGTTGGCCAGAGGGGCCGATGGTGTGATATGGCAGCCTCGCTTCTGTCAGTCTACCCCAGGGCAACTGTGGCTACAACCGTAGCTTGCCTCCACCAGTGTATGAATGTGAGAGTGAATGAATAGTGGCATTGTAAAGCGCTTTGGGTGCCTTGAAAAGCGCTATATAAATCCAATCCATTATTATTATTTACCTTTGCTTTCACACCAGTACCATGAAGCCGAATGGCTGTAGTTGTAGGGTCTTTACCTTATAATATAAAGCACCGTGAAGCAACTGTTGTTGTGATTTGGTGTTAATTGAATTGAATTGAATTGAATTGAAAACCAGCTTTTTCAAGTCCTCCAGTGTGTTAAGTTTGTTAAAAAAAACAAAAAAAACCTCTGCCATGGTATTAATTTAATAGAGTAGATTTATATTGCTCAAAAGAGCTGTGCCTGAATGTATATTTTCTTCTTGTTTATATAAAATGCCACAGTCAGAATTCAGATTCCATTCATGAATTGAAACCTCTAGAAGGGAAAAATCCTTTTTTTTTAATTTGACATAAAATCCAGAGTGCTGGACTACATGGGCAAAACTGCAAAAAAAGAAGAAGACTTAAATGAACCAAATCCACAGAATCTCAATACATATCTCAAAATATGTGATCACATTATATTTATATTAATGTTTGCTAGCTAGCAATCTTATTCTTACTTCCCAACACACATAGTTTATAAAAGATGGGCTTAGTCTCCAAGCTTAAAAAGTGAAATCTTAAACCTGCATTGATTCTGACGGCCATTAATGATTTTCTACTATTGATGCCTGGAATATCCAAGAGTTTTTGCATTTGCGCTTGCTCGCAATGTGTTGCTTGCACTCTCAACACTCTCTTGATGTCACTCATTTTCTTTACCATACATTTCTAATGTGACTATGTTGTCTCTTGTTGTTGCTCCCGGTGCTCCATCCTACCTGACAAAACATCCTACCCGTTGTTTCTGCGCATGCGCACAACACGAAATTAAGTGGCGAACCGTCCTACCTTTGTGAATGTGACCTACAAGCATACCTTAACAGCTAAAATTCAGTGGAAAATCATCCTACCTTTGTGAATATGAGCTAGAAACATACTTTGACGGGTAAAATGAAGTGGCAAACCATCCTGGCTTTATGAATATGAGCTACAAGTATACTCTGATGGGCAAAGTTAAATGGCAAACCGTCAAACCTACTTAAATTTGCTGGAATTACTCTGTGACAGCAGAAATGTGCATAAACTACTTACGGTAGGACGTTTTGCCAAAGTAGGATGGTTTGTCAGAACTCTCTTTCTCTCTCTCTCTCTCTCTCCCTCCTGCTCTTTTCGTGTGCTACTGCTGTTGTGAGTGCAACCACCGCCTCGCCCGGGAGGGGCGCAAGCAGATCCCTGTGCTTGCGCCTCCCGTCTCTGCTCAGTGCGAACACAAGGCTGACGTGCAGCGTGAAGCGAAAAAAAAAAAATGAGATAGAGGGCAAGATAAAATAAAAAACTAAAAACCCACGGCTCCCAATAAGGAGTCGGCTCGCATTGTTCCCTTCAAAGAGCCGGCTTTAAGAGCCATTTCATTCGCGACCGACCCATCACTAGTGGTTAGCCAGTTTGCCATACTGCAAGAAAATTTGTGTGATCGAATGGGTTTGTCTCCTAGTGCTAACCCTTGAATAGATTGGCAGCCTCTTCAGGATATACCATGCCTCTCGCTCCGTGATAGCTGGGGTAAGATCCATCCCTCAGACGTTAAGTTGGATAAGTGGTCAAGACAATTTCATGATTCAATCCATCCATCCATCCATCCTCTGCAGCTTATCTTTATGAGGGTGGCAGAGGGGCTGGACTGTAGGAGTAAGCCGGAGTACCTGAAGAGAACCTGCAGATAGGTCCAAGCTGGGGGTAGGATTACATCGGGAATTGGCTCTGAGGGCCTTACTGTTTGCTATAGTGATAAATGATGATAGATGTTGATAGATGAGGCTTGGTAGGAGTCTCTGGAGTATGATGTTTATGTAATAGTGGATTATCAGGTGTTATTCTAAGAAGGGAAACCCTCCAAAAAACGGAGGGAGCAGTGGAGCAGCCAAGGGAATAGAACGATATGAATCTGTATGACTAAAATATAATTTATTATACAGAAAAGGTTTAAAAACCATTAAAACAACCCTGGCCAGGGAGAACACACTGTAAAAATCCAATAAAACGTAAACATTCCCTAACATCCGGTGGCGTCAGCCACATAATTAAAATTCAGTCAATTGGAGCGAAAACCTGGCGGCATCCCCGGCTATCCTTTCAGTCTCTCCGCTCTGGAGTACTAGAAGAGAGAGGGGCAGCGACAGTCATCGTTCTTTCCAGTGGCTCGGTTTATTGCAGCACGATATGTCGCAGGACTTAGCCCGGATGGGCAGAGCTCCTAACTCTGCCCGCCGCTTTTCTGTGTCACGCCAGCACTATGGTCTTGCCGTAGGAGGTAGGGCGCTGTCCCGCTGCCAGCTAATCCCCCACCGTAGCGGCCTCTGGCATCAAGCTATTCCAGCAGCAGCACAGCTCCCTCTGCCTCTCCGCTCACTGGCCATTGCATGCCCTCGCACGTACTGCTTACACCAACCCGCACCAACGCTGCTCCCCCGCTTGCGGCCGCCGCAACCTGCCACCATCTACTCCGCCATCTCTACTGCTCTCCCGTTCTCCTGACCGGCCAGGCCTTCTTATTGGGCCTCTGTGACCTCCCAGATGTGCCAAGTTAGTAATCACGGAGGGGTGGAGTCTCTCCAGGACAAGTCAACAATAAATACAATAAAAGCATGCAATAAAACAAGAATAAAACACTATACAATATTAAAGTATTAACAATAATAAAACACAGCAACTCATATGAGATAAAAACCTAGTTAACTTGTCCATTTCCACCCCGTGACATCTACAGTTGACTTTATGATCTATAGTTATAGTAGGAAGCAGGTGGAAGAGCATCTGAAGAGGTGGAGGTATGCAATGGAAAGTAGAGGCTGAAAAGTCAGTGTAAGCAAGATGTGCGAACGAGAGAGTGACAGGTTGAAAAGCAACGACTTGAGTTAAACACCCGGGGTCAATCATCCACAAGTGAAGTCAAGAAGAGAGTGCAGGCAGCGTGGAATGGTTCTAGAAGAGTGTCAGGGGTAATTTGTGACAGAAGGGTAGAAGTAACAGTGGAAGGAAAGGCTTACAAGTTGGTAGTGAGACCTTCTATAATGTGTGGTTTGGACACAGTGCTATTGGTGGAAAGATAGGAGGTGGAGCTGGAGGTGGCAGAGTCGAAGACTTTACGATTTTCACTGGGCGTAACTAGGGATGGGTATCGTTTAGGTTTCATCCGATACTGGTGCCAAACCGGTACTTTTGAAACGGTGCCGGTGCTTAAACGGTGCTCGAATCGGTGCTCGAATTGGTGCTTAAAGAATGCAAAACACAACCTCTGTCCAAAAACCTCTCATGTTTAGCTGTTTTTTGTAAAAAGATAACAATGTTAGCCTTTTCTGCAGCTATACGGCATATATGGATTCACTCTTGGCTGGAAGCAGTGCTTAAAAAATGGAAAAAACACAAACTTTGTCCAAAAACCTCTCATGTTTAACTGTTTTCCACTTTTTCTTTGGTCATTTTTTGCCTTTTTGGCCAGGGTGAAGGGAGTATCTGCCATCAAACAAGAAGACAGCCACATGTAACTACGACGGTGTTTGCTAGTTTACCTTACATGCATTTATTTAATAACGTGCTTAGCCTACTCAACGTAAATTAAACACGAACAACATTAAGCTACTCTCCGCTCACTGGCCATCGCATGCCCTCGCCACGTACTGCTTACACCAACGCTACTCCCCCGCTTGAAGAAGAACGGCTGCTGCTGCCATCATCATCTGTCATCATTTCTGCTACGCTGGCAGGGCTAGGGGCCAGGACTCTCCTCTTCGGGTTCTTGGGGGATGTTAATAACTCCGGGTCCAATAACAGGCACCACACCCCCATTTGATGTACTCGGTGTGAGGTCTTGCAGCAAGCTATCAAATACAGTGCATTTCTCGGCTTTTAAAAAAACGCTATGCGTCGCCAGGTGTTTCATCAGATTTGAGGTGTTACCTCCTTTGCACAGTATCACCTTAAAGCACTTGTTGCAGGCTGCTGAGTTTGCTGTGAAGTACAGCCAGACTTTGACCGCTTCACTTTGGGCATTTTCAATCTGTCGCTCTGCTCTAAAAGAACGTACGTACCTGGGCCTGCCTACTATCCTTGGAAACGTAAAATGATTGGCTAGAATCCAAAGTGTAGGACATCTCATCGCTGCTTTTCAGTCTGGTTACTACCATTTATGTCAGAACCGGTGCCATAATGGCATCCCTAGGCGTGACAAGGATGGACAAGATTAGAAATGACTACATCAGAGGGATAGCTCAGTTGAGGAGAAGCGAGGTTGAGATGGTTTGGACATGTGCAGAGAAGGAATTGTAGACAAATGTTGTCAAATATGGAGCTGCCAGGCAGGAGGAAAAGAGGAAGGCCTCACAAGAGGGCTGGTGTGACAGAAGAGGATGCTAGGGACAGGATGAGATGGAGGCAGATGATTTGGTGTGGTGTCTCCTAAAGGGAGCAGCCAAGAAAAGAAGTAGCAGGAGGTGGAAGAATTAAGGAAAAGTACTGCACTAGATTTCTAATACTAGTTTTTACCAGTTTATTAAATATGACCATGGCAGACATGCTCCATTTCCCTGTCTGTTTTTTTTTTTCGTGATTAAACAGCAGTGTCCTATTTACATGGAAAATTAACTTGAGACCATGTGATGGCTATTATCCTCCTACAGATTCATGAGCAAAGACTAACATACTGTAGTGCACCGAGCAGCAGGCACATGTGCACATAGACAAATACAGGAGCATATGGTTGCTGGCATGGAATACTAACACACATCATATTCTTGTGCACAGAGCACATATTTGCTCATCCTTATTGGGAACTGACAGACATATTCACCCCCATGTTATATAAACACTATATATGCATAGATTCTGGCATGTTCTCATGCATTTGAGCAAGATATCTAAATAGCACTGAAATAATTAGTTGTACTTTTACCCATGCTTTCAAAAACAGACTTTTGTGCAGCATTATTGCAATTCAAAGCTCAAAGGTCAGTCTTGAGAATTCTCTGTATTCCCATTTATTTGTGAGTATCCAAAAAAACATACACACAAATAGGTTAATGCTTCCGAATGTCTCTTTGAGTTCCACATGCTGTATGTAATCACGCCTATTCATTACCAAGAAATATACTCTTAGACCTGCATTTAAGTACAATTCATTAAATATTACCGTTGTCAAACAAGTGCTGCAGGTAGCATTTGGTTTCTAATGAAATACAACCCTGAAGAAAAGGACAGAGATACTAGAGGAAGCCACATTAATTTTCTGGAGCATAATGCCTCAGACCAAATGACATTATATACAGCTAGCATTTCATAATGTGACACAAATGGCACTGAAGTATAATTTAATATCAAAATACAGAGTCAGGTGAACGTTCCCTGGATTCACTAAGAGAAAATCACTAGATTGGAAGGTCAAGCTAAGGCTAAAGTACTGCTTTGTTATTTGAACACATTTATTGAAAAGGAAATTTAGCAGAATGACTGGCACATATTATGTTTGTAGTGGAACACCAAAGAGACTGGTGGCTCAGTCTGTTGTCTGGCTCAGTCATACCACATTTCTAAGGGTAGATATTTATATTCAGAAACTGTACTTGTTTCTTGTACTTGAAAGCAAAAGCCAACTATTTCTTTCCTCTTGTGTCATTTTTTAGTACCAGGCATAATGAAGCAGCATCTAGTATTGTTGCATCACAGCAATAACATTGCTGGTTCTAATCTCCTTGTTAGCTGAGACCTTGCTGTGTGGCGTTTGCATGATATTCCTCTGAATGCATGGGTGAAATCGGGCTTCCTATCACAGTCTTAAGACAGCTTGTTAGATTAATTTGTATGTGACAGATAGTGTACAGAATAAAACGCAATGTCTGGTTTAATGTGGCTTGTAGATTAATGGATTTTGAATTATCAGTAAGAATACATCTGGTTGACACAGAATTAAATTCTTGTAGTGGTTTAATTTTTTTTTTCTTTCTCATTTTCCATTTTTGGGATTAAAAACATTTACTGTAAAAAAAATCTTCAAAATCAACGAGATCATAATTTTTAAAGTTGCACCAAATGTGCGTTAAGCAAATTAAAATGCTCATAAAGTTGCATTTAATAGTGGATGTCCTTCAAATTCCTGTTTTATGCTATGTTATACTATTTATACCCTCTTAGAAACTTTTTTCTCAAAAAAATCACAGCCTTAACTTCAAGACACCTCAGGTGTATACTTACAATAAAAAATCCCACTATATATGGATACAAGTACTCACCTACAGAAGTTGCTGACTTTAATACACTCTGTTCCTCAGCACCCAGAGGCCTGGTCTCTTACTTTATATGGTCTGCAACTTCATTGTGGAGTTGTTGTGATTCTTAAATGCTTCATAAATGGCACCACCTACAAATTATTGTAGAATATCTGTGAGGGATGTTCCGCAATATATATGCTCAAATAAAGTGAGCAATGACCTTTAGAATGACCTGTTCTTTCACAAATATTTGCAAAGACAGATTGAATGGCTAGGTGCTTGATTTTATACACCTGTGGTAATTTAGGTGCAACAACCTTCCAAGTAAACCTCTGAAAATTAATATGTTGAAATATATAGATTAACATTGCTTCATAATATCATAGAAAAAATATTATGCATAACTGCATAATTGACATTTTTTCATGTCATAGTTATTATTATGCTTCAGAATTGCCTTTGATAAATCATATTCCAGTAGTTACTGAAAGTAATTTCACTAGCTCCCACTATTTTCATATGTTAGCACAGTACTTAGTAACAGGTTCTTGACCAACCTTTTTATACAGGTTGGGAGAGTGACAGTTAGCTATGTAATTGTCTCTGTGAAAAATTCATCATAAGATATTGTACTTTAAATATGAATCATACATCATTGAACAGATACACAAATGTAATTTATTTGATTCAAATTCAAATATTATATATTTTGTAATTATTAATGTTTTATTCATTGTAAATAGATTACATTTTAATAAGGCTAGTGTCATGGAATAGCATATGACTGACACAACAAGTCATTTTCCACCATAAACACAAATTTTAAGCTTTTATTAACAAGCAAAAAGCTTAAAATCCAAACGTTTGTGTATAAAATGTACCAGAAGTAAAATGCAAATTATATAGAGTATAATGCTGGTGAGTCTCTGGTCCCTGTTGTCTCCACCTGAGGCAACTTCCTCTTTATTTATTTAAATTTTTTATTAAGCTAACTTTGGGCTTTACTGTAAAGTGTGTAATACTTTTTGCTACTTTTTCCTAAGTCAGTCCGATTTCCCATTTTGTAGTTCTCGTCACCTTGCTCCTAAATTTCTCAACCTTATTTCTTATTAGCAAAATGCATGAATGAAAAACAAATGCCACTAAACAAAATGTGCCTGTTTGTAAAATTTGTTTTGTACACCACTGACACAATAATGAAAAACAGTGTGGCATTTAATCAGTCACACAAAACAAATAAAACCTCATTTTGTTGCTAATGAAAACATTTTGTGATACAAAATGAGCAATGTTAACACCGATTTGCTTACTGCGTAGTGTTTGCTAGCTTGTAGGCTTCTTATTGGGCCTTTCCAGTCCTGCTGTGAGGCATCAGTGTAAATCTGACCCCACAACCAACCAATGCTTTTAGTCTATTCAAATGAATCCCAATTTATAAATAGCATGGCAAATTAACTCAGATTCCCCACTTATTCCTGGATACAACTGGCCTCAGTCACCTCTCAATCCTCTCCTCTCTGTGCGAGGAAACCACATTCATATCTTTCCAATTCAAAGAAGAAGAGGAGGGGTGGAAGGAGGCAAAAAAACAGCCTGTTGTAGCCAAATTGGTAAGCCAGCATTGTGAGTGTACAATATGGAGTATAGGTGATCCTGGAGAGCTCACACTAAGCAAGCTTAATCCTGTTGACTAAGAATGGGCACAGGGAACCATGCCAGCCAGCACTGAGCTGTGGGTGTGTGGAGCAATGACAGGGGAATTACTCACCATGGCAAGGGTGGTCCTCCAAAGCACGAGCTGCTGCTGTTGGCTGCCAGTGGAGCCAGTGCTGGGACAGACTCACCAGTTGGCCTGTTCCCTGCCACAAATCCCCACTCTCACTGACTGGAAGTGCTTCAGGCCAAGGCTTTCATGGCTTTGACTTGGGGGCGTGGCATTTGAACAATGAGTTTCACAATGTGTGACATGCTTGTTATAGAATCAGAGACTCTGATAGCATTTGCCTCTATTCTCTGCATGCTATTAGCTTTAAAGGGGACATATAGGATGGGAGATGTCTGAAAGGTTTGTTTCCTATAGTGTTAAACATAAACATCACTCACAAACGTCTCATCTCGACATTCCTAAAAAAAAATGTTTGTCACACTTGACTGTTGCAGATCACCTTTTTTTTCATATTACCAAGCAATTTTCAGAGGTGGACTTTACTGCTCGTTGTCCTGCTACATAACCCAAGTGCAAAAGAGGCCCAAAACTGATGGTCAGACATTCACCTTAAGGATTTTCTGGTAGAGAGCAGAGTGGTTCTATCAATTACAGCAATTCATTCTGGTGCTGAAGCAGCAAAGCAGCTCCACACCATAAGACTATCACCACCATGTTTTACTCTTACTATGGTATTGTTTCATGAAAAGCTCTCTTATTTTTACACTAGATATAAAAGTTCAGCTTATTCAGTTTTTATCCTCAATAAACTAAATCATCAACTACAATTTGTATTTACCTGGGTTATCTTTGACTAATATTAAGGGCACCATACAACTTTGAATAGTTACATGTCACATCAGCTTACCACTGATAGTGACAATCAGTTGATTAATTATGTCACACTTGTTTTTGACCTAACAGGGCCTAACCTGCTAAAGCCCCCAAACTGTGAATGGAAAGCATGAAGTGAAAATATTTAAATTAATTTCACATACAAGATGTTATTAAAAGTGTGTAAGACTGGGAAGGTGAAAAGTCAAAATGAAAAGTCATGGGCATACCTGTTTTGAATTTGGTTGATTTTCCATGAAAGATCCTCTGTACCCATTGCAGTATGGGTATATTTTTAGATGTTGAAATTGACAGCGTCTTATATCCTCTTATATATTTGCCATTGTGATTTACCTCTGCATCTCCTCCAATGTGTCAAAACTGTGACCCTTCAGTTTCAGAAGCAAGTGAAGACCTTACTGTGTGGTCAAATAAAAAAAAAACTGTTCATTTTTAGTGTATTTGTGCTAGCACATACTTGCACACTGGCACCCAATACAGCTGTGGTTGTTTCTACTGAAGGTACTCCCTGAGAGGCTTCACAGTGTCACAGTAAACGACCGTGCTGATAGTCTCACCCTGGTGGACAGATTCATGGTCCACAACTCTGTGAATGTCACAAAAATGCTCCTGGTCTCGTTCCTCACTTGTGAACTATTAACTGGTTGTAAGGATGCTTATAGAGAGCAATCTAAAAATAGCAGCTGTAATGGAAGCTGTCTGGAAATGCACAGGAGGATTCTCTTGAACGTCTTTGATCAAATTAAAATGAACAATGATTCTTTTGGTCCTGTACCTCCACCTTTCTGATCACACCATATATATTAGGAAAATAGAGTATCCTGCTGACTCATGGATACAAATCTGAGAGTCATTAGAATTAAAATGTTCGGAGCAGGAAATGAAGGTTGTATTTGTGTGCTGCAGTGAGACTCATGCCCAAGACACACTGTAAGAGACAGGCGTCACAATCAAAGAATCTTAAATTGAAATTTATGGGAGACTTCTATTAGATTGCAGTCTCCCCTGAATGCCAGGGGCCCTGTTTATCCACAGCTTTAAAGGTGATTGAAGGACAGATTAAATATATATATACATTGCTTAAAAAGTTTGAGAACTTGAGACTAAAGGGATATCGTCATGAGACTGACATATTCTCTTTGTGTTTTCCTCATCAGACCTTTACTTATGTAGCACCTTTCTACTTAATTTGAGCACTCATACCGCTTTCTGCTACAAATCAATCCCCCAATCACAAAGATTTTTCATACAGTACTTTTAACTCTACCTAAACGCTTTTCTCTAACTTTAACTCACACACTGATGGATGCATCAAGGGAGACTTCCTCCCCCACCCTAATTATATTGACATGCAACAAGCTACCAGTTAACATTATTAACAGGCATACACAACTTCACTGTGATTACTGTTTAGTGAATTTCACAAAACAAAATCCTGAAATGCAGCTAAAAGATGTCTGCTTCTCAGAGTCAGCAGCAGCCAACTGGGATTACTGGTGCACACTGACAATACTAATGTTTTAACACCTCAGAATGTGAGGGGCTTTTAGATAATGTATTCAAAAAGAACAGTAATTTCTGAATAGTTAGTATATATATTCTGCCAGCCATGCTTCTAAGTCAATATTTACCCCAGCTCTGAAGGTCAGCCTTTAATGGCTTTAACATCTAAAAATCCTATGGAAATGTGCCGACCTGTTGAAATCTCTCACTTCAGATTAGTGCTGTCTAAGCGATTAGCACATTCCCATACACTCAGAGCCATAAGGAGACGATGCCACTTAAAAGCTACATTGTTCTGCAGAATGAACATGTCAATCCTAATTCCTTTAGCTGTGGTTAACAGCCCATCAGCAAACTGCCAGTTGCAGACTGAACACCAGCTAAATCCAGGCCCAGAGAAAAGACCTTCCTGAGGAATTAAGGCACGGTGTCATTTGTATTCTCTAATATTGTGATACTGGGCACACTGTAACAAACTGCAGCCCCTTCGTGCCCCGCTCACTTCCTTACCATTAAATGAGTGAATATGAGCTGGTTAATCAGCTCCTGTTCAAGGTTATCGAGGTGATGCGGACCAACATCATCTTCTATGACCACACTGGACAGGCTTCTGCGTGCTCTTTCGGTAAAAGCAGTGGGATGGGAGGGATTCCACTGAGGGCCTGAAGTCATGTAGAAGGAGAGCAAGACAGTGAGAGAGGTATTTAGGTGCACACAGTATCATACATGTGGGCGCATAAACACACATACATTTGAGTGAACACATTCACAGAGCCCTATTCCCCGCTGCTCCTAACATTGACACTTAGGTATAGGCAGCTCCTTTCACATCAAAGCTTTTCAGGTACACCTCTCTCATTAAGATATCTGGAGTATTTGGAGGTTCGCATGCAGTTTGCTCCAAATTATTATTTTTTAATTTAAACTGTCAAAAATTGTAAATACAGTCAGAAAAGCCAGAAACACCCATTTAAAAAAATGAAAAACACACTTTTACTTTATTCTTAGTTCATACATTTATAAATAAATAATAAACTTGAATCATGTTACTATGAAACTGCAACTATAAAGCAATCACTTTGTTGGAATTCTCATTTGATTTTTATATTTCTACGAAATGCAGAATTAGTGGTATTATAAATTATATAGTCACAGGATATAGGCATGTGCCTCTGTATTTCATTTTTCTCATGCCAACACAGTGGCTGAAATATTCAGTGTGTCTGCATCACTACTTTGGAGTGTCTTGGGCTGTGACCCAGTTTATCACCATAAGTAACACCGTTCACATAACGCGCCTAAATGTCTTAGTTCAACATAATTATTGACAATTTGCAAAACTGTATCCAAGCAGCAAAACAAAACACATGCTGTAAGCAATCAAGTCCAGAAACCAGAAACCTGATGAATCCTGATGAATGATTCTACTGTCACCAACGTCAAGTTACAAAAATGAAAACAGTTAAAGTGAGTTGCGTTTGCATATATGACATTATCTCTGTCTCTCTTGGCGTGTGTGTGTGTCTTCATGTGTGCAAGCAAGGGGTAGTTGGGGGCAGCAGCCTCGGGCCGAGCAGCTGTGAGCAGATGTCAGTATAAGTAAACAAGGGACTTGGGAGAGAGAAAGAACGTGATTGGGCCAACCCTCTTATTTACGCATGAGTGCCGCTGCACCACCGATATTTACATTTAAATTGATGTTTCAGATACTTAATTAAAGACGAGGACTGGGCTCTTCTGGTCGGCGACTGCCTCTTCCTCATCTTCCTCCTCCTCAGCAGAGTGCACAGACTGCTCACTGGAACCCACACCACTTCTCTGAGCCCTGTCAACAATATTTCACTGGGGGCCAGTTAGTGACAATGCACCCTATTTTTGCTTCAATGGTATTCTTTCTGTGTGCATTATTGAATACACAATGCCCCCTGGTGGTTTGTGATGCCCAGCTTACATGCACATACAATGCAACATGTCTTTGTGTCCTTAGGTTTGCAAATAGAGACAATGGTCATTTATATAGTGAGTGTATGAAATATGTGAATTGGGAAGCTTTTGAAGGGCCTCTGCTGTCAGACCACCAAAATGATGGACATGGGTATTATGCAGTCATGATAGTGGGCAAACAACATTACAGTCATACAGTCATATTAAATATTTTACACTAAATAAATAAATATTACAACAAACTTGTTCAAGTTTTCATTTGTAGTTTATGTCATTTATGAGGCTTACCGCAGGCTTAATCTAGGATGCAAAGGTTACACAACTCAGACAAGAGTCTGCTAATACTTTGTCATTTAAGGGAAAAAAGAAATTGCACAGAGCACCTCAGATATCCAGTGGGCAGAGTAGTTTTTATTTGAAATGGTGTTTGTATCCACCTGTTGACACTGCTCTGTTATGTCCTCCACCACAGTGCCAGTCTTTCTGTGTTAAACATGTGCTGTTTGGAGCAGGTAGTCTGTTTATTATGCTCCTTTTGACTGATAACATCTTCCCACTCCATCTACTAGAAATCAGGTGGAAGAACATAATCTGCAGGTACTAAAATGAAAAAACACTAACGAATTTGATCATTCTTTTTTTTTTTTTTGCCTGTCCTGTTTGGCTCTTTTGCATCAGAATTGTTGTCTAAAGGCAAAGAAAGATGCCCAACTGATTTACTTTACCAAATTGACCATCCCAGCCTTGCCGTAATGGTCTATTTGATTCACCTTTTATTGTTTATGTTATTTTATTTTCACTTGCTAAATACGGTACAGACTTGACTGGGGAAAAGAAAAGGGAGAAAGAAAGAGGGAAAGAAAAACAGTGGGGAGGAGGGACAGGGGCAAAAAACAAAAACCAACAAAATAAGCAGACAAAAAATACAAATATCAATCACCTTGATCAGCTGTTGAGAAAGAAAAAAGAGAAAAAAAACAGAAGAAAAAAAAAGAGCAATATAATAAACAACATCACGATGATCTATGGGAATATAACAGTAAATACTAAATATTAAACATTATTGTGCGGCACGTAAGATCGACAGCGCACAGTGTGCTTTGAGGTAGGAGCCTAAAAGGGTGTAGTTTGTGTGTGTGAGCACCCGTGTGCACACCTGTGAGCATGGATAGGCGCTTGTATTTAAAAGGTTCCTTCATGTAATGATCTGCTAGAGGGTGTGGGGGGGGGCACAGCCCCGTCCTCCAGGGCATGAAGCAGGTATGGAGGAGATCAAAACTCCAGACATCCAGAGGCCCCCAGAACACAAGAGACCAAGGAAGACCAACAGAGGGGCAGCCGCGCCACTGTCCCAGAAAGAGCTGAGGAGAGTCCCAGATGAGGGGTCACCCAGCAGCCGCGGAGCAGAAGCCAGGGGGGGTTGCAGTAACGTGCCCGTGAGCTCCGCCGGCGGCCAGCTGTGCTAGAGTGAATGAGCCCCGGGCCGAGAGGCTGAGGGCACGCCACCCCCGAAGTGGCCCGAGCGAGCCCCAGGCTCCAGGCCCCGACAAGCAGCCACCAGGAGTGATTTGATCATTCTTAATCAGTTCGATGCCATTTGATGGTGCACATACGATGCTTATACTATTAGTTTAGGTATTGCATGGACAAATTTAAAACACTGGTTGGAATAAAGTCACTTGTTTAAGACCAGTTTAAACTGATTTGGATCAACAGATAGATTGAACATGATGTTGACCCAGTAATTTGACAATCCATAGCCCTGTCCAACATGGTGCTTGTGCGTGCTTGTGAGGTAATTTTGCACAATGGCCAAGGAGCTACATTGCTCTTTATTAACACAGTCTCCAAGGTGGAAAAGTCTTAATGCAGTGGCACTCCAACCCTGATGAACCGTACTCCCGGCATGCTAGACTGTCCTCACTGGGGCCCTCAGATGGGCCGCCTGACTGCCCCACAGGCCGACTCCTGTCCACCACTTGCTCCCAAACAGGCTTTTAATAGGTTTTAAAAGAGGGTTATTAACATCACCTGCTAATTATGTTAAGGACCTAATTAGGGAATGAGAAAAAAGGCCTTTTTGTCTAATTAGGCTTTCTTTTTAAATACACTGATAACCAAGGGAATGCTGAGATCTCTGTAGAAATGAGAGTGCAATGAGCCAGTGAGAGGATGCTTCAGAAAAAGACTTAACTCTTTCGTCAGAGCCTTGACTCTATTAACAGGCCACTAGCAGAGTGCAATTACCACCCAAATCGTTTATTTAGGACGTGTTTATCTGGAGTGGGAGTCTGCATCATTTAGCGCATTATAAACTCAATAGTAGCTTCATTAGCGATTACAGTCAGTGGGTGGTATTACCTGCCTGACAGCCAACCACAGCCTGATGATATCAGCTCCTACTACTGAATTACAAGGCGGGGACCTAATTTTTCAACCTATGCTGCTCGATCTTGCTGTTTCCTCCAGTCAAGCGCTACCTGGCTGGTGCACCGCCAGCAGCACTTCACTGGGCCTTCAGCTGCAACGTGGGAATGGAAAGAGACAACATACAAAGGTGTAATCACAAAGTAAGAACAAGAGACGCTGGAGCAGGGAGAGAAGTGGGCAAAAGAGGAATTATGTTATATTCCTACAATATCAAAGTTAGTGACATGGCTGCAGTGTATTACAGGTTGACGTTTGACAATGAAACAGCACAGGAAAGCAGGTGAGGAAGGGTCGGCAATCCAAGAGAGAGAAAAAGGAGATCCATTTCATTTACATGTTGCACATTTAAAAAAACAAAAAGATAAAATTAGGTGAGTGTGAAATGCGTTTTTTACATTCCTAATAAATTATTCCTAATAACGTAGTTATCGACAACTTTTTTTAATGTTAGATTGTTTTAGGTTTATTTGAATTTGCGTGTTAAAACTAAAAAATTTAAGTAATGAGTAAATAAGAGATTGTATACCTAAAAAAAAGTCTGATTGAAAATGTTTAGAATATGATTAGAATGTTAAGCGGCCAGATTTTCTTCTTGGCTTCTGATAACTGTCAAACACAACGTAAAGATTAATTTAATGAACCATCGAGCCAGTAGTTCTGAACTGTTGTTAAGCCAGTGTGATCATTTTTAAACAACAAACCTACTGAAAACATTTATACACGGATACAAGAGTGCATACAGTCACACTACTAATAGTCAAAATCATAACTAATGAAACAGAACAGAACAGATCATGTATAGATGACTCTGTTACATAGCTTTATTCCTGATTTTTTTTTATATTCATGTTAACTTATAGATATCAGAGGTGTCAACCTTGGGTTCAGGGTATGAAAGTAATATATATAGTCATCTTTCTTTCTTTTCCTTTTTCTCTGGAGCCTCATTTCAAAAACCATAAAATACTGATGTTTTTCATAAACACTTTGATAATTGATTTTTAACACAGTGGGAACCCCGTTATCACCATTTTGCAACATGCAGAGTAGTCCAAAAAACAGATATACCTAAACATGTTTCTTTAATATCTCTATTATGAAGCATATAAAATAAAAATGATAACCTTCAGATTAAAATTAATGCGTCCGTTTTTGTTTCTGTTTTTGTTTTTGTTTTGTTTTTTTTTTTGGGGGGGGGGGGGGGGTCTTTGGGGGGGGGGGGGGTTGTTTTTTCATCAGACAGCCAATGCTGTATATATCCACACACAGAGAAAAAAAAGTTTCAATATTTTATTGTCACTGAAAAACTGTTTTACACGACTTAATTGCAACAGCAACATTTATTTTCTTTCCGACTCTATTTTAGCCTTCTAAGGCCCGAACTCTTTCACGGCATGAATTTTAAATTTTTCTTTTCTATTTGGGTTGATTGGGACCTGATGAATGCAACAACAAAGAATTACCAGATTTATTATTTTTTTTTTACCTAATTTTTGTTTCTGAGACAAATGAGATCCACATATGATATATATATACCACACTGGTTTTGATAGAACAGTGGCAGTATAATGTCCTCGTAAGTAGATATCAGGTCCTTGTAGAGAAAAATTAAGTACTGTGATGTCCACATATATGGACGCCAGGTCCTAGGAGGTTACGTAAGAGATGAAAATATCCCTGTTAAACATCAGAGATTAGAGAAAGGGACTGCATGCTGTTAAACATCAAAACAGTTTGTATGTGCACCTTAAAGGTTGGCAAACAATCTTTATCAGGTGCTACAAAGAAGATATTATGCTGTAATTTAACGATCGGAGACGGAGGTAAAGATAGAAGGGTAACGCACTGAAAACGAGCTGGAGTGAGACACCTCCGGCCGCTCGGATATGGGAGTCAAGTGTTGGGAACCAGCAGCATTGCTTCCTGTGTGATTACATGTTTAATTTACTTCGCATCTCAAAAATTGTCTGCTATGACAGAGCCAATTTACAGTGATCCTCGTGTGAGTGTCAGGCAAACGAAAGGAAGACTGCAATGAAACTGCTCTCCACAGCCTCTAATGGAATCTCAATGAACCCCTGAGCTGTGGGTCCAGAAGAGCAGACAGCTCCGCTATTAGAGCGCAGGACCTGCTTTACCCAACCACCCCTCGCCTTGGCCCACGTGTTATTAGTGCTTCACAGAGAAAGGGGAGGTTACTTCAACTTAGGCCTGTTTACCTTGACATTTTCTAGATCCAGCTAGGGTGTGTGGAAAGGGGTAAAATAGCAGCTTTCTAAATTGACAGAGCAGGACACTGTGTTTAAAGTGATAGCTGATCACCAGGCTGTCCTTGATGTCCAATCTTGATTCCAAACAGACAAGCAAAGCATGGATATTGCACATGGTAAGTATACCTGGCTGTCATTTTCAAGCAGACTTTGAGAGAAAAATCCATCTGGCAAACAACATTATTCAAATGATTTTAATGTTCCTGGGAAATTTAAGGTCAAATTGCAGAGCTGCAATTGAAGATTTGTGCTGCTATCTCAAATTCATAAGCATATTGTCTTTGAGGCCGCCAAAATTCCATCCTGGAAGAAGCAAGTTAAAGACTACAGTCAGAACAGCAGTTATGTTAATTCAGTGCTGTTTAAACAAATGTCAATGGCTGAGGGCTGACAGACTACAACAGTGGTAATGTGCAAGGTTTGCACCGACAGTAGGAGAGAACCTGCCTTGCTCAGGGGGCCTCGCCTGAGTCCACTCTTGCAAATGCATGATTCTGTTTAAATAAAGCAAAACGCCACTCAATAAAAATAAAGAAAAGGTATCCTTCTGAAAGGGAAAAAGAGAAAGAGGATAAATGATAAAGAGGAGATAATGATGATCAAATAAATAATTGAATGCTGCTAATCTGGTCTTAAATCTGGAGGAGATGCATCTAAATGATAAAGGTTTCAATAGCATTGCACTATTTCTTTTGTTTACTTTGACATTTAATGTTAGTTAATTTAGCTAGCAGAGCATCCTAGTGTGTCCAGCTCTGGTGGGTATGATATGAACGAGTCTTGGGTAACCAAGAATCAGAGTCAGGACATGGTGTTGGATTATTTATAACATAATAGCGATGAAAGTTGGTTGGACTGGCGATTAGCAAATTTTTGCTTAGGGCCGCAACAGACTTTAAAACTGTCACTGCTAATATTGCAGCATCAAAATGTGCCTTGATGAAACTGTTGTGAATCTGCACTTTATAAATGAAGTGATTTTCCATCACCTGTGCACAATTAGTACTGACACTTATGAACTCTTTGACACAATTTGTATTCCTAAGTATGTTTTTTACTGTATTTAATTGTAACTTAGTTAGATAATGAAAAGTAACTCTAATATTAAATGAAATAAAGCTGAAAATGATTAGTGTAGTTTTGTAATAAACAAAATTACACCGCATACAGAAAGAGCTTGTGCTCCATTTCTCCCACTGTATTCTGTAAGTTAGAGGTTTTGATTGCAGGTGTGAGGAAACCTTTGGTTACCGCCTTTTTTAATAGTAATTTACTGTGATGTATTTAAATAATTCCACTTCCTGAAAGTTTTTTCAAAATTAAACTTTCAAAAAGAATTAACGGTTCGCACACTGCAGACCTCCAGTGAAGAGTTGCTCTTCATCAGCGAAGAGCCGGCGTGCTCGAAATGCAATAAATAAGAAATCTGCAGTGTTTGAACCGTTAATTCTTTTCTTTGTCCCATTTTTCCGGCTCTGCAGCTGCTCCTTAGAATCAGGAGGTTGGACTCTTTTTTGCTCATACTTTTACCACAAAAAAGATTTTATTTATTTATATTGCATGCACAATATAACATGCACAGCTAGTATTCTGTATCCATCTAGACACTGTATGTACTTCTTGCCTCATTAAATATTTGCTTTAATTGGCGCTGTTTTTAAAAAAATTATTTTCTAAACTACTCAAAAGACATTATTTTCCATCTAAAAACACAGTTTTGAAGATTCTGGATACTTGGATGGAGTCTACTGTGTGACCACTTTATCTTTTCTTTCTTTATTTACCATTTACTTGGGTTTAGGGAACAAAAAACCTTGGTCATGTTTAAGAAGAAACATCTTTTCAGTTAAGATACACCTATTTACAATTTTAACCACTTGCCTTAAAAGAAAATTGTAAACTTACCTTAACTTAATGGAATAAGGCTGCAATAAACCAAAAATATTGGGTTTAATTTCAAAGATCCTAAAACCAGACTTTACTTAGCAGTACAAATAAAAACATAACGTTCACAAACTAAATCTCTCCTTCCTGAACCTGTTGGGAAAGTAGCCTGGATGTGTTTCTATCTCCCCCATGGAGTCATACTTCACAGAAAACAACATTTTCACAGAAAACATTTGTGTGTGTGTGTGTATGTGTGTAGTTGGGGGGAGGGGGGGGGGGGGTGCTGGGAGAAGGGTGTTTACTGTTTGCTGACGCTGACCCCGGCCATGGAGAGACAAGATGAATTTGACAGCTAATGTAAAAATAACAGACAATCATAAATCAAGGAAGCAGGCATCGTGAGTCGATGATGAGAGTTAATCAATACAGGCCTGACTTTGCCATTGTGCGAAATGGCACTCCATTTATTACAGGGGGGACTTGGAGGAGAAACATTATTCATATTAGATTATGCACATGCTGCTGGGAGAGAAGCAGAAGGAGTGTTGAAGGAGGGAGCTGCTTAGCCATTGCACAGTTGATGCAAAGGGCCAGCGCTTAGAGTGAGACTTGACCCCAAAATAAGAAATTACTCACCATCGTTTACTTTCACAGAAGTGTGACAATTAAATGTCCATACCACAAGTTAGCTGGAGCTGTTCCTTGCCAGCTTTCATCTAAACAACTAAAATGGTTTCTCCTTTCCCACTACATTTCACTCAGTTAATTCAGTTTAGGCAACATTAAACCCACACTAATTGTAGATGCACTTACAATTTTTCATCAAAAAGAAAATTCAGAAGCTATTCTTTGTGCAGGCTGCTTTAACAACCAGTGTACAGCAATCTAGAAACTCCCTAAAATTTTGCTTATCTGGTAGTTGGGTAGTTGGCTTTCCGAACTGTGTCTAGAAATCGAAAATAATGATCACAAGAGATTGAGACCTGGTTAATAGGCTTTTTGGCTTTCACACATTACACATCCACTAAAGTCTGGAGTATACAAGACCTATGATGGTGTCCTGTGGTTTTCAAGAACTTTCAAGTTCTGTTAGTTATGAGTTAGAACTGTTGCATACAAGACTTGTTCCAGGACAATTCTAAACACACTGTTGTTGGCTTATGGTTCCTTCCTCCATGGACCACTCTTGGTAGCTAATTCGAACTTACTGACTGGGAGCACTTCAGAAATGAGTTGACCCTGTGGTCTGGCATCATCAGAAAGTTCCTGTGATGTCCAGCACAGTAACTGTGAGTATTGACTCAGCCATGCTTATAAAATAAATAAATGAACAAGTAACTAAAACAAAAACTTTTTTTCACCAATGACCAAAAATAAAGTTTAGGCTCACAGGTGTGTGTTCATTGTTCTCTCACAATGAAAACAAATCTACATGGAACACCTTGATGATTTATATGGCCTCAGAAACTTCATGCAAGTATTAGCATTTTTTTAGCTTGTGTCATCAGTCCCTGAAACTGTTTCACGTTTCCTGGAGCAGCATTGGTCTTTTGGAGTGTTAAGGTAGTTATAGAGGTAAGAGCAGGAGATTACAGACAGCTTTTTGGCACATGGACTGACTTGAGTGGCTGTGACTGGCCTCCTCTAGGGAAATAGGGCCTTAGGAGTGGGGCTTCTGATTTACTCCTGGCTCTGGCATGTCTCACTGATGAGCTCCAGGCAGCCCAGGCCCCATGCGGGGATTGGCTAGGACCAATATGTTCCCTTCCACTCAAAAAGACAGGACTAATGTGTTAGAACCCAGGAACCAGTGCCCCTTCGCTACCCTTAGTAAACCCTCCTTCAACTTTCATTTAAGCCTCCCTCTATCTCACCTGGCTCTTCTGCTCTCCCATTGGTTCTTCTTCATATCAGAGCCTCTCCATCCGTCGCCACCTATCTCAGCCTTGCTCATATCACCTCTTTTCCCATCTTCCCCTCTACTCGCCTTTGCCTCCGTCTCATCCCTGCCTGCTGCTGCTTCCTGGTGCTGCAGTCATTTTTCCTCACCTGGGGCTCATTCCTAGGTCTAGGGGAATGTATGGCTTTATTTGTGTGGCACCAGCATTTTATTGGATTCCTATTGCTTTGGAACAGAGGTACCACCTTCCAAATTAATCAAGGGCCAATTTAATTCAAAATTCATGAAAGGGGCATCCGTCAAAGTGCTGTCTCCAGTCTACTTTGTGTGTTCTCAAGGTGCCTCTTCTATGCACAGAAAGCCATCAGTAACTCTAGTCCCATTTTCCTTTCTGATTAGAAACTACTGGGTGGTTTCTTTAACTCAGTGTTGGATTTCAACCCCAAAAAGAACCTCATTGCTTCTCTCAGTTGGGTAAGACACTGTACCTGATCACACAAGCCTGATAAATCAGTGTCTTTCAAGGCCCAGATTTTGTTTAATTTTGGCGTCTACTTTGACATTTCCATCATCATCAGTAAGCCAATTCTATTCAAACAATAAGTGATTTCTATTATTTGAAAAGGCAATATATACATTTGTACAGTCTGACTGATTTTTTGGATAATCAGAGGAATCCATCCCAATCCATGAAGTATTTTGTTTGTATCTCCAGAATTTTATCAGAAATTGAAAAATCAAGTGCTTATTTGTCCAGTTTATTAGCCCTGATGGTTTCTTTGTGCAGCTTTATTAAGCTATTTTTTTCAAGCTTTAATGTGTCTAAACAATTCTTAGGTTCTAGCTGGGTATATATACATATATCGCAGGTCACCAGCTCACATCACTCTCTATTAACCCCCGCTCCAGCTCTACCCACTATCCAGCTCTTTATCCCAACTGTCTCTCCTCATTCTGACCTCCAAAGACCATGCTGAAAATTTCACACAATCGCTCTGCACACCAGTGTTTGCACCAGTACTGGGAGCCAATATGTTGCTATAATTGGGCCTGTAGTGGGGGCAGAGTCCAAGGCAATTAATCCTTTCCTCCTGTTGTTTGCACCCTGGTTGGCAGTGACAGGGTGGAGCATAATTGGACAGGAGCACACTTGTCCCCTCCATTTTACATTAATATCCCTTCAACTTCAGACTCTAATCCCAGACAGGTAGAGAATCCCACTTCTGCCACCAATATCCACTCGGTCTCTGTTTCCTGCTCTCCCACTCCCACCTGTCAACTCTCCTCCATCGCCATGCTGGGCTAATCTGTGGTCCAGATGAAGTGAATGGTTAGCTGAGACTGAAGTGGGTAAAATGGGATGAGGAGGAGGGGTAGTGTGTATATTGTGTGTCTGTGTGAGTGCAACCATGTGTGGGGCCATGCAAGCAGAAATTGTGAATAGATCTCCATCATATTTTTGAGCACTTTTTGGATTCTATACAGTCTAAAGATGTTCAGAACTTTCATTTACTTGGGGCTGCATCACTTTTTTCCATTCCCCTAGCTGTGTGCGTAACAACTAAAGCTTATCTCTTCACAAGTTGGTATGTCCTGAAAGTATGTACTGGGACATCAAGAAGCCAGATGACACACACCAATTAGTTAAACTGCGGGGCTGTCTTAAAGACAAAAATACCTGGATGACCTCTACTTTCCTCCTTTTAAATTCAAATCAAATTGAGGTTATTGTGCTAAACAGATATTTTCTCTGGATGGTATTACCTCGGCCTCGAGTAACATTGGTAGGAATTTTCCAGTCACTTTTGACCAGGAGCATATTGTAAATCATTACTATCAAGTCACTATGAAAGCTTTCAGTTGTTCCAAAATACTGCACCAATGGTACTGACACGGCCTAACAAGAGAGACTGTATGTCTCTATATTGGCTTCTCTCCATTGGCTCCCTGTTAAATCCAGAAATGAATTTCAAATCTTTCTTGTTACACACAAGGCTCCATTTTATCTAAAGACATCAACGTATCTTATTATTTCAACAGAGCACTTTGCTTTCGGGTTGCTGCTTACTTGTGGTTCCTAGGGTGTTTAGAGATAAAATGAGAGGGAGAGCGTTCAGCTTTCAGGCCTGTTTCTGCTAAACCAGCTCGCAGGTTGGATTGGGAATCTTACTTTTTATATTAAGCCTATTTTTTTCTGTTTCAATAAAGCTTGTAGTTAGTTATGCTGCAATATGCTTAGGCTGCTGAGGGCTTCCCATATTGCATTGAGTGTTTCTTCCTCACCCACTCTTTTCAGTCTCATTTGTTTATACATCACTTTGCATATACTCATTAGTTATTATTAATCTCAGTCACTCTTCTACAGGATATATCCAAAGTGTGAAGGAATGTAGCTAAATATGCTTATGGAAAATGAAGATGAATTTTAGACAACTACCACATTTGCCATATCCAAAGATATTTATCTTAGTTTTCAGCTGTTTTGGAGCTGAATCTGAGTTTTTAGAGAAAAGTTCCAGTTACACAGAGATATTTTTTGGTAATATATAAAGGTGTGGATAAACAACACATCTTTCCTGTCAATGAACCAGTAGATTTTGCATATTTGGAAAAACTGCATTGGTGAAGTATTTTTTTGACCTCTGATATTGATTGTTTGATTTACAAACTATGTAGATGGTTTACATAGGCAAAACTACAAAAATTGTGTTTTTTTCCTCAATATTATGGAGGGCATTTTAAAGACACATAGGCAGAAAATATTGCTATACTTAATTCTTGTAGCTTCACACCTTTTAAATAGCCTCAATCTTCTTTGTTCTTCCCTCCCTCTAATTTCCAAATTCTCTTATTTTCCTGTCATGAACACCTCACCCATCTTCACAGCCGTCTTTCTCCTTCCTCCTCCTTTTATGAGCTATTTCTAATCTTCAAGTGACTCTTCTAAGCCTAGGTGTGCTTCAAAACAAATCAATAAGACTATAATAGCACTGTGCACGCTTTGTAATTTTTATATCATTAGTTTTTTTTGTTGTTGTTTTTTTCTTAAATTTTCTTTCCTTTACCTCACCGTGCTTAGTTCTCCTGCATCAAAAGATGAGGGGTGTAAAGAGTGCCTTAGTAAACTTAATTTAGTATTATTTGAATTTTTATATCAGTTTGTTTCATAATGACACAGCAATGCAGTTTGCTTGTAGAAGGAGAAGGTGCAAGAAGGGCGCATGGAGCGGCAGGTGGAGAGGAGACAGAGAAGGCAGAGAGTGAAAAAGGAAAAATCAATACAGCCAGCGCACTTTTTCCCCGCCATGGCAAAGAGAGGGGATCTATTGTGGGGGAATGATGATTTATGTCAGGGGTGGAAAGGCCGTCAGGGTGCGTCGGGGACGAAGGTGTGCGCCAATAATGATTAATGCCCCCCTACATCCTGGAAACAACCCAGCCAGCACTCTTTCAGGCTACCATCATGCACACCACCCCATCCTGCCTCCCTCCTTCACCACCACCAGCCCCCTTCTTCTCCCCCTGCCCTCTCTGACACAGGACCTTTACCTCTCTTTCCAGACTGCAGTGCCAAATTCCTTACCCTGCATGCAGTCTTCTGTATGCATGTATTACAGATAATAGTAAATAAATGTAGATGCAAACACATATGAGAAGAACACTTTCAAAAGAAAATGTAAAAATATGTATTTTATCGGTCTCTAGAGTGCCCACAGATCTACAGAAGTCAAATCATCTTCACTGTACCTCTGATCATATGGCAGCTGGGATAGGCTCCACTCTCTTCCAACACTGTTAAGGATAAGTGAAAGAGGATGAATGGATGGATGTCTGGATGGATGGAATTAACACTATGCATACAATAGATTTAATAGTCTTTGCATTAGTCATTGTGTTACCAGGTTTTCTTTTCTCAGATTAGCTTATTTTAGGAATGGACTCTGACTTATTCTAATATGATAATGGTTGGGTCATTCACAGTAATGTGGACTTTTAGGAGTTTTATTTTTACAAATGTATAATGTGCATCAGAGATCTAATATGGAAGGATTAGGTTGAAATTTTACCATTTGCTTGGCTAAAAAAAAATAAAAGAAATGCTTAGGCTTTGGTTTAGCACCACTGTTGGGTAGATAGCTTGGACTGGGAGGACTGTAAGGTGCTAGTTCAGATTTGCAGCTACCACTGTCGGCCAGAACACTACTCAAGGCCCGGATGAATGTTCAGAAGGGAAACAATGAAGACACCGAGGATAGTGCAGACTCTTGTATTGACTTCACACAGTTGAAGGTAACAGGGATTGTCAGAGGAGCAGGTATTGCATACAGGTTTAGGTGCATGGGCATGTGTATGTGTGTGTGTGTGTGGTCTGTTGCTCATTAACGCACACTTCTCACGGAATGACCAATTCTCTGCTGGTAATCTGGAGCAGAAAAGCTCAGGTGCCTTGCCCACGTTTCTCCCTGCCCATAGTCTCTCTCATACAAAGCGGTGGGGTGACCTCTACTGGCCACTCTAAAACTACAGGTGAACTAACAACTGAACAGAATAAAACCGTAACTACGGGGCCTTTTGTACAGCCGCCCCCAAATGTATGAAGTACATTTGTTCACAACAAAAGGGAACTTTACAAACAAAGTCACGGTGATGGTCTTTTGTCTTCGTCCGGGATGGCAGGCAGTACCACCAGCCTTACCACAGGTCGGGTGAAGGTCCTGCCTTTCACCTTGATGTCAGCGGACCTGATGTGCCTGTCGGCACTGGGGTGAACTTTGGAGATGCGACCCACGAGTCAGGAAGCGCGAGGCAGCTGAGGATCTAGATTTAGGGTAAGCCACTTGAGAAAGTGTTCCGTCAGGCTGCCCCATTAGAAAGCAGTTGGGGGTCACTGGATCAGGATCACTGATGTCAGATGGGACATAACCTAGTGGTTTGGAGTTCAAGATGCCCTCCACCTCCACCAGGACCATGAGGAGGACCTCTTCTTGAAGGGGTTGGGATCCTACTGTAGTGTAGAGTGCCATCTTGACAGATCTAATCTCCCGCTCCCACACTCCCCCGAAATGAGGAGCCGCTGGTGGATTGAAGTGGAAGACGATCTTCTGGGGAGCCAGGAGCTTCTGCAGGTCAGAGGTCATGGCTGCAAAAGCTGCTTGGAGTTCCCTTTCTCCCCCACGGAAGTTGGTCCCTTGGTCTGAGTACAGCTTAGCTGGGGTACCTCTCCTGGCAATGAAACGTCAAAGTCTCATTAGGAAGGCATCCATATCGATGGAGGTTAGGACATCAAGGTGGACCGCTCTGATAGTTAGGCACTTAAAGATGATGATGTTTTTTTTTTCACAGGAAGAGGAGGAGGTAAGTGACGGAAGTGACGGACAAGGTAAGCGACTCATGTTGTAACTGACGTCAGACGCCGGAGATTTTGGCGGAAAATTAAAGCAAATGGTAGTTTAGATCTGAACAAATTCATTTAAGCTTCAGCATTACCAAATACACTTATCAATTGTCTTATAACTAACACTATTTGTCTAAATAATCTCCAACACCCTGGAGAACAACGAGGAGAGTTTAGAGGCTCTCCAAGATTATATTGATCAGTGCTTTCAGGATCTCGTGATGAAGAAGACCCAGTGTGCAGCTTCCCCGGCCAAACCTGAGACGCCGTCGTCGAAAAGACAACGCCCGGCAGATTCCCCCGGCTCAACATCACCAGCCGGCAAAGATATTGCCGACATACTGGAGTCAATCGACAAGCGATTGTCCAGTTTCGACGCAAGGCTGTCCTTGGTGGAGATTCTTCACCGAGAATTTAAATGCTTGCGAGAATCCCTGGAGTACAGCCAGCAGCAGGTGGAAATGCTTGCTGCTGAAAATGCCACGCTAAGGGAGTCGGTGAAATGTCTCACAGATAATGTTACCCAGCTCAATAGAGAAAATAAAAAAATAAAAGAAACCGTTATCGATCTACAAGCTCGTAGCATGCGTGATAATCTGGTATTTTCTGGTATTCCAGAAGCCGCTGGAGAGGACGCGGAGACCACGGTAAAAAGCTTCATCAAAACCCACCTGAAGCTGCCGGAGGACACTGTGAAGAACATCGTCTTCGATCGGGTACATCGCCTCGGCCCCATTCGGGCTACGGCCGGGAGACCACGTCCTATCGTGGCCAAATTCGGCCACTTCAAACAAAAGCAACATGTGAAAAGCCACGGCAGGGAATTAAAAGGAACGGACTTCAGCGTGAACGACCAGTTCCCCAAAGAGATCTTGGAACGACGCAGGGTCCTCTTCCCAATCCGACGCGGCTTCATCCAGAAGGGCTCCCGCGCTGTCATCGCTGTGGACCGGCTGTACGTGGACGGACAGCTCCACCGCGACCCCAACATCACTCCGTGGCTGTATTAACCTCACACCAGATAAGAATCAGCTGCACCCTTTCCCTATCCACTCACACTAACTTGCATTAACATCTGTTTAACTTACCAGCATCAAATCGCATCTTGTGTGATTGTGTGATTTCATAGCAGAATTAACACCGTCACTCTCCGTCAGTGATTTAATTGGAATGTTTACGTTTTGTTTTGTTTTTTTTCTTCTCGTTTTTTTTCCCTCTCTTTCCCCCCTCTTGGTTTTATGCTGCTCACCCCTGTCCTTGGTTTCTTTCTTTATTCCTTTCACTGCCTCGATCACCTGCTTCGACACTCATCCACAAACATCCTTTATTTCGACACATACGCACCATGCGCTCAATGGCAGCACATTTACATCAGTCAGACAGCGCACACAGTCATATAAGATACACACACACTTAAGCCAAGCCTACTCATATTAGTAACTATGCATACACAAAGTCAGACTCAGGGAGCATCTCGCCACACATTTTTTCTCTCTCTCCTTCTCTTTATTTATGAACAAGTGACGTATTCTCTCCACCTGTCTAAGCGACGCACACAGCATACATCCCTAGTTATACACAAACATCTATGGGTACACTGAGGTTCATTACATGGAATATAAATGGAGCTGGCTCCAGAGTAAAGAGGTTAAAAATATTTAACCAACTCAAAAAACTACAGGCAGATGTTGTCCTTTTACAAGAGACCCACAGACCTCTTAGAGGTTTGAATGAACTTAAAACACCTGAGTTTCCTAATGTGTTCTCAGCTTGTTATAATTCTAGACAAAGGGGAGTAGCAATTTTAATACATAAAAATATTAATTTCACAGTACTCGATAGTTATAGATCCAGAGGGCAGATTCTTAATCATTAAACTATCTATACTTGATAAAAAGATATGTATTGCAAGTGTATATGGTCCAAATGTTGATGATCCCTCATTCTTTCACGGTTTTTTCAGTGCACTCTCTGAACACTTAGATGGCACACTTGTTCTTGGAGGCGACCTCAACCTTGGACTAAATGAAGACATGGATAGGCTCAATACAGCGGGAACTCAGCGTAATTGGCAGTCCACAAATATAATCAAACAGTATATGAGCGACTTTGGTCTTTGCGATGCATGGCGCTCCCTTCACCCCACCATAAGGAATATACTTTTTTCTCACATGTCCATCACTCCTACTCTCGTCTGGATTATTTTTTGGTCAGCAGCTCACTGCTGAACGACATTTCAGACACTGAGATTCATCCTATAGCTGTCAGCGATCATGGTCCTGTATCTTTAACACTAATGCACAAGAATAATACTACGCCAAGAAAAAACTGGAGATTTAATATATCACTACTTAAAGATGAAGACTTTATTAAATATTTTAAAAAAGAGTGGACTTCATATTTGGACTATAATGACACTCCCGAAACATCAGCTTCTGTTCTATGGGAAGCAGGGAAAGCTGTGATGAGAGGTAAAATAATTTCTTTCTCATCACATAAAAAGAAAAAAGAAAACAAAATTATTCAGGAATTAGAAAAAAACATCAAATCACTAGAAGAAGCCTATGCGTCCCACCAAGATCAGGAAACATTGAACAAAATACGCAAAACAAAACTAGAATTAAATGAGATAATTGATAAAAAAAACAAAATTCTTAGTACAAAGACTACGCCTACAAAATTATGAACATAGTAATAAATCCGGTCAATTTCTAGCAAACCAGCTAAAAATAAAGAAAGAAAAAACAACTATATGTGCTGTTCAAGATTCATCTGGGAACACAATATATGAACCGATACAAATAAACAACATTTTCAGGGATTTCTATAAAACGTTGTATTCACCACAAATAAACCCATCTAAAAAAGAAATTGATCAGTTTTTGGACAACATAACTCTTCCAAAATTATTAGACACTCAAGCAATGGCACTGGATTCACCACTGACACCAGGTGAACTCCAGGAAGCTCTGATAAGTATGCCCAATAATAAGGCTCCAGGTCCAGACGGCTTTCCTGCAGAATTCTACAAAGAATTCTGGTCGATTCTAGCACCAGTTTTCTACAGAACGTTGTTGGAAATTAAAGAAAAGGGCAGACTTCCATCAAATATGAATTCTGCAAACATTAATCGCCTGCTAAAACCAGGCAAAGACCCTGTATATCCCTCAAGCTATCGTCCAATATCCCTTATAAACGTAGACCTTAAAATAATCTGCAAAGCTCTCTCAAAGAGACTGGAGAAAATAACCCCCCTCTTAATTCATCCTGACCAAACTGGTTTCATAAAAGGTAGGCACTCATCAACAAATACACGTAGATTACTTAATTTGATAGACTACTCATACAGTAAAAACCTAGAAACTACAATATTCTCTTTAGACGCAGAAAAAGCATTCGACAGAGTTAACTGGAAATTTCTATTTGCAACTTTACACAAATTTGGTTTTGGATCCTCTTTCATAAACTGGTTAAAAATATTATATAATTCCCCAACAGCTTGTGTTAGAACAAATGACCAGACATCCTCCAGCTTCTGTCTCTTGAGGGGCACCAAGGCAGGGATGCCCACTCTCCCCTTCACTGTTTGCAATTTTTATTGAACCACTAGCAGCAGCAATTAGACAGAATTCAGTAATTAAGGGCATAAAATGCAAGACCGTGGAACATAAAATCAGCCTTTATAAAGATGATGTGTAACTCTTTCTCCAAAATTCACAAACCAATATCTCTGGGGTGATTGAATTGATAAACTCTTTTGCAAGAATATCAGATTACTCAATTAACTGGTCAAAATCTACAGTTCTACCGATTAATTGCTCCCTCCATAATTCCTCTTCTACACCACTGCAATCGGGAAATATAAAATATTTAGGTATTAATGTTTCTCCCAAGCTTGCAGATCTAACTAAATTAAACCATATCCCACTTTTAAAGAAGGTAGAAGATGATCTGGCTAGATGGAAATGTCTACCCATATCACTCATGGGAAGGGTTGCCGCTATAAAAATGATGGTCTTACCAAAAATAAATTATTTATTCTCAATGATCCCAACTAAACCGCCACAAGATTGGTTCAGATCTCTAGATTCATGTATGTCCAAATTCCTTTGGAAAAATAAACCCCCACGTATAAGCTTAAAAACACTACAAAAGACCAAGGATAAAGGAGGACTAGAACTGCCTAACTTTCAGCACTACTTCTTAGCCAACAGGCTTCAGTTTATCTCAGGATGGCTAAAACATACCCTCTTAGATGAACCTTGGCTAGATGTAGAACAAGCACTTTGCAATAATCTAGAGATCTCAGACCTACCATTTATCAGCTCAAACATCCAACGACATGAATGCTTTAAAAGCATCAACATCAGCTCTTCTCTGACAGCATGGTGGGAGTTTCTAAAATTGACAGCGTCTTCATTAATCCCATGCAAACATACACCTATCTGGAACAACCCTGACATATTACAAAACAATAATATGATAAACTTTTCAGATTGGAGTGGTAAAGGAATCAAATATTTAGAACATATACTAGAAGGAACAGAATTTATTTCATTTGACAGACTAGTTACACAATATGGGATCAACAAGAAAAGATTTTTAGAATATCAACAAATTAAATCCATAGTAAAAAAGAAATTTAAACCGGGTCAAGTTGAACTACAAACACCACCAAGTGTGGTTCAATTTCTTACTCTTAAAACCCCCAAATTACTATCCAAAATATACAGAATGCTTTCTAAAACAGATGAATCAATATCACTTCCTATTGCAAAATGGGAAGCAGATTTATCAGTTAACTTAGACCTAAACTTCTGGTCTCAGATTTGCTTAAAAACCTTTCATCTAATTAGAAATCCCAGTCTTCAATTAATTCAATACAAAATATTACATAGAATGCACTATACAGGTCATCGGATGTTCAAGATGGGCTTTACGTCTACCAACAACTGCTCACACTGCCAAACCAATTCACCGGACAATTATATCCACGCTCTTTGGTTCTGTCCACCAGTTAAGAAGATTTGGCGCGAGACATGTGAAGATTTATCAAAGTGTCTGAAATGTAACATTCCAACTTCCCCCTTAGTGTGTTTGTTGGGCAGCTTAGATGATGTCACTTCAGAAAAGAATATCGCCCATATGGTTTTCACTGCCCTATGCATAGCCAAGAAAACAGTCCTCATGAACTGGAAAAATAAAAATAATCTTAATTCTAACCAATATAGAAATTATCTATTAGATTACATTAGTCTTGATACAGCCTCTGCCACCACATCAGATCAATTGCTCTGGGCTCCTTTGATCAGCTCCATCACCTAGTGGGGGTGGGGGGTCATAGTTTGGTCCCGCCTTCACTGTTGTGATTGGTGTGGGGGTAGGGACAGGCTTAGGGCGTCGGGGGGTTCCCCGGAGGCATCTTCCTTGGGGGGCTCAACCCGGGGTAGCGGTCATGTCCGGATAGGGGCTCTGTTGGCTCTCAGGTGACTGTTTCCTCGCGGCTGCGTGCAGCGGGGCTAGGGGAGGGTCTGTGCTGACGGACGTGGGTTACTGACCTGGTAGCCTGGCTGCCCCTGGGTGGGTCCGGGATGGGCGTGAGGTTCTGGGGGCGCTCCGTCTCTGGGCTGGGGCCCGGGCCGGGCCTCGGGGGCTTGGGTCCTGGTTGGTGTCTTGCCGGGGTTGTGGGCGGGTGGGTGCATGGGGGCCCAGCCCTGGAGCAGGGTGCCGCCGGTGCATCGAGCCACCTGGGGGGCTCTTCAACTGGTAGGGAAGATTGTCACATCTTGCAGGAGCTTTCCTCTCCTCAGGGGCTCTCTCTGCAGGAGGGGGAGATACAGGAGAGGTGGAGGAAGATCTCAGCCTGGGTGTTTATTGTCTTATGTAGTCTGGAAGAAGAGTGGATGGTGGGGTGGGTGCAGTTTTCTCTGTGGTGGGGTTGGGTGGACTGTCCTGGGCTCTGTGGGGCCGGGGGGCGCTGCTGCGCTGGGCCCCGGTCTGGATGGGCCTGGGCCCCCTTTCCCTGGTGGGCCGCGGAGTATGGGGGTGCCTACTGGGGTCAGCGGGGGAGCTGGCCCCAGGGAGGGGTCACTTGCCCCTCCCTTCCTTCCCTCCCCATCTCCAGCTGCCTCCCTCTTCCCGCTCCACCACAACCACCCACACATGCAGGACCTTGGAGTAGGGGTATGTCACCAGGGTGCAGAGGAGGCCACCCCCCCCCCCTGTCCCCTTCTGGCTGCCTCTGCCTCAATTTTATCCCACAACTTAGACATTCACATTACTCACACTCTCATTACACATACATATAGGATCTTGGGGGTGGGCACGATACACGGAATCCAAAGTACCATCAGGGTGTACACCCCACCCCTGGCATCGTTGCCCACCTCTCAATGTTAAATACACGTAGACATTGAGGGCCAGCAGGAGGGACCATGCGCTTACCTGCTGCTCTCTGGCAGGTAGCTCCATGCCCTCCTGGGTTTTAAATGCACCTTAGAACACACATGCATCAACACTACAATGAGCGGGTGGAGGGAGGTTTGGAGTCTTCTCTCACCCCCATTCTCTGCGACCTGCTGGAGCGGGGGGGCTAGGAGGAGGAGTTGGCCGTCCGACTGCGGTCTGGAGTGTGAGGCCTCCCTGCTGCTGCGGAGTCGGGGCGGTCTGCTTCCCCCCACCGCAGGGAAAAGGGTAACACCACCTTGGTCTGGGTGCAGTTCCCCCCCTCCAGGGGCAAGGGTACCTAGACCCGGGGCTTAGAGTACGCTTGGGGAGTGTGATTGTGTGTACAGCGTCTCTTTATGTCTGTCTCCACGTTGGTTGAGTGTGGAGTAAGTGTATATGAGAGCATGAGGGTGGGAATGGATGTTTGTATATGTGTGTGCCTGTATTTCTGTGTCTATATGTCAGGTTGGGTGTCAGGCGCCACCTCTCTGGGGACATCTTAGGCCCTCCAAGGTATGGAGGCCTATCTCCCCCTACCACCACTTCCCCTGCCAGTGGCGGACTCCCTCAGACATCGGTGCGTTGGTGGTTCTTTGTGTCCGGGGATGGGCGTCCAGGTACACACCGGCTCACTCCTTGGCGGTCGCTTATCGGGGCCTGGAGCCTGGGGCTTGCTCGGGCCACTTCGGAGGTGGGGTGCCCCCGGCCTCTCGGCCTGGGGCTCGGTCACTCAGGCACGGCTGGCTGCCGGCGGAGCTCACGGGCGCGTCACTGCAACTCCCCCTGGCTTCTGCTCCGCGGCTGCTGAGTGAGCCCTCATCTGGGACTCTCCTCAGCTCTTTCTGGGACAGTGGCGCGGCTGCCCCTCTGTTGGTCTTCCTTGGTCTCTTGTGTTCTGGGGGCCTCTGGATGTCTGGAGTTTTGATCTCCTCCATACCTGCTTCATGCCCTGGAGGACGGGGCTGTGGCCCCCCCACACCCTCTAGCAGATCATTACATGAAGGAACATTTTAAAAAACAAAAAACAAGCCTATCCATGCTCACAGGTGTACACACGGGTGATCACACCCACAAACTACACCCTTTTTGGCTCCTACCTCAAAGCACACTGTGTTCTGTTGATCTTATGTGCTGCACAATAATGTTTAATATTTAGCATTTACTGTCATATTCCCATATATCATTGTGATGTTGTTTATTCTATTACTCTTGTTCTCTTCTGCTTGTTTTCTTTTTTCTTTCTCAGCAGGTGACCCAGGTGATTGATATATGCATTTTTTTTTCTTTTTTTCTTCTTTTTTTTCTTTTTCTGCTCATTCTGTTGGTTTTTGGTTTTTGCCCTTCTCCCCCGTCCCTCTTCTCAGCTGTTTCTCTTTCCCTCTTTCTTTCTCCCCTTCTTTCCCCCAGTCAAGTCTGTCCCATATTCAGTAAGTGAAAATAAAATAAACAATAAAAGGTGAATCAAATGGACCATTACGGCAAGGCTGGGATGGTCAATTTGGTAAAGTAAAATCCGTTGGGCATCTTTCTTTGCCTTTAGACAACAATTCTGATGGCAAAAGAGCCAAACGGGAAGGGCAAAAAAAAAAAAAAAAAAAAAAAAAGATGATGCCCCACCGCTTCTCCACACGGTGCCCAATTTTGACCTCAAAGGGTCCAAAACAGTCCACGCCTGCTGAATAAAAGGCAGGTTTGTAAAGGCGGAGGCACGCAACTGGCAGGTCAGCCATCTTGGGAACAGTTGGTCGGGCTCTCCATCTGCAACACTCCAGACAGGTCCTTTGAAAATGCTTAACTGCTTCCCGGCCTCTCAGGATCCAATGAGTGCGCCGAATCTCCGCGAAGACCCTCTCTGGCCCTGGATGACGCAGGCGACTGTCGACATCCTGGATGAGCAGGCGGGTGACTGGATGTGTTGGATCCAAAACTAAAGGATGGGAGTTGGTAAAGGCGAGATCTTCGGAGCGGCGAAGATGTCCACCTACACGGATGACCTCATTTTCGTGGTCGAACTCAGGGGATAGTGCAAGGAGACGACTGCTGCAACTGATAGATTTCCCCTGCTTAAGGAGTCGGTACTCCTCAGGGAAGCTCTCCTGTTGAGCTTCTCTCAGGACGTGCATCTCTGCTCGAATATAGTCATAAGCTGATGAAGTTCCACCGCCTTTAGCCGCCCGGTGCAACTGCGTAATAGCAGCTTCCAGCAGCTGTATCCAGGTGTCATATTTGCTGAAGTTCGAGGTGGTGGGGTCAAAGGTGGTAGAAACTCCACAAAAGGTCTCTTTACGTAGCTCAGATGTGCCTGGAGGCTCAGCCAGGGTGCCGCTTGGCTCTGGAGGCCACTGTTCTAGACCTAGCAGCAGGAAAGGAGGCCCATCACTCCATCTGTTGGGTCTGGTCAGCTCTGGAAGGGACTTCCCACGGGTTATATCATCCGCGGGGTTCTGGGCTGAATCCACTACGGGGCCTTTTGTACAACTACAAAATATATACTTGAAAGATGTTTTACTTTCAAACATTGAACTATGATTGATGACCCATTTGCTGATGAACAAAAAAATTTGGACAAAGCTGAATGTGAAACAGACAATTTCAATTAAACTTACAAAAGAGCAGTGATGGGAATAACGGCGTTATAAGTAACGGCGTTACTTTTTTCAGTAACGAGTAATCTAACCAATTACTATTCCTATCGTTACACCATTACCGTTACTAACAAGAAAATGCGGTACGGTCACATATTATTCAACAAACAGATGGTTGAAGCTGTGTTCAGCTTACTGCACCTAATATCAGTTGCACGGAAGTAGCTGTCTACATAAGTAATCTGGGCGCTACAGCTTTAAGCAGCTGCACTCCTGCGGACGGCAATCACTTTCTAGCAGATTATCACTTTTTGGCACAACACCTGTAGCTAAGGGGGCAAAACCAATGACTGTAGAAAACATGGACGACACGACAGCTCCCAAAAAATTAAGCCAAAATGTCTCTATCGCCCCCTGGTGTCTGGCTGCATTATAGGTCATAAACCCCGCCTCCTCCATGATGGGACTGGGGTCAGACTAAAATAAATTAATTCTCCTCAGATAAATTTTTTCCAAAGATTCTTTCTTTTGTTATCAATATTTCTCATCATGCTGATATATGTCCAAGGGGTCTCCTTTCCCATAAGTTTGATTCTAATTTCTACCGCGGTGATGTTAAATTGGGGTGTAATGTTATCATAAGAGCTTTGACTGACAGCTGCAGTCATGGGGAAACTTGCGTATCTCTGTTCGGGAATAGCAGATAGAGCGTAGGCTCTGAGAGGAGGGCCAGCGTTTACGTTACAAAACCACGACTGACTGTTTTAACCTGACAGCCTGAGGTGTTCTTCAGTAAACTGGACTACCCGACAGAAGGACCCGAGGCCCCGCTGCACTTTTTCAGTAAGTTAAACGTGTTTGTAAGCTAATCCATAACTACCGTCCTTAGCTAGGTTCTGAGACCTAGCTAGCTAAGATGTGCACTTGGCTGTCTGGGAAACTTGTTTTGAATGAATTTACCCCGACTAAAGAAATCAAGAGAAACGCCCCAGGCTGCTCTGTCACTAATTACCGTTACTGTACTTTTATTACAAGTGTTATACTGTAAAAGCAACAGGCTGCACTCTGCTTCAGCTCCTGTGCAGAGCTGATTATTAAATATCTTGAAACAGCAGCATATTTTCAGTGTCTTGCCACATCTTTAAAGACAGTAAAACCATTTTTTTCTGTAAAAAAGCTTGTACTTCAGTAACTCCTTATTAATCAGTAACTATGGATTAAACTGTAGAACTGAAAGAAATGTAAGAGAAGAACTTCAGATCCTGGGTGTGTGAGAACAGAGAAGGATCAGCTTTATTTTAAATTTGAGAGAAACTTTATATTTCAGTTTGTGATGATTCTGTTGTCTTTGTGATTACAGGAGCTGCTGTCAGATTCAGACCTCAGCACCACCCAGTCAAAGCAGACAGATCATCCAACATGTTCACATGTTAACTGCAAAATTAACTGATGAAAACAGTACAAAGGTTAAAGTACCACATGTGCTGTCAGTGAAAGCTGCAGCTGTTTTATTGATCAGAATCAGAAAGGGTTTTATTGCCAAATGTTGAGCAGGTTTACAACATTAGAAAATTGCTGCGGTACTTAGTGCAAATAAAGTTAAAGACAAAAAGTCAAAAGGATTAATCACCCCTGTAACTGTGCCACTATATATCAGCACTAACAAGACCTCAGTTTGGTGTTTCCAAACCGTTTGGTTTTGGTTTGGTGTTTCAGAGAGCTGCAGATCTCAGACCTGCACAGCTTCTGTTTTAAACACTTGATGTACTCAGCTGCATGAAGAGCACAGCTAAATGCAGCTTCATGCAGCACAGCTTCATGCAAGGGAAAAGGCACAGCCACATAGTCCAGGTGTGAGTGGGCTCTGTGTAGGAGGTACAGGATGGCATCCTCCACTCCGACATCCGCCTTGTAGGCGAACTGTAGTGGGAACCAGTATGCTGGGTTGTTTGGCTAGCTGCAGTGAAACAACAAAAAAACAGCTTTAAGCCGTAATGTTTGGGTTTGTAGAGCAATTTATAAATGAGAACAGTGTAGAGGACAGTCTGTTTGAGTCACCATACTGAGAAGCTGGAGTCCAACACTCCAGCTTTTCCGTGACAGGCCGGGTGCAATGAGCCATGCAATCAGCTGGCAAAGGAATTGTTCACAAGATGTGCTCAGTTCACATCAGATCAGAATCTGACTAAGCATAAGCAATAAGCAAGGAAATTATGTGGATCATTTTGTGCAATAAAATAGTCTTCCATTTCCCAAGCACATCCAAATGGTTAACAACATAACAGGTTACTATATCAACATCATGCCACAAATAACTGTTTCTTACACGATCAGAAATCCTAATATCCATTTGCATGTACAGAGGAAAAAAAGGATCTCCACCTTTCACTCTCCTTCACTTGTATTTGGAGGAAACTTGAGGAAACCTGGTCTTTTTAGGAGAGACGGCATCCATCTCACTCCCATCATCTCTCCAAAACCCCATCCCCTTGGAGATAGTGTCTTCTCCCAAACAGAAAAAAATCTAAAAAACAGCAAAAAAACTTACTTGCTTGACTTAAATATAAAGTTTCAAAGAAAGAACTATACAGGATCCTTAACAGCACTAAAGAGTAAAACGATTATTAAACATTAGGTCTCTCTCTTCAAAGTCTCTGTTAGTACATTAGTTAATAACTGATCAACAAGTCAATTTACTCTGCCCTACAGAAACCTGGTTACAGAAGGATGATTATTTTAGCTTAAATGAATGAAGTCATGCTAACTATCAGAATCTTCAAAGCACATGCTGAGGGATTGTGTGGCAACAATTTTTCACACCAGCTTATTAATCAACCAAAGACCAAGACAGACTTTGAATTCATTTGACAGCCTGACGCTTAGCCTTTTCCACCCTAGCTGAAAAATTCAAAAAACAGTCGTATTTTTTATTCTCTATCAGCTACCTGGGCCTTACACAGAGTTTCTGTCTGATTTCTCAGACTTATCTGATTTTATGCTCAGCTCAGATAAAATAATTATTGTTGGTGATTTGATAATTCACCCATTGTTATCATTTTCAGTGCCCTGTACCAACACAGAGCAGAGCAGCTACCTGAACGCTACTCCAATAGAGGTCGATTATCTTGTTAATACTATTTTACCTCCTCAGTAAGTATGACTCTGGATACTGTAAGAGTGCCTCAAATCAGAAGTGCTCGACTCCCTGGTATACCTTTCAAACATGTAGCTTAAAACAGATAACTCATAAGCTGAAGAGGAAATGGTGTGTCAAATTTAGAAGATCATCATTTAGCTTGGAGAAATTGTTTGCTGCTTTATAAAAAAAAAGTCATCTGTAAAGCTAGAACATCTTACTAGTCATCACTGATTGAAGAAAATAAGAAGAACCCCAGGTTTCTCTTCAGCACTGTAGCCAGGCTGAAAAAAAGTCAGAGCAATGTTGAGCCAACCATTCCTTTAACGTTAACTAATAACAACTTCTTGAACTTCTTCACAAATAAAATTTTAACCATTGGAGAAAAAATTACTCATAATCATCTCACAGATGTAACATTATCTACAGCTACTTTCAGTACCATTGATATTAATTTAGAGTCTTGTTCTCCAACTGATCTTACTGAGTTAACTTCAGTAATTACTTCCTCAAAACCAGTCAGAGTACATGTACCACTGGTGGCACAAGGGCTAACTCTAGTGGTACACGTGAAGTCTCCCCCAAAATGTAAGATTAAATAATATACCATGTTCTGATTGAGGGATTTCTGATAAATTAAAACTTACAGCTCTGCTATCACTTCCAACAAAAATGAAGACAGAAAACTAAACAGCAGTGGTGTTTGTAGGGTTACTGAGATTTGGCTATAGCTGGTATATAATGATGTGCTATGTGGTCGCAAGCTACACAGCTATGGTTAGCATTAAGGCTGGGTATCGTCACTGATTTCTAGAATCGATTCGATTCCAATTCACAAGGTCCCGAATTGATTTGAATCGGAGAAATTTTGCCTCAGACAGTCAGAAATATTATAATTTTGATCACTTATCAATACATATCTATATTTTTATATCTATAAAAAGAAAGCTGACACTTGTGAGACTTTATCAAAGGTGTGAGCATCACAGCAGATTCCTTTGTGTAAGTAACTGAGGATAAAACACAGAAAAACATGAAGGCGGTTTTCCTGATCTGGGTTTTTTGTAGCTGATGACCTTAAAAATATTGTGCAGTAGATCAAAAACGAAGTGAGGAAGAGCAAAGTTACAGAGGTTGACTAGAGACACAGCTAAGCATTTTGCAATTTTGCATAATTTTAAAAAGTTTAAATTTGTTCAGTGTTGAACAGCAGAAATGAGGCTTTCTTGTTGGAAGTAAGTAAAAAAAAAAAAAACAGCAGCCGACAGCGTAGACTGGTGGGTAATAAGTAGGGGTGGGGTTTTATTATCGATTTAGAGAGAGAGAGCTCTACATGAAGTGTGATTTTATTCTGGTGGAAGCAAAACAGCAAAAGGGGAAATTCGTGAGGATGTTTATGCGAAGCGAAATGTGAAGCGTAGTTTGGATCTTCTTTTGCTGCTGGTTCAGTCAATATTGTTTGGAGAGAGATAAAACCTGCAGCTTCAGAATCTAGCGCAAAAAAAACGTAAACACAAAGCACCCGCTGACGCTTCAAAATCAGTGAGCTGTCGGCTTTAAGCCCCGACGGCGTGTCCGCGTCCGCGATTCAGGATTTTAATGAATCGATATCACGATATCATGATATCAAGCCAGAATTGATTTTAATCGATAAATCGATAATCAAAACCCACTCCTAGTTAGCATAATATAAATACAGTGAAGCTGGAGGATGAACGCAAACTTTTTACCACTTGATAAAAGTTAACGTAAGGGTTCCCGATGGTTAGGGACAAATGCAATCGCATGGCAAGATGCTGTAAACGGACCAAACTTCAGTCAGGAGAACAACTGAGATAATTTACCCACAATACGAGGTTAGTCATTAATATACTGCTGCATGGGCTGGGCTGTAGTTACATCGTAAGGTTTTAAAAACTGAGCTTTAGAATAAATAGTGGCAATAAAAAACTGAGAGAAGCCAACCGTGATCACTGACTGTTTTTAGGGGCTTTTTCAGATTAAATAGAACAAGATACAAAGCATTAAAACATGTTAAATACACAACAGCCTTAATAAACAGAGAGTGGTTTGGGCCCGGAAGCAGGGTTCATACATCATCACTTAAAGACCGGTTATCCCACCTGCTATGAATGTTTTAATGCAGTACAGTTGTTATTATTACTATTATTATTACTTTTATGTCAGTAATAAGTATGGTACTGTAAGAGCCATATATCTTATGAGGTGGTACTTATTGTGAAAAGTTTGACCCACTGCTCTAAACCATCAACATATCTTTTAGACCCCATTCCTACAAGACTGCTCAAAGAAGTTCTACCATTAATTAATGTTTCAATCTTAATATTATAAATAAATATATATGACCTATCTCTAATAATCTCCTATGTACCACAGGCCTTGGAGCTGGCAATAGTTAAACTTTTAGTTAAAAAGTCATCTCTAGACCCAGCAGTCTTAACTAATTATAGGCCAATCTCCAACCTTCCTTTCATATCGAACATTCGATAAAGAGTAGCTGTCAAACAGCTAACAGATCATCTGCAGAGGAATGGCTTATTTGAAGCGTTTCAGTCAGGTTTCAGAGCTCATCACAGCACAGAAACAGCTTTAGTGAAGGTTACAAATGATCTTCTTATGGCCTCTGACAGTGGACTCATCTCTGTGCTTGTCCTGCTAGACCTCAGTGCAGCGTTCGATACTGTCGACCATAATATCCTATTAGAGCGATTAGAACATGCTGTAGGTATTACAGGTACTGTGCTGCAGTGGTTTGAATCATATTTATTTAACAGACTCCAATTTGTTCATGTAAATGGAGAGTCCTCTTCACATGCTGAGGTTAATTATGGAGTTCCACAGGGTTTAGTGCTAAGACCAATTCTGTTTACATTTTAAATTCTTCCTTTAGACAGTATTATCAGAAGGCATAACATACATTTGCACTGCTATGCTGATGGCACCCAACTTAATTTATCCATGAAGCCAGGTAACACACACCAATTAGTTAAACTGCAGGAATGTCTTAAAGACATAAAGACCTGGATGGCCGCTAACTTTCTGCTCCTTAATTCAGATCAAACTGAGGTTATTGTAATTTGCCCTGAAAATCTTAGATATATGGTATCTAACCACTTTGGATGGCATTACCTTAGCCTCCAGTAACACTGTGAGAAACCTTGGAGTCCTTTCTGACCAGGATATGTCCTTCAATGCACATTTTTTCTTTCCCCCCCGGTTCCGGATTGCTGCTCATGCAGTCGACCGGCCAGTCAGCTGAGCAGTTTTGTGTTCTTTTTCTAACTTTAATGCTCTTTTCGTTGTTGTTTTTCGCCGTCTACTCGGTATATTTGTATTATTTTCCTTTTCCTAATTTTTGTGATTTTCTGACTTGTTTTCAACACTCGACATGACCCCAAGGCTCACCTACAGCAGGGACTCCCTCATCCAGCAGTGGCAGCAGCTGCAGCCCAGCCTCCGGATTTTCCGCTCCGCTCCTATGGACTGCTTTCCCGAGGAAATACTCCGTGGACACGGAATTCGAAAAACTCACAATAACAAGGCAAACAGGAGAGGATTAAAGAAGAGTGGGGTGAGAGCCAGACTCAAGAGCCAGACACACAAACAACAAGCGCTCCCGTCCATTATCCTTGCTAATGTGCAGTCTGTCCGCTCCAAGCTGCACGAGCTGCAAGCCTGCGTCAACCACCTGTTGAGTATAGAACTGCCTCCGTTCTGGAATTTACTAAATCGTGGTTAAACAACAGCGTCGATGACAGCACACTGCACATTGGTGGCTTTTCACCACCCCTTCATCTGGACAGAGACCGTGAATGCACCGGGAAGCAACATGGTGGCGGTGTGTGTCTGTATGTAAACAACAGCTGGTGCTCTACAGTCACTGTGAGGGAGAAGCTGTGCACTACAGACATCGAGCTTCTGGCTGTTTCCCTGCGCCTCTACTACCTCCCCAGAGAATTCCCAAAGCTTTTCATCATCTTGGTGTACATCCACCCCAGAGCTGATGCAGCTAAAGCTACAGAGTACTTCACCAACACTCTGTACGAACTGGAACAATTATCACCAGACTCTCCTAAATTCATCCTGGGTGATTTCAACCACTGCTCCCCTGACAAGTCGTTTAAAGGATACCAACAGTATGTTACATGCAGCACACGTCAGGGAAAGACTCTGGATAAATGTTATGGCTCTGTACCAGATGCATTTAAAGCCCTACCCCTCTCGGCTCAGCAGACCACCACACCATCCTGCTGGCCCCTGCTTACACCCCAGTCATTAAGAGGATTAAAAAGTTCACCAAAAACATCAAGCAGTGGAAAGCGGAAAGTATCCTCACCCTACAAGGATGTTTCGAAGCCACTGACTGGGACAGCTTTCTTTCTTCCTCTGATGACATTGACGAAGGAAATCCTTAATTAAAAAAAGAGGATTTTCTTCACCGGCTCTGCACTGGATGAAAAGGAGGTCAACAGGGAGGTCAAGAGGTCCATAAAAACTGCTAAACTGGAGTACAAAAACACTGCTGAAAAAAAATTCACCACAGCGGACCTCCGCTCAGCCTGCAGGGCAACTAGGAAGTTCCGGACTCTATTTCAACACTCAGTCAACAGTCACACCGTCCCGCAGCTGTGGAAACACTCCACAGTCATCCCCATCCCCAGAAGAAACAACCCAACGTCTCTGAATGATCTTCGTCCTGTGGCCCTCACCTCCCTGGTGATGAAGGCCATGGAGAAGATCATAAATCAGCACATCATAAGAGCAACTGATCCCCTGATGGACCCACTCCAGTTTGCTTACCGTGCATGCAGAGGCATCGATGATGCAAAAATCTTCATCTTGGACTCCATCCACAAACATCTGGAGCTCCCTGACTGCTCCGCCAGACTTCTGTTTGCTGGTTTCTCATCAGCGTTCAACATTCTGCAGCCTCATATCCTGGCCACTAAACTTTCCTCCCGATTTCACCTGGATGATCAGCTAATCCTGTGGATATTGGACTTTTTGACCAACAGGACTCAGAAAGTTCGGGTCAACAACTCTCTTTCTTCTCTCCGTTCCACCTCCACTGGCTCCCCCCAGGGCTGTGTGCTCTCCCCCCTGCTCTTCATCCTCTACACCGATGACTGCAGATCCACACAGCCCAACTGTCACCTGGTTAAATATGCTGACGACATAGTTCTCCCGTCAATGCTGTCAGGCCCCTCACAACACCACGGGCCCTCTCTTTAGGTGTTTGTAGAGTGGTGTGACAGCTCCAAACTTAAACTGAACATGAGCAAAACCAAAGAGATGGTGGTGACCTTCTCCAGTAGGCACAGGGATCTGGCTGCTTTAGTCACCACCACCATCCATGGGAAGCCAGTGGAGGTAGTTGAGGAGTACAAATACCTGGGAACCATTTTTGACAACCTCCTCAAATTCTCTGCCAACACAGAGGAGATTCTCAAGAGGTGCCACCAACGGCTATACCTCCTTAGGAAACTCAACTCCTTTGGAGTCAACACACCCATCATGATGACTTTTTACTCTGCTTTCCTGGAAAGCATCATGACCTCCATCACCTGCTGGTTTCACTCCCTCAGCCTTCAGAACAGGAACATACTGCAGCACACTGCATCAGTATGCTCTAAAATCATTGCCCTGCCTGTCAGAACTCTGGCACAGGTTTTCAGTCTACAGGCTCTTAGACAGGCAGCCAAAATCATCAATGACCCCTCTCACATTCTTCACCCCGCATTCCAATGGCTCCCCTCTGGGCGACGCCTCTGCTGCATTTCCTGTAGGACTGAGAGGCGGAGAGCCACGTTTGTCCCCAAAGCCACTCTGCCTTTTAACTCCAGCCGATAAGAACATTTCCCACACCAGAAACATAAACTACTCTACACTCTTTTTATACTGCCGACACTTTATTCACTTTTAGTCACTTACAGTTATTTATTCACCTATTCAATCACTTTAATTTTAAAACTGTGTAATTTTAAAACTGTGTATATAATGTATATTCTGTGTGTATTTATTATCTCACTCTTATTGCCTGTTTATGCCCTGTCCTTATCTTCAACGTCATGCTGCTCTGTTGTATCTTAATTGCCCCTTGGGGATAAAAAAAAGTCTTTCTGATTCTGATTCAAATTAAACAAATATGTGCTTTTTTCCATTTGTGCAATATCTTTAATTAGAAATATTCTGTCTCAGACTGAGGCTGAAAAATTAGTTAATGTATTTATTACTGCTATGCTGGACTACTGTAATTCCTTATTTAGAATTTCCTAAAAATTGCCTGAAAAGCGTTTAGTTAATCCAGAATAGTGCAGCAAGAGTACTGACAGGGACTAGAAAGATTTCTCCTGTATTGGCTTCCCTTCATTGGCTTCCTGTTAAATCCAGAATTGAATTCAAAATTCTGCTCCTCACATACAAGGTCTTAAATAATCAGGCCCCATCTTATCTTAAAGAGCTCATAGTACCATATCACCCTATTAGAGCACTTCGCTCTCGCACTGCAGACTTACATGTTGATCCTAGATCATTTAAAAGTAGAATGGGAGGCAGAGCCTTCAGTTTTCAGGCCCCTCTTCTATGGAACCAGCTTCCAGTTTGGATTTGAGAGACAGACACTATCTCTACTTTTGAGATTAGGCTTAAAACTTTCCTTTTTGCTAAAGCATATAGTTAGGGCTAGATCAGGTGACCTTGAATCCTCCCTTAGTTATGCTGCAAAAGGTATAGGCTGCTGGGGGATTCCCATGATGCATTGAGTATTTCTTCTTCACTCACCTTTCTCACTCACTATGTGTTAATAGACCTCTTGCTTCCACAAGCATGTCTTTTCATCCTGTTTTCCTTCTCTCACCCCAACCAGTCGCAGCAGATGGCCCCGCCCCTCCCTGAGCCTGGTTCTGCTGGAGGTTTCTTCCTGTTAAAGGGGAGTTCTTCTTTCCCACTGTTGCCAAAGTGCTCACTCATAGGAGGTCATATGATTGCTGGGTTTTTCTCTGTGTGTATCATTGTAGGATCTACCTTATAATATAAAGTGCCTTGAGGCGACTGTTGTCGTGATTTGGTGCTGTATAAATAAAATTGAATTGAGTATTTGGGCTTCACTTTACCTCCCTTCTAGTATGAAATAATCCAGTCAGAGAGATGATGTAAGGAAATAAAGGTCTCCAAAAAGTATAGCATCTCGTCCTCAGAGCCTCCTTTTTTTTCTTTTTGTCCATCACATGCATTCACTTATTTTTCCTGCAGATATGCTGATGGAATTCACAATCATGCTTCAGTAAGAAACTTAGTTATCCACAATCTCGTTCTTTCAGTCATCACCCAGTGCTCTTGACCATAGGTGAGGGTAGGAATGTAGAACGACTGGCAAATCAAATGCTTGGATTTTATGTCTTTCTACACCACAACAGACCGTCAAAGTGTCCACATTACTGCAGCCGCAGCCCCAATCCATCTGTTGATCTCCTGCTCCCCTCACTCTTGAATAAGACCCCGAGATAGTTCAATTCCTCCACTTGTGGCAAAAACTCATCAATGAACCAGAGTGGGCACTCCAGCCTTTTCTGGCTAAATACCATTGCATCAGATTTGGAGGTGCTGATTCTCATTCCCGCTGCTTCACACTCAGCTGCAAACTGCTCACATGCAAGCTGGAGGCCACCACCTGATGAAGCCAACAGAGCCACATCATCTGCAAATAGCACAGACAAGATTCTGAGACCACCAAAAAACCAAACTGGAAGCCTTCTTTAACTTGACTACGCCTAAAAATTTGGCCAATAAAAAGTATGAACAGAATTGGTGACAAAGGGCAGCCCTGGCGGAGTCCAACACCTACTGAGAATGGGTCAGACTTATTGCCGGCAATGTGGACCAAAGTCTTTCGATGGTTGTTTAAGGACTGACTGGCTTGTAGCAACAGGCCAGACATTTCATACTCCTGGAGCAACTCCCACAGAATATTCTGACGGATCAAAGTCAAAGTCAAAGTCAACTTTATTTGTCAATTCTGCCACATGTACAGGACATACAGAGAATAGAAATTTCGTTACTCTCAAACCCTAGATGAAATAGCAATGAACATTTAAATATAAGAGAGTGATTAAAAAATGCAAATAAAATAATTAAAAAGTAAAAATTTAAATAAATACAATACAAATTAACAAGAAAGCTATACAATATACAATATACAGTATTCAGGTAAGGGTAAATGACATTGAGTGTAAAATGCAGTCGAATGCCTTCTCTAAGTCCACATGTGGTTTTTGGACTTGCAAAAAGCATTTGCCATGAGAGACCCTACCAGGGGGCAAAAGTCCCAGCATAGACCCTGGTATCCCAGGGGACACACAAACCGCTCCACCCCTATAAGGCAGAGATTCACGGAGTAGAACAGCAAACCAATAACACAAACATAAAAAGAAAAAGAAATGAAAAACATCATAGTATAGTCTTAAGTGTATTGTGGGTTTGCCACCACTTATCACAGCCACTACACATTTATCATCCTCAGTGCTCTGATCAACCCTGTAATGCTAAAACATTATCAGTACAACAAATCATAAATAAACAGTTATGGTCAGGCATCACATCTTATTTTTTCTTTTATATCATGTCCCTTTTCACCAAGGATCACTCCACTGTGTTTCATTACCTTTATTATGAGTCAAATAACTGACTTAAATGTAGGACAATGGTCACCAAAAATTCCTGCAGCATTTATTTTTAAATGACACTGAGCTTTAATACTTAATACTTAATTTTTTAAGAGTTGGAATGTAACATACTGTTCACAAGAAAAAGAGATTGCTTTTTTTATCACCAGAGCCAAAATGAATTGGATCATAAATATAAATATACTATGTTGTTTAATTCTGAGGTGACGATTAGTCATCACACAATTTTCCTTCAAATCTTCACATTTGTCACAATTTATTGCACTTTACATTTCTGATTGATCAAAAGGTCTTTTTAAACAGTGTGCCTCATATATACATAAATAAAAACACCAATTTGACATCCTATCAATGTTAATTAATGGTCCATCTGTATGCTGGCCACTTCTCAATTCTTTTCCAAATAATGTAGTCACTTCCTATTGACACCGTGCAATGAAATGCTTCTTGATTTGCAGAATGTGCTGTTGTTGGTCTTCCAATTACTCTCCTTCCATCTGCCCTCTTGCTCACACACCACCTCCCTCACCCATCTTCCCCTTTCTCTTCATGCTGCTCTGGGAATGCCATGGGGTGATAGATTTCTGGCTCTCCAACTGTGTGGCTGCAGGACAGGGGCGGTCACTTTTAAGCCCAACATCAGCACTTTGTCTCTGCCAGAGCTGTCAGTGCTGACTGCTCGGTACAAAGAAAAAGAAGAGAGAAGCAGAGATAGAGGGAGGGGAGAATGACAGAGCGGGCTGATGGTGAGGCGGACATAGTGAGAGATGGGCACCTGATGAAGGAAATGAATAGGTGGAGGAGACTTAGCAGACAGGAGATGGAAAGAGAGATGAAGGAGAAGAGACAAAGTGCTTGTCTCTTCTGTCATGCCACAGCTAAGAAAGGCCCTGTAGACACAAATATTTGTGTGTGAATGTGTGCATGAGTGTGTATTTATATCTCAGAGCAACAAAAAATGTTATTACAGCAAAGCAAGTGTGAGGACTAGAGAAAGGACTTCTGTTCACAATCTGTTCATGTGTGGCTAATGCAAGTCTACATTCATGTAGAATATCACTGCAGGTGGTATCCTATCTTTTTTTATCTCACTATACAAACAACTTAGGTACTTGTTAAAAACATTTTAAGTGAGGTGCTGACTGAAAATTATATTTCAGTTCATAAACACAAACTGCATGTGCATAACCAACACTCTCAGGGAATGCAAGAAACACAGAATGTGCATGCAAAAACACAATGAAAGATATTTTATTCACTTTTATTTATATAACAGCAAACCAAGTAAACCCATATGGAAAAGAAATAGAAAAAACTTATAAAAGACTTGCATAAGATTTGGCTTGCTTCATATAGTGAATCATATAAGGCTTATATGATTTACTCATGAAAGTGGCCACTTTCTCATTACTTTCATATATTGTTGTAGTAAGTATCTAAAACATACAAGTTTCATTTATATAATTTTTCAAGGGATCTTATATCTGTTTTCACTCTTGTATGCTTTTTATACAAGTTTCACACAAGACAGATACAAACATTATAATTTTTATATATATATCTTTTCCATATGGGAATGGGCACTTCGTGTTGCATGATAAAGACCATAAATTGATGCTTTTATCAAGGAGTGGAGTTGAATGTCGCTACACATAAAATCTTGTTAAATAATATTAAAAGCAGTTAAATAATCTAGGAGAATCCTGATGTTGATCTGAATGGGCAATGAGATATATACATGTCACCAGGTTCTGTCAGACAAATCATATTTATTAATATTATACATCTGTGTTGTAGCCTGCAGCTTACTGGCATTGATCTTATTCAGGACCTGTCTCATCTTTGTGTACTGCCTCACTAAAATAAGGTAAATACAGGCAGCTGTGTTTTTCTAATGTTTTGTGATCTGCAGAACATCTGGAATAATGATGTTCACATCACAGTTGATTGACTGCAACAGCACCAGTCTCAGTCACTCAGTTTTTTCAACACTGGATCTTTTTTTTTTCTAATTGTGAAATACAAATTGTGAGTGAACTAAACAGTGTTAACACTGTGTTGTGGTGTCTCTTCTCATGCCATGTGCACATGCAGGTGGATGACTATGTAGGAGCCAGAAGGAAAAGGGAGCATTAGACTCAATATCAGGTTAGTTGTGAGCCACAGGGTTTGTCGTTGTCTTTTTTTTTTTTCTTTTTTTTTCGTTTTAAACCCAGCATACAGGGTTTAAGAAATCTGTCACGGTACTGGGTCATGTGACCCAGTGTTTCAGTTTCATTGTATTTTGTTTTCTATTCGTGTTCTAGTTTGAGTTTAGTTTACCTTATTAAGTGCTACGATGCCTAGATTGCTGTGTTAGTCCTTTGCTTTGCAGATCTTTTTGCGTCTTCTTCCCTGTTCTAAGTCTCCCTGCTTTATTTCTACCCATCATGCTTTATGTGTCTGTGGTGCTGGTTAAATTTATGTCACGTCTGTGTCTCGTAATATTTCCTGTTTATTTTGGAAGTCTTGTTTCCATGTTCTATGTACTTAGCTTTCGCTTCCACGGTGGCGTCATTATGTTCATTCCAGTCAGCTGTTTTCCTCATGTGTCTCCACTTCCCCTGATCACCTTGTGTGTGTATTTAAGCCCTCAGTCTTCCTGTGTTCAGTGTGGTGTCGTCTGTGTTCCTTTCCCCATGTCTAGGTTTAGACTTCATAGCGGCCCTTCATGTTTTATAGTATTTTCACCGTTCATAGCTTTCACAGTCTCTCTAGTCTTGTAATAGTTTATACATAGTTTTCTTAGTCTGGTCTCAACCAGTTTGTTTAATTTTTGTATGCTCTCTTATCAGCCCTAAATAAGGGCTTGTTTTTCGTTAAAGTAATTCCGTCTCCTCGTCACTGTCCGCACCTGACTCCTCCACTCATTCTCCATTCGGTCTGCCTCGCGGAAACCATGGCAAAATCTGGGTAAAACATTTTTTTTTTTTTTATTACAATTATTCTTTTTTTTTTTTTTTTTTTTTTTTTGGAGGTCAAAACGTCTTGGGAGGGGTGCCAGATGTTTCTGGTATTCAGGAAAAGCTGTGAAACAACTGAACGTTTTTAAAAGGTATAAAAAATGTGCCAGATGGCAGTCAAAATTCCACCAACCAATTTTACCATGAATCTTACATGTCTGACAAACACAAAAAATATATATTATTATATGACATTGAGGAAGGATTTGTTTTTCCTCCTTTTTGTCTGCCCTCTTTTATATATTTCCTCCCTGGCTGCCGTCCTAGCTTTGAAGATAAATTACCAGAGGAAGTATGTGGGGGGGGAAAAAAAGCATCTAAATACAGCAAAAACATTACTTTGTGTAAGTGATCATGTTTAAAACAATTTGAAGCCACAGAGCAATGCTGTGATAATACTGACATATAAACTGACTACATTTACAAAAAGAAGTCATGCTAATTAATTTGATTGAGACCACTGCATTGCCTCCATGAGGGTGGGCTCCGTTCTGAAAAACAAAAAAGTTGAATTAGACTGAAGTTTTTCCAAAAGGCAATATGGTGTCCTCCACCTGTCAGTTGGTCCTGCTATGTGCACGTGTATGTTCCAGGTAAACTCTGTGGCTTAACTTTAACTTATTATGGGAGATTTAAAAAAAAAAAAAGCTTTTTGCTATGGCAGCTTTCCAGAGATTTCACAGCAGTTACAAAGTTCAGCAGTTACACATTTTACTGTCATCTAAAAAGATCTCAAACACACAGATCTCTTTGTAGCAAATTATTAAACAAGCATATTAAATATAATATGTACAGGTGGAAGGATTCAGGCCTTTTCTGTTAGGATGCCTGGGTCGTCGACCCAGGGTTTTTGAGTTTTTGATATTATTTATACTTCCTAGTTTTTGGTTTCTTTGAGTTCCGTCTTATGGCTTATGTCTCTGTCGTCTTTAGTTGCTCTGTCTCCCCTATCACCTGCATCCCCTTGTCTAGTTCGCGTCTATGTGTATCTTAAGTTCCTATATCCCCGTGTTCAGTCAGTGTTTGTGTCTGCCCTGTTCCCACGTCTCTGTTCCCTTTGTAGTGCCTGCATGTGAGTCTGTGTCTTTGTTCAGTCTGTGTTATGTGTTTCCTGTTTTACTTTGAAGGTCTCTGTCTTTTCTCAGTGTGTTCAGTTTATGCTTCTTTGGTCTCGTCAGTTCTGATTTGCCCCAGCTGTGTTTCCCTCCTGTTACCCATTCCCTGATTGCTCCCTCTGTGTATTTAAGCCCTGTGTTTCTCTGTGTCCGTGTCGCGATCTACCGTTTTCCTAGCTGTGTGTTCTGTCATTCCTCCTGGTGTAAGTTTATTTTGATTTTTCCAGTTATGTTATATTTGAGTTTAACATTAAAGTTGTTTTGAGTTCACATCTGTCTCCGGAGTCTGCACCTTGGGTCCTATTCCTGCCTGCACACAGCCACACCTAACATTTTCCACCTATGTTTATATTTCAGACACCTCCCCTACTCTTTATAATTAAATGCTGCTGCTGACAATAACATTATAAACTCATGTTTTAAAAATAGGTTCATTAACGTTTGTTTGCTGCATGTGTGACTGCAGATGCGGTGAGTCGTGTTTCTAAGGCTGCCACTGATGACATCTTAAAGCCTTAAATCTGCAGCAGGTAGAGGATGTTCAAGAAGCTGCTGCGGAGCCTGGGGCGGTCTGCTTGCCTCCACCCCGGGGGAAAGGGTAACATCTCCTGGGTCTAGGTGCCGTTTCCCCCTCCAGGGGCGAGGGTACCTGGACCTGGGGTATAGAGTTTGTTTGGGGAGTGTGATTGTGTGTACAGTGTCCATGTATGTCTATCCCTATGTTGGGTGAGTGCTGAGTATTTGTATATGTGTGCATGTATGGTGTTATTTTTGTGCCACTATTCTGAGTGCACATAGAAAAAATTTGAGCACACGTAAAAAAAAGTTTGCAGGTGCAAGTGTTGTATTTTGAGGAGAAATTTATTTTGAGCGAAGAAAGCTGAATTTGAGTAAACAAAATTCATTGCTGCGTGCAAAAAACGTATTTCCGTGTTTGCTATTATCCACACACACACACGCAATAGCAGCTCCTCTCGCTCAGTTTTTGCATTTGCACTCGCTCGCAATGTGTTGCTCACGCTCTCAACATTTCTGCCCGTGCGCGCTCAACTCTCTCTCTACACCGTTATATTTGTGCCACAAACCAGCCAATCACAGACTTGGATGCAAAAAAATCTGATTGGTTGTTCTTGTCTCCAATCAGCTCGAAATGACGAATTGCAATATTCCAGAATCCATTTCGTCCAAAACTCAAACGAGGCAGTGGCGGAGTTTGAAATATTACTCTGTCTGGGTCACAAAATAAACTTTTAAGATATTTTCATGCGAGAATGGTGCTGTGTAAACTTCAAATATCTGCTCGATTCATCAAGACATCACATATTTGCATAAGTGCTCTGACATTTTCGGCTGAAACGATGGGACAAGGCGCGACTTCTCAGAACGGGCTCGAAAGCAGAATGGTTAAGACCTTGGAGACACTTACAGCTGCCGTAAATACTCAGAATAACACCTCTGAACGTATATTGGGATACATCAAGGAGAGGCCTGCTCAAAATAACACCCTTGAGCGAAAGTTGGATTGCATTGCAGAACAGCTGACTGCAGTTGTGAGTTCTCAGAATCGGCTGTTTGGGCAAAAGAATGAAAACACCAGCAAGTTTGATACCATCATCGGGAAGCTTGCAGTTCTCCAACAGGAGATTGAGAGACCACTGTTGGAGTGTTAAAGAACAGCTTTGAAATTCTTATGAGTTGTCGCAAAAGAAAAATTACCATCATAATCCGGCTACCCCTTCGGCGCCAGCTGTGGGCTCAAGGCTGGAGCCGAACAAAAACTCCCTGATAATGACTGTGTTTAGTCTGTTCCTTCCCATTCCATGCAAGGCCACCTGGGTCGGCTGGAAGACTGTTTACTTAGCCTGGCAGGGCGAAGGACACTGTCTCAGCTGAACTATGGACATGCACACACATACATATACTGATACTGATAAGCACTCACTGATGCATCACCCTCCCTACCCTGGATCCAACGCCACCTCCAACGCTTACCTCCCCCATGATGTGGACATCGGGTCAGCTGGAGGCGCAGTCGAAAGATTGCAGCGGTCCCAGATCAGATGTACACACTGGAACTCTTTCCCATGTTGCTGTCTGTGTTTATTGTGCTATGGTGTGTTGATATCTGTGCATTCCTGTATTATCCTTCTGTGTTACACATTTCGTTGTTTTTGTTTTTTTTCCTCGCTACCTAGCCTGACCTGTCTCCCCAATGTGATGTTTGTGTATTGTATGTACGTTCGGCAGGGTCTGTCATCTCAGTTGTGGGCAAAATGGTAAATGGTCTGTATTTGTATAGCGCTTTACTTGGTCCTAAGGACCCCAAAGCGCTTTACACTATACGCAATCATCCACCCATTCACACACTGGTGATGGCAGCTACATTGTAGCCACAGCCACCCTGGGGCGCACTGACAGAGGGGAGGCTGCCGGACACTGGCGCCACCAGGCCCTCTGACCACCACCAGTAGGCAACGGGTGAAGTGTCTTGCCCAAGGACACAACGACCGAGACTGTCGGAGCCGGGGCTCGAACCGGCAACCTTCTGATTACAAGACAAACGCCCAACTCTTGAGCCACGATCGCCCCAAAAGACCTGCAACTGACAAATAAAGGCTATCTCTCTCATCTCAAACACTGTAACTAGGTAGGAAGGAAAAACCCTAAGCTACGGAGTTACAGAGCAATCTCAAAATTACCATTTATTGCTAAGATGTTAGAAAAGATTCTGGCTAGGCATCTTACAACTGTCTTGGGCAAATACAGTATTGCTGACTCATTTCAGTCTTGCTTTCCTAAAGCTTATGCAACTGAAACACTTCTTGTTAGTGTCAAGTGAAAATGATGGGGAATGAAATGATGCAAGAGACTGTTCAGTTTTGGACCTTACCTCTGCTTTGGATACTGCTGACCATCATTTTTAGCTTGATAGGTTGAAATCTTAGGTGGGTTTCTGGGTCTGCTTTGGAGTGGTTTGAATATGTGCAATGCATATGCATTTCTGTGCCTGTTCCTAAGTAAAGGTCCTCATCAATTTCTTCTACCTTGGTGTGCTGCAAGGTTCTGTATTAGGTGGTATTGCAGGTGGCCTCCAGTGAAGGAGATCGAGTTCCTCTGGTGACTGACCTACTGGTTCATGCTTAGGTGGCTCTGACTCAGGCAGTGGGGGAGGATCAAGCTTTAATTCTGATGCGATGGGAACCCTTGACTGATGCCAGACATCAACTGACGCAGAGCAGGCTGGAGCCTGCTTTCAACTGAAGTTGATTACTAGGTGACCCTCATCTTCAGCATGGGGACTGGCATAGTGAGTTGAGGGGAGCTAGCCTGGGCTCCAGGCAACATGATTTCTGTCAGGCCAGCCAGCTACGATGAGGCTTGGTTGATTGGTTTCAACAACTGAGATTAGGTTTGGGCGCTGTGCTGTTGCTGCAGGTCAGATGAGGCTTGGGCACATAGGAACTCAGGCAAACTTAAACTACCTATACAAATAAGATCATGACTGAAGTGGAGACAGCTGTGGCAAACTACAGTAAGACAAGACACAAATGGCACCAAAAAAGTGAGAAACGGGGGAATTGAGACACAACTAAACTAAACAAAAAATTACACAGAAGGAAAAGGTGGAACACTGGGATTACAATAAGCACATTTTAACTAAACACACAAACTGAAAAGACTGAGGGAATAAGAAAAAGGTAAAAATCTAAACAATAAGCAAACTAAGAATCAAATAGAATATATTTAATACTAAACAGAGCTTGAAAGTCCAAAAAAACAGAAATACTAGGTCAAAAAAGTATGTTCTTAAATGTACCCTGAACTCGGATTTCCCACTCAGAAAGTCAGAGCAACTTAGTTAACAATCCAAGGTGGTAGCAGCCAACATAAAACCTTTTATGATTTTTTTTTTATACCGGTTATGCCACTGTTGTGTATTTACACAAACACCACAAAATGTGCAACTGCATCAATTTCAACATTTCTGCGGATTCTGTTTTTCTTTCTGGTTCTGACTTCAGACAGCTTTGAGACATTTTGAGCTGTTTGCTGTCTCAGCAAATGGCAAAAAAATATCTACAGAGATTAGAGCAATATTTTACAGCATTTCCACACATAGCAATTTGTTCTTTTTGTTCTTCTATACTTAGTAAACTACATTTAGAAGATTGTAAAAAATCTCTTTTTTGCCCTTGAGTCTGTATCTGAAAGTAGTATGCTTTATATTTTATGATCCATCAATACTTGAGATGAGAATTTCTTGACATTTGTCTAGATTAAAAGACATTTATACATTTATATATATATTTTCACAATAAATTCACCACAAAGTCAAAGCCCGAGTTCAAAAGTATAGAGCTGAAATGACACAGGCACACGACTGTTCATTGACATTCTGGCACTCAGTCTGTACTCAGTCTGGTACATATTTTTAAAAAGATGACGAAAATGATATTGAGGTTTTTTTTGTGTGATCACACATGCTTGATAAAAATGTTCGTATACTTGTTTGTTGAGGTCCATCCTTGAGCCTTAGCCTTGGAGATGGAGTTGGAGTCCTGTGTGCTAATCAATAACAAATCAGCCCACTGGTGAGAGGACAGGAGAAGAATAGAAAAGGACAACAAAGGCCTGCCCTGCTCTCTCTATTTCACCCAGCTGCATCTTTCTGCTCTCACCTTGCTCCATCGACCCCTAACCCCCAAGTCAGCTAAAGAAACCCTCTGAATGTCCCCATGTAAACACAAAGCTACTTGCTATTCTTTATCACTTGACTGTGCGAATGTGTTTGCAGCCTGCTGCCCTTCAACTATTCATTACCAATGTAGCCCAGACTGAATTCTTAACAAAACCACAATACAAGCTCCTGCCACATCTACTTTTCAAGATGAGATGCAACAAAAAACAGCAATGTTTATTCTCAAGTGTTACATATTTTTAAGTCTACATTTAGCAGCTTGTATAAAATTGAGGGGTTGTTTACAAATAACCCTATTAAGTTCAATAGTAGTAAAGTATACAATTCTGAGTATTTTACTGTGAATAGAAAAAGCTCGCTCAGCAAGGACACTATCTACGCTCCACAGTATATTACATTCTCTAGCAGAAATGATGGAATAAGTGATTAGACAATAGTAAAGAAGTTAGATAATAACACAATGATAATGTTGGTTAAAAACAAACAATCCTACAATAAAACATGGTTTAAAAGGCTAAATAATAGAACAGCCACTTTAGTCAGCAAGGTTAAAAGAAGTAATAGTGATGGGCCATGGGCCCGAGCAGTGTTATCTGTGCTACCAACGACGGTCCATTGACATATTCATTCAAAGTTTAACTCCAAGAGACTTAAGTAGTAAATAAAACTTTTTGCCTTTTCAGGCAGTTTAAAAGTATTTATCAGTCCAAGTTCTGCAGTTATGGTCTTTACCTATTAGTGTTTTGAGGTTCTTTTTCATTTTAAAATAAAGAGTCAAAATTCTTAGGCACTAAATTTAGTACACTAGCCTGTAAAGGTTTTTGTTCCTCCATGGATATGCCTTCCTAGACCATCACTGCCCCACCACTAAACCAGTCATGTTAAATGATGTCACAGGCAGTATAACATTCTCAACAGCTTAACAAAGTCCTTTCATGTTTCTCACATGTGTTCAAGGTGAACCTGCTCTTATCTGTGAAATGCACAGAGCACCAGTGGTGGACCTACAAATTCTGGTATGCTGTGGCAAATGCTCAATGGTGCCAGGCAGTGAGCACAGGGCCAACTAGAGGATGCCAGGCTCTTAGAAGGCCTTGTGAAGTCTGTTTCTGATTGTTTAGCCAGAGATATTTGCACCATTGGATTAAGGATCCTTCCTGCTTTTGGGTTCTTATGGGACATCTTTCCTTAGACTGTGCTGGGAGACAGTGACACAGCTGGCAATATTACATATTGATGTGCCATCCTGGGGGAGTTGGACTACCTGTGCAACCTCTATAGGGTCCAGGTGTGGCCTCATGCCACCAGTAGTGACCTTGACCTAGGCCACATGCAAAACTAATGAAAAAAACATTCAGGAAGATGAGGGGTGAAAAAAATGTTAGTGGCCTCCACCAGCTGATATTGTTTAACAACTGCCTCGGATACTGATCTGGTCAGTTAAGTATCAAAGAAGTTTAACTGACCTTATGCTATACTCTCTGCTATGATTGTGCAGTATGGAGTTTGCATAATCTTAAAAGAAGAGCATGTGATTATGCGAGAGTGCAGATTGCGAGTTTTAAGGGGTAAAAGTTAAAAAAGGATGAATGTTGCTCAGAGTTCAGGAAGTAGTTGATATAGACTGGGTGGAAGGGAAGAGCCTCAGCTGGTAAATCTTCTGAACAAAAGACAGAGGTGAAGATGTTAAGGTTTTCAGTGGGAGTTACCAGATTACAAATGCTCTTATAAGAGGGCCAATCAGGTTGAGTGGTTTGGAGGCAACGTCAGATATAATGGAGGCCAAATTATTCAAAATCCTTTGTAAGAGGATATAGGATGTTGAAAATGGAGCTCCGAGGCAGCTGGAAAATGGGAGGACCTCAGAGAAGGTTTGTGGAAGTGGAGAGGTTGGTATGATGGAAGAGGATGCCAGAGGACAGAGGCAGATGATTTGGCAACCCCCAAGGAGAACAGCTGGAAGAAACAGAGGAAGAGCATAAACTTGTTAATAAACTGCTAAATAAAGATGAAGGTCATTTTTTCACAGAGTTCTATATAACTTGAAGTTTATAAAAATATATTTTCCAAAGCTATTTCTGCCTTTAACCACACAGCATAGACACAAATACTGTGTATCTTTGTATTTGTGTGTGTGGGGGCAAACTTGTGAGTGTGAGTCCTCACCAGTGTGCAGCTTCAACAGAGCAAGAAAAAACTGGAGCGGATCCCAGTGGTGAGACTATTAGAGCTTGTGAATTATAAAACTATTAACCAGAATGTAAATTCCAATTAAAAGATGATTCAATATCAAAATCTGATGGCTGAATTTTGATTAAGGACAGACCCCATTAGGAGCGAAGGGAGATGGACGACAGTCAGCAACTGGGCCTCCACTTAAGAGGTAGTGGTCTAATCCAGATTTTTCTTTTTTGGGAAAATTAAGGTTAATTACTTTAAATAGCATGGCTAGGAGCAAATGAAGGGAGAGATGTATTTTAATTCTCTGGACAGTCGGGGGGCAGGTGGAGCAGGTGGACCTTACTATCTGCTGGAGGATATTGTCAGCCAAGGGTGAATGGCTACACACACACACATGTTGGTTTTACTATACTTCCAAGGACTACTGTGCCCATTCTTAATAAGAACTTGTTTTAGCTTTGACCCTAAATCCTAATGCTGGATATTTTTCACTCATAACATATCTGAGCGTGTTTGATGATCTGCTGCAGCTTAGATACTATTTCTTCCCAGGCTAGGAAAAATGACTAAATATTGGTTCCCAACCAAGCTCAGCATTTCTAAAAAAAAAACTGTCAAACACTGACTATTGGCAACAACGATTCTTAAAGACACTGACCATTAAAAAATGGAAACAAAACTGAACATGGATCCATCAACAGCCCATGCACAGTGCATGGTGCAGCTTGGAAGGAAAAGTGACTGGACATCTTTAGGTTTCTTAAAGATGTTTCACCTCTCATCCAAGAAATTTCTTCAGTTCTGCTTCCATGAAATCATTACAAAAGGTCGCCCCATTTTCTTTTTGCCTGGGAGACCAGTCTTCAACATATTATGTCCACTGGACAAAAACTGAATTTCTATTTTAACCATTAGACAGGAAAATAGTTCCTAACTATATCACAGATGTAACATTATGTACAGCTACTTTAAATACAAATGATATTTATTCATCAATTATCTTTTTCAATTGATCTTTTTATGCTAATTTCAGTAATTTAGGTTTCACGTTATGTTATGCTGAGTTCTGCAGAGTTTGTTACTATGTCAAAACTGGTGTTCTGTGGATAAATATTATGTTTAATGACAAAAAGAATGAGTCCCGTTTAGTTTAAAACTCTTGGAAAACATCTTATTTCATAGTGTAATCTTTGCATACTTGTTCCAAAGCAGCCTCTCTGTTGATTCACCCGCTTATTACATTCACAGTACACATTCACTGTGTCTTTAGGGATTCACTAGCTTAGCTTAGATCATAGCTGACTTGCTGCATGGCCTCTTTGCCTTTCCCCCTTGGTGCTTAGTGTGTAAGATGTTTAGTTACTCCTCAGCCTACTTTGGTAATGATGGTTTTTCAAACTAATGTAGCCTGTTTAAAGCACTGCTCAAAGAACTCCTACCATTAATTAATGCTTCAATATTAAATATGATCAACCTATCTCTAATAATCAGCTACGTACCTTGAAGATGGCAGTGGTTAAACCCTTACTTTTGTCATGGTCCTGGGCCGTGTTGGCCCAGTATTTTTAGTTCTCTTGTATTTTTGTATTCAGTTCCCTGTTTAGGTTCTGTTTCCTGAGTTGCCCTGTTATGTTGTTCCCTGTGTGCTTTCCTTTGTGACTCTCACCCCCTGTGTGCCCCTCTATGTATTCATGAGCCCTTGTCCCCTTTCGTGTTTTATTCCATGTTTTCCCCAGCCTGTTATGTCTGTGTTCTCCCCGTGCTCTCTCCTCCTGTCTGAACCTCTGTGTACTTCCTGTTTGACTCTGCCCGTCTCCCATCAGTGTTATGTTCACCCCGCCCTGTCTCGTTATGGTTATCTGTGTCAGCTGTGTTCCCCGTGTGTTCCCACTTTCCTCGTCAACCCTCTGTGTATTTCTGTCTGCGTCTCCCTCTGTTCGGCGTCGCGTTCTCCCTCATGTTGTGTGTTATTCTCCCCGTGGTTCCTGGTACATCTCATGTTTAGTTTTTCCAGTTTAGTTCAGTACTGTTTTGTGTTTCACCTTTAAGCCAGCATTAAAACTGTGATCTTTAAGTTTATCCCCGTGTCTGTGAGTCTGCATCTTGGGTCCTTCTCCTGCCTGCCACACAACGAATCATGACAACTTTATCCATCATTTGACCCCGCTGTCTGAGCTCAAATAAGGCCAATCTCCAACCTTCCTTTTATCTCAAAAATTCTTGAGAGTAGTTGTCAAACAGGTAACAGATCATCTGCAGAGGAATGGCTTATTTGAAGAGTTTCACAGAAACAGCTTTAGTGGAGTTTACAAATGATCTTCTTATGGCCTCTGACAGTGAACTCGTCTCTGTGCTTGTCCTGCTAGACCTGAGTGCAGTGCAGAGTGCTCTTTTCTTTATTGTTTTTTTTATTGATTAGCATTCAAATTTCTCAATGAATACAGAAGAAAACACGAGATAAGGCCAATCGAAAGGTATTGGCTGAAGCACATGCTTGTTATGCCAACCCTTTTAGCAAAAGATCATTCAGCAAGCAGCTCATTTACATAAGGCTTAAAGCAAAGCAAAACAAAACAATCAGAAAGACTTCCATCTTAGATAAGTAAATACATCAATTTAAATTTCATAAGAATAATCCAAACGTGTGGGACTAATAAATGTTATCTTATCTTATTTATATATTTTTCTAATACTCTAGATTTAAACATGTTTTTAAACGAGGAAGATGAACTACACCTTTTTAAATCACTGTCATAACTATTCCACAAATTAACACCTATAACAGAAACACATCATTGCTTTATGTTTGTTCTTACCTTGTTTTTTTATAAGATGTGTTCCCCTCAATTCATGTTGACTCTCTCTGACTTCAAACAGCTTCTGAGTACTGCAACAAAGCATTTTTGTTTGTGCTTTGTACATTATCTGTGTCATTTTATTTTCAACTAGATCATAAAATTTCAGGGTATTCAAATTAATAAACAAAATGTTAGTTGGGTCTATATGGTTTGATTGATTTATGATTCTTATAGCTCTTTTTTGTAACATAAAAAAGATAGGAAGAATATTGGTTTTATATGCATTACCCCTTAGCTCTACGCAATAAGTCATATATGAAAGCAACAGAGAAAAATAAAGCGTATATAATGATTTCTTGTTTAGGGCATCCTTTGTTTTCTGGAGAATAGCAATGGTTTTTGACATTTTTGCTTTCACATAAGACTTCCAGCGAAACTTATTAGCCATTATCACTCCAAGAAATGTATTTTCATAGACTTGTTCAATTTCAATTCCATTAACCCTGATTTTAGCCACATTTTTCAGTTGTCTGGTGCAAAAAATAATACATTTAGTTTTATTTATATTTAACGATAATTTATTTATGTCAAACCAGTTTTTTAAATTTATTTAACTCCTTTTCCACTGTAGTCAGAAGGTGTTCTAGGTTTTTAACTGAGCAATACAGAGTTGTATCATCAGCAAACAAAACACATTTTAACAATTTAGTAATATTACATAAATCATTTATATATAATATGACACATAACACAAAGCCCCAGGGAACCCCACAAGTTACCTTCGACTGATTTGATTTATTGATTTGAACATACTGATATCTGTTATGCAGGCCCACTTGCATGCTATTATTCATCCACTTGTATTCTAGCCCTCTTCTACCATCTCTCTCTAGTTTTTTCATTATTATATACTATGATCAATTATATCAAATATGGCGTTATTTTTGTGCCTCTATTCTGAGCGCACGTAAAAGCAAAATGCCAATGTTGCATTTTAAGAAGAAGATTATTTTGAGCAAAGAAAAGTTTAATATGAGTGAACAAAATGTATTTCAGTCTTTGTTTTTATCCATATACACACACACATAACAGCCCCTCTTGTTCAGTTGTTAGCATTTGCTCTTGCACAGATCTCTGGTCTGTGTGCCGACTAGTGATGGGATTTCCGTCTCTTTTTAGAGAACTGGCTCTTTCGGCTCCGAACCGGCTCTTCGGGTTGTTTTGTTGCTTTAATTAATTTATTATTAACAATGATATAAAATTATGTACAAAAGGAATTACTAATGTAAAAAAAAAAAAAAAAAGTGGTTTTCTTTATATATGTTTATTAGGGGTGCAACGATACACAAAATTCACAGTTCGGTTCGGTTCGATACTTTGGTGTCACGGTTCGATATTTTCTCGATACAAAAAAAATGTTCATGCCTTTTTAATTTGTCATTTATTAAAATTATAAATATATATTTTAACTCAAAAGTACAGTTTTTAAATTTAACCCTAACCCTTGTGCGTGTTTTTTATTTTGACAGCGAATGCGCACCCCTGGTTATATAGCTCATCATATTGCAGCCACAGAAATTATTTTGTCCATGAAACCATAAAGCTGCACTTTCTTTTTGCCTTATAGTCTGATTTGTCATAACTTCTCCGTTTTGTGGTAAGCTTTTCTTTGGCTGTCACTTCTTCACCCTGACCTGTCTTATTTGGCTCAGCAGAACTAAAATATAAATCCTGCTGCTTTTACACACACACTCACATAACGGTCAGCGATTCTCTGCGCGATCAACCTCTCACATGTTTAAGCTTGCTGCGGGAGATTTCACTTGTCATGTTTGCGTAGTAAGCTAACGATTGATAAGACGATGTCAGAGGAATTGGTGCACAAATTATCATCACTCACAGATCAGTGCTGTTGCCCTCTATACACAGTTCGCGCGATTGCAAAGTGAAAGCAAAAAAACAAGCGCAAATTCAAACGCGATTTCAATATGTCACATATTGACAGTGGCTCACCGATGCCAATGACATAATTACCCAGCTACATTTCCGAAAGAATGCAAAAGCATTGACATATATTTTTCCTTCCTACGATAGCCCGACGGGCAGGGCAGGTAAAGTTTGTAGCATGCATGCTTGTTGTTTTTGTCTGCTTCCACTTGTCTTTGCACTAGGATGATGTCGGCGTAAATGTGCAGTCATATTCGTTGTGTTCCTACTAGTCAGGGCTCTAGACTAACTTTTTGCCATGGGCGTACCGGTATGCCTAACTTTAAAAAGTTAGGCATACCGGCACAAAAGTTAGGCGTACACAAATTTTATAATAATTTATATAATATAATGTGTTTTTCTGGATACACTGTGCTTTTTCAGCATTCAAAGATTGATGACACCGTGTCAGAGCACTGGCTATGAATTTCAGAAGGATCAGGCCTTAACTTAACAGAAAAGTTAGCAATAGTTCTTTTCCTATTACAGCTACATCCACTTCTGTCGTGCCTAGGCTGCTCACTAGGGCTGGGTATCATCACTGATTTCTATAATCCATTCGATTCCGGTTTTCAAAGTCCCGATTCGATTCAACGTAGCCTCAGACAGTCAGAAATATTATAATTCTGATCATTTATCAGTACTGACCTCTTCAGAATTGTGAACATCACAGCAGATGCCTTTGTGTGAAAGTAACTGAGAATAAAACACAGAAAAACATGAAGGAGATTTTCCCTGGTCGGGCTTTTTATAGCAGATAACCTTAAAAATATTCTACAATGTTCTGCATATAAAGTTTAAATTTCTTCAGTATTGAACAACAGAAAAAATAGGCTTTCTTGTCCGAGGTCATTTAAGTGAAAAAAAGAAAAGAAAAAGACAGCAGCCACAGCGCTGTAAACAACGGTAGTAATAAGCGAATGAATAATACAGAAAACAGAGATTGGAGACGGGAAACTGTTCTTCAAGTACAGAGATAGAGAGAGAGAGAGCTAGCTGTGCATGGAGTGTGATTTTAATAGTCGTGGAAGCAAAACAGCAAAATTCATGACGACATTGATCAAATGTGAAGCGCAGTTTGCTGCTTCTTTTGCTGCTGGCTCGGTGAATTTTGGTTGGAGAGACAAAACCTGCAGCTCAGAATCAGCGCAAAAACACGTAATCACAGCGCGGACCGGACGCATCAGAATCCCTAAGCTCCGACAGCGTGTCCGTCTACGGGCCGTCGGGTGAGAAAGCCGAGAAAGACAAAGTTGATTCTGATGCGTCGGGTCTGTTCTGTGTTACGTCTTTGTGTGGAGTCCGTGTACCTGCTCTCATCTGCTGTTTGGTTGTTGTTGAAATGGTTTTGTGAACTTTAATCTGAGAATCTGGCGTTTCTGGCAAAACACAGTTATATTTAAAAGTCGATTCAGGATTTAATGAATTGATATCACTTTATTCAAGCTACTCACCTCCCACTTTCACCTGCACTTTCAACTGGACCACGGCCAATCAGAGAGGTCCTGCCCCTGACTATCTCTGATTGGTTTAGTCCACGATAGAGGCAAAATGTGTGTCTGTTGTTGACCACAGGGAAGGTTGCAGATTTTTTTTTTTTTTTTTTGCTACCCGAACAGTTGGTCGCACAGGCACAACCAAATTTTTTTTTTTAGTCGCACCACAGAAAAATTTGGTCGCATCTGCGACCAAATTGGTCGCACTCTAGAGCCCTGCTAGTGCTTTCAGGTTAATCTCGTTGAAATGACCTTAACGCCACAACACGGCAAATCGCCGTTAACGAGCTACCCCTGATAGCCCCGTGCATGGGGCTAGACGGCCAACACGTTAACGAGCTAACTGCGCTAACACACTAGTTCCCACCCATGTAATTGAGCATTGCGTGGCACATCCAACATACTGTTTTACTTTAATCCATGACGCGCTTACCTTCAGGGTCATACGTCACATGAAAACCAAAATAATTCCAAACGCCAGATCTGAATGAGGGTGGGGGTGGTTCAATTTGCCATGTTGCAAGGAGAGCTTAACTTCTGTCTCGCTAGCTTGCCCTGCGCTCTTCCTTCTGACGATGCTGTCTTTGTTGAGCGCTCAGTGGATCTGCGCTCAACAGTGCAGCCTAGGCGGAGTAGTCGAACACAGATTCACTGAGCGCTCAACACAGACAGCATCGTCAGAAGTAAAGTTGATAAAATAAATTACAAATTTTGTATTGTTCTATACATATGCGTACCGAACCGAAAGCACTGTATTGAACGGTTCAATATCGATACGAATATCGTTGCACCCCTAATGTTTATATATAAATATATGTGGTGGCCCCTAGAGACAAAACACGTACAAACTCCAAAACACATTTCTAGCATGAACTGTGCTACTGCGAGTGTAACTACCGCCCCTCCCCCCTCTGCCCAGCGCAAAGCACAAGGATCACATGCCGAGTGAAGCGGAAAAAAAGAGAGGGTGAGAAAAGGAAAAAAAAACCACGGCTCGCGACATTCACGTCAAAGATCCGGCTCTAAGAGCCATTTCGTTTGCGACCGACACATCACTAGTGCCGACAGATATCTGCGGACCTGCTCTCAGAGTATTGTTCGTGCTCACAACATCTCTGCTTCGTGCGCGCTCAACTCTCTGTATACCGTTATAAGTGTGCCACAAAACCAACCATTCACAGACTTGAATGCAAAAATTTGGATTGACTGTTACAGTCTCTAATCAGCTCGCTAGCTACTGTATTCCAGAAACGGTCCAGAATGTGGCTAAATCCATTTTCGCTTAGTATGTATAATAATAATAATAAGAAGAAGAAATATTATCTATAAAGCGCCTTTCAAGACACCCAAGGACACTGTACAATAGATAAAAACACATAATAGAACAATGACACAATGATACAATTATTTCATTTTAAAATATATAATTTTTTAAGACCATTATTGGTTTTAATCTAGTTTAAACCAAACCACTCCACTGGACTTAGCTACATTCTGGACCATGTTTCCGGAATGATACTGCCTAAGGGAAGCATACATAGACATAGCATACATTTTCACTACTATGCAGATGATACCCAACTTTATCTATCAATGAAGCCAGATAATATGCAACAATTAGTTAAACTGCAGGAATGTCTTAAAGACTAAAAGACCTGGATGACTTCTAATTTCCTGCTTCGAAATTCACGTAAAGCTGAGTACTAGGCCATAAAAATGTTAGAAATATGGTATCTAACTAGTAACACCAGTAACACTGTCAGGAATTTTAACCAGGATTTAGCTCTATGTAAATTGAATGGAACTGGGGTCTCAGAGTAGAACCACTACTCCTCAACACTGGAAGGAGCCAGTTGAAGTGGTTAGAGCATCTGACTAGGATGCTACTTGGACACATTGTAGATGAGGTATTTTAGAGATCGGAATAATCGTCCCATCAGAAGGAGGCAGAGGACACACTTGAGAGATTGTGTCTTAGGTGTTGCTCTAAAACATAAACGTATAATCTGTAGTTTTAGTTTTCATATTTTTGGATAAACTCATCCCACTACTTTTACTCCTAAATATCTTACCAAGTTAATATTATTACTTATTTATTTTTATTTATTTATATTTTTGTTCTTGACTGAAATGTCAAAAAAGGAACATGTAACAAAATGTAAAATACAATAAAAACAATTCGGGGTAGCTGTAGCTCTGGAGGTATTGAACAGGAAGAAAAAAGGTGACGGTGAGACAGCGGAGGCTCGAAGCGAGGAGGAGGTTTAAACCGTGTCTGCCGTCTATCGTGATGGGTAATGTGCGATCGTTGGCAATTAAAATCGACGAGCTCTCAGCACTGGTACGGAGTCAGAGGGAATACCGAGAGTGTAGCCTGATGTGTTTCACCGAATCATGGATGCACCAGGACATTCCCGATGAGAATGCTTCCGTGGAAGGCTTCCACACTGTTCGGGCGGACAGGGACAGCATCGCTAGCGGTAAGCGGAAAGGAGGTGGGCTTGCTGTTTTAGTTAACAACCGGTGGTGTAACCCTGCCAACATAACAATCAAAGAAAGGATTTGTTGCCCGGACACTGAACTGTGTGCTGTTGGACTCAGGCCGTATTATTTACCCAGGGAATTCTCTCACGTCATCTTGGTGGCTGTCTATGTTCCCCCCTCTGCTAACCCCACAGCTGCATGTGACACTATCCACTCTGCCATAGCTCGGCTACAGACTCAGCACCCGAGTGCCTTTATTGTGATCTCGGGTGACTTCAACCATGTATCACTGGACAATACACTACCAACATTCAAACAATATGTGGACTGTCCCACCAGGGGAGAGAAAACTTTAGACTTACTGTATGCTAACGTCAAGGATGCATACAGCTCCTCCTCCCTCCCCCCACTTGGTAGGTCAGATCATAACCTGATTCACCTCACCCCCCGCTATGTGCCAATTGTGAGGAGGGAACCTGTGACCACCAGGACTGTCAGGAGGTGGTCAGAGGAGGCCTTAGCAGAACTACAGGGCTGTTTCGAGGTGACCGACTGGGAAACACTCTGTGAGCCTCACGCCGAGGACATCAATGGGCTTACTGAGTGTATCACAGACTACATAACTTTCTGCACCGACTCCATTGTTCCAGCTCAGACTGTTCATTGTTACCCAAATAACAAGCCGTGGGTGACTAAGGACATCAAAGCCCTCCTCAACAACAAGAAGAGGGCTTTCAGAGGGGGCAACAAAGAGGAGGTGAGGAAGATCCAGGTGTTACTAAAGGACAAGATCAGAGAGGCTAAAGACAATTACAGGAGGAAGCTGGAGTGGAAACTCCAGCAGAACAGCATGAGAGAGGTGTGGAGGGGCATGAAGACCATCACTGGATTCAGGCCAACCAACAGCAGGGGAGCTGAGGGAGGTGAGAATAGAGCCAATGAGTTGAATCTGTTTTTCAATAGATTCGACACCACAGTGTCTGCTCCTACCCCCACAACCTCACCTGTAGTCAGCCTGGAATCCAGAGCCACACCACTGTGCCAGCCTCTCTCTTCACATGGCGCTGTTGCCTCCTGTGAGATTCCTGACACCCCTCCCCCACCCATCACCTTCACTCAATACCAGGTTGAGATGCAAATGAGGAGACTTCACTCAGGCAAGTCTGCTGGACCAGACGGAGTGAGTCCCCTTGTCCTCAAGACCTGTGCCCCCCAGCTGTGTGGAGTCTTTCATAAACAGTTTATGCTGAGTCTGAGTCTGCAGAGGGTCCCGGTGATGTGGAAGACATCATGCCTCGTCCCTGTACCAAAGACGCCACGTCCCAGTGGCCCCCAGGATTACAGGCCCGTGGCATTGACCTCCCACATCATGAAGACCCTGGAAAGGCTCATCCTGGACCAGCTGCGACCCATAGGTTAGGAGGGAACTGAGGAGGATTAATGGCAAGAAGGCAGCGGGTCCAGATGGCATCAGCTCGAGGGTCGTCAGGTCCTGCGCGGACCAACTGTGTGGGGTGATAGAGCACCTCTTCAACCTGAGCCTGAGGTTGGGAAGAGTCCCACAGCTCTGGAAAACCTCCTGTGTTGTACCAGTGCCAAAGACTTCACGCCCCAAGGACCTCAACAGCTACAGGCCGGTGGCTCTGACATCCCACCTGATGAAGACCCTGGAGCGGTTGGTCCTGGCTCAGCTTCGGCGCCTAATAAGCTCATCACTGGACCCACTTCAGTTTGCCTACCAGCCTGGCATTGGAGCGGATGATGCCGTCATTCACCTCCTACATCGTTCCCTCGCTCACCTGGAGACCGCTGGAAGCACTGTGAGAATCATGTTCTTTGATTTCTCCAGTGCCTTCAACACCATTCTTCCCTCGGTTCTAAAGGACAAGCTGGTGAACTCTGGAGTGGACCATCACCTCACTACCTGGATCCTGGACTACCTCACCGACCGACCACAGTATGTGAGGACTCAGGGCTGTGTGTCGGACAGGGTCGTCTGCAGTACGGGGGCCCCACAGGGAACGGTTCTGGCTCCGTTCCTCTTCACCATCTACACTGCAGACTTCTCCCACAATTCCACCCAGTGCTTCCTGCAGAAGTTCTCTGATGACTCTGCAATAGTCGGCCTCATCACTGATGGGGACGACAAGGAGTACAGAGGTCTGACCCAAGACTTTGTGGACTGGTGCCAGCTGAACTACCTCCAGATCAACGCCAGTAAAACCAAGGAACTGGTGGTAGACTTCCGCAGGCACAAGCATTCTCCACTGCAACCACTGAACATCCAAGGTATGGACATTGAGGCTGTGGACAGCTACAGGTACCTTGGTGTTCATCTGAACAATAGACTGGACTGGACTCATAACTCAGACGCCCTCTACAGGAAAGGGCAGAGCAGGCTGTACCTGCTGCGGAGACTCAGGTCGTTTGGAGTGGAGGGCCCACTCCTGAAGAAATTCTATGACTCTGTTGTGGCTTCTGCTATCTTTTATGGCGTGGTCTGCTGGGGCGGCAGCATCTCTGCTGGGGACAGGAAGAGACTGAACAGGGTGATCCGAAGGGCCAGCTCTGTTCTAGGATGCCCTCTGGACCCAGTGGAGGTGGTGAGTGACAGGAAAACGGCGGCTAAGCTGTCATCCCTGATGGACAACATCTCTCACCCCATGCAGCAGACTGTGACAGCACTGAGCAGCTCCTTCAGTGGGAGACTGCGGCACCCACGGTGTGGGACGGAGAGATTTCGCAGGTCTTTCCTCCCCACTGCTGTCAGACTCCATAATAAAGACTTTAACTGATCAAGCACACACATCCATACATATGCAATAATACTAAGTGCAATAATCCTTTCTGTCATCGTTGTATTTTTACTCAGTTGTATATAGTATTTGTATTTGTATTCTATTTTTATCTTATTGTATACTTATTTTATTTTATTCTACTGTATATAGTATTTTATTTTATTCTATTCTGTACAGTTGTGTACTGTATTTATTCTTATTGTATTCTAATTTTTGCCTCATAACTTTTGCACTGTCCACTTCCTGCTGTGACAAAACAAATTTCCCACTGAAGGAGCTGCTCAGTGCTGTCACAGTCTGCTGCATGGGGTGGGAGACGCTTGTGAGCTTGTGAGTTCAAATCTGCAGATACCCTGTACAATGCACCACACCTCAAGACACGTCTCACAACACACTCTCCATCCCAGCGTTTGGTAGAATGTCACTGCTTGATCATTCTTATGTGTTACTTTTCAATTTATAGCAGACAAGCAGAGTCTGGTCCCTGCCAGCCCTTTGTAAAGGACGTGAAGAGCAGGAGTGAGAGGGAGATGGGATGGGAGTCCTGTATAATTGACACTGACAGAAAGCAGTCAGCTTTGATTAGTTCAGCCTTGGTAAGCAATTCATTAGCTGACTAGGTTGAAGGGGAATGGTAGAAGAAAAGATGGAGGAAAGGGCAGGGATATTCACGACACTGCCTTTGGATTGACTGATAATTAAAGTTGTATTTTTATAATATTTTTTAATTCTTTGCTCAAAATAAGTTATATACACACACACACACACACACACACACACACACATATATATATATATATATATATATATATATATATATATATATATATATATATATATATATATAGAGATAGATAGATAGATAGATAGATAGATAGATCGATCGATACTGAATTATGATCCATAATTGGGTCATTTTAAAACAAATCAGAATCAGAAATACTTTATTAATCCCAAAGGAAATCATAGGTTACAGCAGGCAGCACACTAATGGTGCATGCACACTTACAAAGGAACCCTCGGACCAAACTTTACACAAACATCACATTGGGAAGACATGTCAGAGAGGTAGGCTGATAGGAAAAAAACAACAAATATACATAACATGAGGTGAGAGGAGGAGAAAAAAACTTCACTCAGACTGAGCTCCTCATGGGAGAACAGTTTGAGAACAGAAAAAACACCCCAGCACAAAAGCACATGACTGTCAATACACCATAGAAACACAAGATAGGCAACAGGGATGGGTAAGGGTCGGAGGTGGGTCGAGTATCCAAAAATTATACTCAAGTAAGAGTAGCATTACTTTAAAATATTATTACTCAAGTAAAAGTGAAACGTAATCGTCAAAAACGTTACTGAAGTAAGAGTAAAATAGTACTTGCCGAAAAGACTACTTAAGTAGCGAGTAACTGTTTGAAATGTCCGATTTATTTAAAAAAAAAAATGCTATCAGACAAAGAAAAATTAATAAATATACAAATTTTAGTATTTTCAAAAGGAATACGTGTAAAAACAACAACAAAATAAGGTACAACAATTTTAATTTCCAGATTTCAGTTTTTCACAACATAAAGCCTATTTAACCAATATCTACAGTAAATAATATAAATATAAAAACAGTGCAAAGACTTTCCAGTGACAAGATATGCTGTAAACGTTATATACATTTTTGCTCCAAATGGCACAGCAGCCTCAGAGAGAACATTAGAATGAGGCATCTTCAACATATGTACATACAAGACAGCTCAGTTTACCATATGTTGTATAGGTGTGCATTTATTTCTGCATATTTAGCAAAAATGTGCCATTTCTTAACTCAGTGAGGTGATGGTTAAGCTTAAGCAGCAGTTAGCTCTCAAGGTTCTTTCTGTGAAGCTGTAACTGTTTAGCAGTAAACAGGAGTCCTGCATGACTAAGAAGTCCTTCACAAGCTCCAGATGCGGGAAGAGCTGTATTGATTTTGATGGACAGCTTCTTGATGTGAGGAAAGCCATGCAATAGATCCACACCTCCAGTGAATGGACATGAAAGGTACCTCTCCAGCTCCTCTGCTTCTGGCTTTCCTGACCCCATGGATCCATCATCTTCAACGGTTAGGCTGCTGTTTGTGCTGGCCTCATCCAGCTCTGAGTCTAGGTGATGTCTGATGAAGTTGAGACCTGTGGAAAGATGTAAGGATTTCAAAAGAATTAGGTCTGGTCATTATAGTGCTGTATACACTGCCAAGCTACGGATGTTTGTTTGGAGCTAGCCTCCAAAAGCTGGCCATACACTGCGATTTTTGGCCCATTTTGAGATGATTTTTCAGTACAACCGTTTGGGGGATCGGCCCGAGCTTTGCCTTAATCGTGTGTGCATCATGTAGTATACATGGGGTAACGTGTGATCTAGACACAAGAGATGGAGGCACAACTTGTAGGATGAGGCAAGCTCATCCGAGTATGTAAGCGTAGAGCTGCCACCCAGGCAAAAGAAAAATAGAACTATATCACGTTATAACATGAAAAGTATATTGTTCTAACAATATACCTTTCACGTTTGAACAATATAATATCACGTTCGTACAATATGATATTTGTATTGTACGAATGTGATAATATATTGTTCAAACGTGAAAGGTATATTGTTATGATCATGTTATGGACGCACAGTTTGAGCACTAGGGATGGGTATCGTTTAGGGATGGACCGATCCGATATTCAGTATCGGTATCGGTCCGATATTGACGTAAATTACTGGATCGGATATCGGAGAGAAATTTAAAATTTTTATCCGATCCAGTGAATATCACAAAAGCACCTCAAAAACTCGCTAACATGGTATAACCCAGGTCATGACCTTAGCACGTCAGAGCAGTATGCGTCACGTGATCGAGCGGTTATCGTGTGGGAGAGCTCAGAGCCATCATGTCAGCAGTGTGGACTTATTTCAAACTAAAAGACGAAAAAAGCAAGACTGCCGAATGCAACTTATGCGATGCAAGTGTTTCGCGAGGTGGTAGCAGTGTGGGGAATTTTAACACCACAAACATGATTAAACACTTACAGAAACACCACGCAAAGGAGTACGCGGAATTTAGCCTGGCCTCCAAAGCTAAGCAGAAAAGTGTACCATATCAACAAACGCTTTTGGAAAATATTCAGAGACGTGAGAAATTCCCTCCGGAAAGCAATAGAGCGAAGCTGATAACGGAGAAAATAGTTGAATTTGTTGTGCTTGATGACCAGCCCCTTTCCGTTGTGGAAAATGATGGTTTTCGACGCTTAATTGAGCATTTAGAGCCTCGCTACATGCTGCCAAACCGGCATTTCATCTCGGAGGAAGCTATCCCAGGCAAGTACAAACAGGTGCGCAAGTTCATCTCCGAAAGTTTGGAAATAATTCCCACGTTAAGCATGACGACTGATATCTGGAGCTCGGACGTTTGTCCGTTGTCCCTGCTAAGCCTGACTGTACACTGGATAGACTCGAGTTTTACAATGCAAAAAGCAGTGTTGCAGGCCAAAGAGTTTCGTGGTTCACACACAGGAGAGTCCATCGCTGCAGCTATGGAGGAAATGTTAAATGCGTGGAAAATTCCGAAGAATAAAGTCCACGTTGTTTTGCGAGACAATGCCAGCAATATAAAAAAGGCAATGAGCCGGCTAGGTGTTGCAAGTTTGGGATGCTTCGCGCACACTTTGCAACTTGTGGTGAATGAGGGACTGCTTGCACAACGTGGTGTATGTGATGCTGTGACAGTGGGCAGAAAAATAGTGGGTCACTTCAAACACTCACCACAGGCATATTCGCGTTTGGAGGACATTCAAATGGAGCTGAACATGTCACCCAAACGTCTGATACAAGATGTGCGAACAAGATGGAATAGCACATATTATATGATCAAGACCCTCACAGAACAGAAGCGAGCCTTGTGTGCATATTCTGCAGAGTATGATCTGCCTGCCACACTTAGTGCACAGCAGTGGGGGTTACTGGAAAAGGTCCTGACAGCTCTAGCTCCCTTTGAGGAGTTAACAAAGGAGGTAAGCGCATCATCCTCATCTGCATCTGATGTCATCCCTATTGTCTGCGTCCTTAAGCGCGTGCTCTCCCGAGAAAATGAGGCCGACGATGGAATAAAGAAAATGAAAGGCACTCTTCTCGAAGCAGTTAACAGACGCTTCAGAGACGTGGAATCCGAGCCACTATACACAGTTGCAACACTGCTGGATCCAAGATATAAAGACAGGTATGTAAGGCTTCACTCATGTTATTTTAACAGATCAACTTGTTGTGTGTGTGTGTGTGTGTGTGTGTGTGTGTGTGTGTGTGTGTGTGTGTGTGTGTGTGTGTGTAAGTGATAGTGCATTAGAGAGAGTGTGTCAGAAAATGGTGAGGACATTCTAGATTAGTTGTGATAGACTTGTCATTCAGTCAGGACACCACCATTGCGCATTATAACATGTATTGTCTGATTCAGAGTAGTACAGCAAAGTATGTTGAGGTCTTTATAATGGGCATGGAATAAATAGCAAGAATGAAGAATGATAGTTTAATCACACTGCTGAATGATACTAATGATAAATTTAATGATTGTTTAATATTCAAGTTTGGACTTTTTTCATTTCAGGTACTTCACGAGTGTAGAAAACTCAAAACAAGCTAAAGATGCTTTGATGGCAGAGGTGAGGAAGATGGAGTTTTTGAGAACTACATTAAACTCCTCAGAGCCAGCAGAGGGGACATCAGCAGTCTTGGAGCCAGCAAAGAAGACTCCACGGGTGGAATCTTCCAGCCAAAGCAGACTTGAAAGTGTTTTTGATGAAATCCTGAAGGAAAACGCTCAAGATCCTGTTCCTCAGTTAGCCACGACAAGTGCACGCGTTGAAGTGCAAACTTACCTTAGTGAGCCAACCATTCAACGCTCAGATAATCCACTGCTGTACTGGCAAGTCAACAAACTTAGATTTCCCACTCTGGTTTCTACAGCAGCTAAATTTCTCTGTGCACCTACCACAAGTATTGAGAGTGAGAGACTCTTCAGTACAGCCTCTATTATCATTGATGAAAGGAGAAGCAGGCTGACAGCTGAGAAGGTTGAAATGTTGATCTTTCTGAAGAAGAACCTACCTCTCATGTTAAAGTGAAAAAAAAAGTTACAACTGCATTATTACAAGAATGTTGTTTGCTCTGCTAAAATTGCACCTTTTTTCAGTACCAAAGGGGTTTTGAAATTTGCATAAAGTTGCACTTCTATTTACTTGAATTTTACTTTAAATACTTCAAGATTTAAAATTCTGCATAATGTTGCACTTTTATTTTGATGAATGTTACTTTAAATACTTTGAGATTTAAAGTTCTGCATAATGTTGCACTTTTATTTTGATGAATGTTACTTTAAATACTTCAAGATTTAAAATTCTGCATAATGTTGCACTTTTATTTTGATGAATGTTACTTTAAATACTTCAAGATTTAAAATTCTGCATAATGTTGCACTTTTATTTTGATGAATGTTACTTTAAATACTTCAAGATTTAAAATTCTGCATAATGTTGCACTTTTATTTTGATGAATGTTACTTTAAATACTTTGAGATTTAAAGTTCTGCATAATGTTGCACTTTTATTTTGATGAATGTTACTTTAAATACTTCAAGATTTAAAATTCTGCATAATGTTGCACTTTTATTTTGATGAATGTTACTTTAAATACTTCAAGATTTAAAATTCTGCATAATGTTGCACTTTTATTTTGATGAATGTTACTTTAAATACTTTGAGATTTAAAGTTCTGCATAATGTTGCACTTTTATTTTGATGAATGTTACTTTAAATACTTCAAGATTTAAAATTCTGCATAATGTTGCACTTTTATTTTGATGAATGTTACTTTAAATACTTCAAGATTTAAAATTCTGCATAATGTTGCACTTTTATTTTGATGAATGTTACTTTAAATACTTCAAGATTTAAAATTCTGCATAATGTTGCACTTTTATTTTGATGAATGTTACTTTAAATACTTTGAGATTTAAAGTTCTGCATAATGTTGCACTTTTATTTTGATGAATGTTACTTTAAATACTTCAAGATTTAAAATTCTGCATAATGTTGCACTTTTATTTTGATGAATGTTACTTTAAATACTTCAAGATTTAAAATTCTGCATAATGTTGCACTTTTATTTTGATGAATGTTACTTTAAATACTTTGAGATTTAAAGTTCTGCATAATGTTGCACTTTTATTTTGATGAATGTTACTTTAAATACTTCAAGATTTAAAATTCTGCATAATGTTGCACTTTTATTTTGATGAATGTTACTTTAAATACTTCAAGATTTAAAATTCTGCATAATGTTGCACTTTTATTTTGATGAATGTTACTTTAAATACTTTGAGATTTAAAGTTCTGCATAATGTTGCACTTTTATTTTGACGAATGTTACTTTAAATACTTTGAGATTTAAAGTTCTGCATTATGTTGCGCACTTTCAGGATGGATATTTTGATAGTGGTGACAGCTAAACAGTGCTAAAGTTTAAATAAAGAGATATGCATTGTTGAACTGAGCAATATTTTGGGTGCAGTCTTTTTCTTGCATGCAAGTATAAGAGAATAGTTTTAGTGTTCTGTCTTTTTAAATTTGACTTTGAACTTATACAAAAACAGTTTAAAAAATAGATATATCGGATTCATATCGGTATCGGCAGATATCCAAATTTCTGATATCGGTATCGGTATCGGACATAAAAAAGTGGTATCGTGCCATCTCTAGTATCGTTTAGGTTTTATCCGATACCGGTGCCAAATCGGTACTTTTGAAACGGTGCCGGTGCTTAAACGGTGCTCGAACCGGTGCTTAAAGAATGGAGAACACAAAATTGGTCCAAAAACCTCTCATGTTCAGCTGGTTCACCAGGCCATCAGACTGCTGAACACGTCATAGACACCTCAGCTTCACTACTGGAACTTTAACATTATGCACTCCATACTGTACAGTAATGCCACTGTTTTGCACATGTCTCAACTCTGTATATTTTATATATTTTATTTATTGTTTACTCTATTTAATTTGTAAAATATGTGTACACACACACACACACACACGTAGGAAAATATTTACTATACACATCCAGAAATGCATATACTATTATATATTGTACATATATTTATTAGTTTCAGATGTAGCCATTCTTGTATTTTGCTTGTTTACATTATTGTATTTTGCACAACTCTGTTGCTTGTGAAGCTCGCACACAAGAATTTCACTCACATGTGCTGTACCAATGTACCTGCACATGTGATGTGACAATAAAAGTGATTTGATTTGATTTGATTTGGTTTTTGTAAAAAGATAACAATGTTAGCCTTTTCTGCAGCTATAGGGCATATATGGTATCACTCTTGGCTGGAAGCAGTGCTTAATCAATGGAAAAAACGCAAACTTTGTCCAAAAACCGCTCATGTTTAGCTGTTTCCCTCTTTTTCTTTGGTCATTTTAGCCTTTTTGGCCAGGGTGAAGGGAGTATCTGCCATCAAACAAGAAGACAGCCGCATGTAGATATGATGATGTTTGCTAGTTCACCTTACATGCATTAATTTAATAACGTGGTTAGCCTACTCAACGTAAATTACTCACGCAGAGAAGAACGGCTGCTGCTGCTGCCATCATCATCCGTCATCATTTCTGCTACACTGGCAGGGCTAGGGGCCAGGACTCTCCTCTTCGTGTTTTTGGGTATGTTGCTAACTCCGGGTCCGATAACAGGCACCACACCGCAGTAGATGCGCTCGGTGTGAGGTCTCGCAGCAAGCTATCAAATACAGCGCATTTCTTGGTTTTTGGAGAAAAAAAAAACGCTATGCGTCGCCAGGTGTTTCATCGGATTTGAGGAGTTACCTCCTTTGACAGTATCAGCTTAAAGCACTTGTTGCAGGCTGCTGAGTCCTTAATATTTTTGGGAACTTTATTCCTCATCAACATGCGGCAAAACTTTTCTCATGGGTGCCATTTTCGTTGTGGTATACTTTTTTTTTTTCTTAGGGGCGTGATGACACAGCATCCGTGCTCTTACAATGAAACAGTGCCTCCTTGTGGTGGCAACTAAAATACTGTCTCTGTTAAACCACAGTAACCATAATGCAGTTAAACACTGTACAACATGAGTACACACAATGAATATCTTAACAATACTTTTGAGTAAATATCATATCCATTGTGCTAAATGGAGGAACGCTAAGCCTTCTCTCCCTGGTTTTATTGATGATTTTAAGATATTTTTCTTTGCTAAAAAAAGACAAAAAGCACATATGCCAAAAAAATAACCAGGATAATGCACGTCTCCCGCTATTCTAAATTTTGACCTATGCTGAGGCTAATATATTGTTAAGTAATGCAGCTGTCTCACTAAGGTCCAGAATCGATTTGTTCCACGATTCGATTCAATTCAATTCGATTTGATTATGGGGAATTTTGACAGTCAGAAATATTATAATTCAGATCAGTACATTTACATATTTTTGTATTTAAAAAAAGGAAGCTGACACACGCAAGACTTTATCAAAGGTGTGAGCATCACAGCAGATGCCTTTGTGTCAAAGTAGCTGAAGATAAAACACATAAAAACATGAAGGTGGTTTTCCTGGCCTGGGATTTTATAAAAAATATTCTGCAGTACATCAAAAACGAAAGAAAACCATTAACATATGAACGTTACCTCTGACGTTACAGCGGTTTTATTAGAGACACGGCTAACGTTTTGCATTTTGCATAATTTTAAAAAGTTTAAATTTATTCAGTATTGAACGGCAGAAATTAGGTTTTCTTTTCGGAAGTATGTAAAATGAAAAAAAAAAAACAGCGGCCGACTGCGCTGTAAACAACAGTAGACTTGTGCATAACAAGCAAGCGAATAATACAGAAAACAGATTTTTAGACGGGAAACTGTTCTTGAAGTACAGAGAGAGAGAAAGAGAGAGAGAGGGCTGTGCATGACGTGCGATTTTATCGTGGTGGAAGCAAAACAGTTTGGGAATTCATGACGATGTTTATGTGAAGCGCAGTTTGGATCTTCTTTTGCTGCTGGTTCAGTCAATATTGTTTGGAGAGAGATAAAACTAACAGCTTTAGAATCGGCGCAAAAACGGGGTGAAAACAAAGCGCGGACCTGCCGACAGATCAGAGTCAGCGAGCTGTCGGCTTTCAGCCCCGACCGTGTCCGTGCTGTCGGGTGAGAAAGGCGACATCTCACTGATTCTGATCCGCGGGTCCGCGCTGTGTGTTTACGTCTTTGTGCAGAAGCCGTACCTGCTCTCATTTACTGTCTTAGCTGTTTGGTGGTTGTTGAAATTTTGTGAGGTTTCACCAGAGATTCTGGCATTTTGGGTAAAATAAATTTATATTAAAAAATCGATTCAGGATTTTAATGAATCGATTTCACGTTATCCAAGCCAGAATCGATTTTAATCAATAAATTGATTATAAAAACCCACCCCTAACTAACAGGTTGCTGAGTAGACATCTGTGTAGTGGTTTGTTTGAAATCTAACACTTTTTCCTTCAGTTTCCTTGTCAAGAATTAACTTCCTGTTTAACTGAAATGCCTTCCTGTTCAACTGAAACACCTTCCTGTTCAACTGAAATGCCTTCCTGTTCAACTGAAACGCCTTCCTGTTCGACTGAAACGCCTTCCTGTTCGACTGAAACGCCTTCCTGTTCAACTGAAATGCCTTCCTGTTCAACTGAAACACCTTCCTGTTTAACTGAAATGCCTTCCTGTTCAACTGAAATGCCTTCCTGTTTAACTGAAATGCCTTGGTTTTTCAGTAGTGTGTGTGAGAGCGTTTCAGTAGTGTGTGTGAGAGCTAAAATTTCAGTAGTGTGTGTGAGAGCGTTTCAGTTGTGTGTGTGAGAGCGTTTCAGTTGTGTGTGTGAGAGCGTTTCAGTTGTGTGTGTGAGAGCGTTTCAGTTGTGTGTGTGAGAGCGTTTCAGTTGTGTGTGTGAGAGCTAAAATTTCAGTAGTGTGTGTGAGAGCGTTTCAGTAGTGTGTGTGAGAGCGTTTCAGTTGTGTGTGTGAGAGCGTTTCAGTAGTGTGCGTGAGAGCGTTTCAGTAGTGTGTGTGAGAGCGTTTCAGTAGTGTGTGTGAGAGCGTTTCAGTTGTGTGTGTGAGAGCTAAAATTTCAGTAGTGTGTGTGAGAGCGTTTCAGTAGTGTGTGTGAGAGCGTTTCAGTAGTGTGTGTGAGAGCTAAAATTTCAGTAGTGTGTGTGAGAGCGTTTCAGTAGTGTGTGTGAGAGCGTTTCAGTTGTGTGTGTGAGAGTGTTTCAGTAGTGTGTGTGAGAGCGTTTCAGTTGTGTGTGTGAGAGCGTTTCAGTTGTGTGTGTGAGAGCGTTTCAGTAGTGTGTGTGAGAGCTAAAATTTCAGTTGTGTGTGTGAGAGCGTTTCAGTTGTGTGTGTGAGAGCGTTTCAGTAGTGTGTGTGAGAGCGTTTCAGTAGTGTGTGAGAGCTAAAATTTCAGTAGTGTGTGTGAGAGCGTTTCAGTAGTGTGTGTGAGAGCGTTTCAGTTGTGTGTGTGAGAGCGTTTCAGTTGTGTGTGTGAGAGCGTTTCAGTAGTGTGTGTGAGAGCTAAAATTTCAGTTGTGTGTGTGAGAGCGTTTCAGTAGTGTGTGTGAGAGCGTTTCAGTAGTGTGTGAGAGCTAAAATTTCAGTAGTGTGTGTGAGAGCGTTTCAGTAGTGTGTGTCAGTAGTGTGTGTGAGAGCTAAAATTTCAGTAGTGTGTGTGAGAGCTAAAATTTCAGTAGTGTGTGTGAGAGCGTTTCAGTAGTGTGTGTGAGAGCGTTTCAGTAGTGTGTGTGAGAGCGTTTCAGTTGTGTGTGTGAGAGCTAAAATTTCAGTAGTGTGTGTGAGAGCGTTTCAGTTGTGTGTGTGTGAGAGCGTTTCAGTAGTGTGTGTGAGAGCGTTTCAGTAGTGTGTGTGAGAGCTAAAATTTCAGTAGTGTGTGTGAGAGTGTTTCAGTAGTGTGTGTGAGAGCGTTTCAGTTGTGTGTGTGTGAGAGCGTTTCAGTAGTGTGTGTGAGAGCTAAAATTTCAGTAGTGTGTGTGAGAGCTAAAATTTCAGTAGTGTGTGTGAGAGTGTTTCAGTAGTGTGTGTGAGAGCGTTTCAGTTGTGTGTGTGTGAGAGCGTTTCAGTTGTGTGTGTGAGAGCGTTTCAGTAATAATGTCCCTTACGGCACCTCATAGTCTAGTGTGAGACCCTGCATCGTGACCTATGAACTTTTAACCCCTGAGATTCAATTGTACATTTGAGCAGGAGCTGAATAACGTGCCTGAAAAAAAATAGCAGTGTTTGCCCAGCTTAATGCAGACTGTTTAAACTAAACAAGCTACTGTTTCACATAATAAACCCTGTCACCCGCAGTATTGCTTTCTGTTTTAACAGTTAAAGCAGTAGAGACGAGCTGTTTACATGTGCGTGGAACTCTAGCGTCATTAACCAGGCTAGCTGTTAGCTTATAGCTCACGCTAGCTAACCAACGAGCAGTTAAAAGGACAGCCGAAGCTGCACAAAACACCCACAAACTTCACAAACCTCACTACAATGTAGCGCCAAAAATATGACTCGCAGCTCACTTGACACAGCTGCTGTAACATAAGACTGACATCCAGTTAACTACAGCTAAAAAGATATTTAGAGAAAACTTACCGTTTCCTCAGGTTACACAAGCTGAGTTTTTTCGAGCTGAAAAGTTGGTTTGTTTTGGCTCTCACTGAAGACATAGCTGTTCTTTTGTACTGCTTTTAAACAAAACATTTTTTGTATATGAAGCCAAGGCTGTTCATCCTCTTCAGCTCTAGCGTAGACTCTGCCATGGTTTCATGTTTCTTCTTTCCGTGTGTCCGCTACTTTGAAACGCTTGGGCCGCTCTGCCCGCCACAGTTTCAAACTGGTCATGTGACTGCATGGCCACATCTCATTGGTAAAAAAATTACCGGAAACTCCACTGGCGGCATGTTATCTAATGTCTTAAACTAATTATTCTTTTAAAAAGTAACGAGTCGAATTTTGTAAATGTAGCGTAGTAAAATTACCGTTTCTTCTTCACAAATATACTCAAGTAAAAGTAAAAAGTATCGTGCAAAATAGGTACTTTAAGAGTACATTTTTTTTCAAAAACGTACTCAAGTAAATGTAACGGAGTAAATGTCACTCGTTACTACCCACCTCTGGTAAGGGTAAGAGAGAGGCGATGTAGACATCACATCCGGTCCTGCAGCATGTCTGCGTTGGTCCAGTCGACCCGCCATCTGCCCCGGGAGGGAACAAGCATCGAAGGTGTTTGGAAAGGGAGGGGGGATGAGTGTGTATCAGTGTATGTGTATGCATTTGTGTGTCCTGAGTTTAGCTGAGAGAGTGTCCTTCGCCCTGCCAGGCTAAGTAAATAGTCTTCAGGCCGACCCAGGTGGCCTTGCGTTGGGGAGGAACAGTCTAAACATCGTCTGTTCTCAGGGTGAGAATTTGTTTTGTTCAGCTCCAGCCTTGAGACCACAACTGGCGCCGAATGGTTGTTTTTCCTTTAGTGTGAACAACTGCATGTGAATTTCACAGCCATTCTAGCAGTCCGAAACCGGTCTCTCAATCTCCCATTGGAGAGCCGTGAGCTTCTCTGAGATGTCATCAATCTTGCGCTAACAGAGCAAATTCTGAGAACTCACGACCACCGTGAGCTTCTCCAAGATGTTATCCAATTTTCGCTCAGAGGTCTTAGTCTGAGTGTTCACGGCAGCCTTAAGCTTCTCCAAGATCTTATCCGTGCTGCACTCAATGAGCCCATTTTGAGAAGTCACGACTTGTCCCATCGCTTCAATCACAGTGGGCAGCCTTGTGGGATTTTGAACAGCCGATTCTGCTTTCTTTAATCTTCGATAAGCCAGGGCCAAGCCAGCTCCGATCAGCAAGAACCCTGTTATCATGGTTCCGAAAAGGTAGATGTCTTTAATGTCTTCGATCAACAGTCGGGCCAAGCACACGACCCTCCAGTTATGCCACCCGTCCATCGTGTATGTGGCAGGGAATGTCCCTCCAGGACACTCAGGCTCACCCGAGCTCAGGCTTCTCGTTGAGAAGAGGGTGTCAATTGCATTCAGGGACCAGTTGATCAAATCCATAATTCCATAAATCCATAAAATACATATATTAGTAAAGCCTATCTAAGGCTACGTTCACACTGCAGGCGAAAGTGCATCAAAACTGGAGATTCAATACATCGCTGCTCAAAGATAAAGACTTTAACTTTTATTTATTTATTTATTTTGAGTCCCCTTTGGATCTTTAGCCATCAGAATTGTTGTCTTAAGGCCAAGAAAGATGCCAAGTGGATTTATTTTACCAAGTGGATCATCATGGCCTTGCCATATTGGTCCATTTGATTGACCTTTATTATAATTATGAATTTATTTTATTTTCGGTTGCTACAAACGGGACAGACATGACTGGGGGATAGGACAGGGAGAAAGAATGAAAGAAAGAGAGGGAGAGAAAGAAAACCAAAGGGGAGAAGAGACGGTGAGAAAGGGGGGAAGAAAGAAAGAAAAAAAAAACAGAAGAGAAAGCAAACAACAAAGAGCAACATAATAAAAAAAAAACCAGCACCATCACAATAAACTAGCTAGCAGTAGATAACAGTAGATACTAAATATTAAACGATATTGTGCAGCACGCAAGATAGACAGCGCACAATGTGCTTTGAGGCAGCAGCCAAGAAAGGTGTAGTCCGCGTCTGTGAACACCCGTGTGTACACCTCTGTGCATACCTGTGTGGATCAGCATGCTTGTATTCCAAAGGTTTCTCCATGTAACGATCTGCTAGGGAGTGTGGGGAGCCATAGCCCCGTCCACCAGGGTATGAAGCAGGTATGGAGGAGATCCAGGCCCCAGATATCCAGAGGCCCCAGAGTACAAGGACCCGAGGAGGACCACCAAAGGGGGGGGAACCGTGCCATCCTCCTGGGAAGAGCTGAGTAGAGCCCCAAACGAGAGGTCACCCCGCAGCTACGGAGCAGAGGCCAGAGGGGGTTGCAGTGGCGTGCCCGCGGGCTCTGCTGGCAGCCAGCTGTGCCAGAGAGGACCGAGCTTCAGGCCCAGAGGCCTGAGGGCATCCCACCTGGGCCACAGGCGCCCGGCCCCGCCAATCGGCCACCAGGAGTGAGCCGGTACATAAATGAGCGCCCAGCCCCAGACGACAAGGACCACCAACACACCAACGTCTGAGGGCATCAGCCACCGGCAGGGAGTGTGGTGAGGGGAGATAGGCCTCTGTACTTTAGAGGGCCTGAGATGTACCCAGAGAGGTTGAGTCTAAGACCCAACCTGACATATAGACACAGACGAACAGGCACACGCGGACACAAACGTGCATTCCCACCCCATACACACAACCAAATACTCGCCACTCACCCAACGTGTAGACAGACACAAATAGACACTGCACAGGCAGTCGCACTCCCCAAACATACTCTATATCCCAGGTCCAGGTACCCCCGCCCTCAGAGGGGCAAGCCGCACCCAGGAGATGTAACCCTTCTCTCTGGGGTGGAGGCAAGCGGACCACCTCCTTATCTGCAGTAGCAGGGAGGCCCCGCATCCCAGACCCCAGTCTGACGGCCAGCACCTCCTCCCAGCCCCCCAGCCCTGACGGCTAACAGAACCGGGGTGAGTGAAGACCTCAAACCTCCCCACGCCTGCTCATATGTAGTGTTGCTGTGTGCTGTTCTAAAGTGCATTTAAAACTCAGGAGAGCATGGTACTTGCTTCCTCTCAGAGAGCAGCACGGCACGACTTTAAATATTTTTAAAAAGAGTGGACTTCATATTTAGACTTTAATGACACTCCCGGAACATCAGCTTCTGTTCTATGGGAAGCAGGGAAAGCTGTGATGAGAGGTAAAATAATTTCTTTCTTGCCACACAAAAAGAAGGAAGAAAACAAAAATATTCAGGAATTGGAAAAAACTATCAAATCCTTAGAAGAAGCCTACGCGTGCGACCAAGATCAAGAAATAATGAACAAAATACGCAAAAGAAAACTAGAATTAAATGAAATTATTAATAAAAAAAACACAATTCCTAGCACAAAGACTTCGCTTGCAGAATTTTGAACACAGTAACATATCAGGTCGATTTCTAGCTAACCAGTTAAAATTAAATAAAGAAAAAACAACTACATGTGCTGTTAAAGATTTATCTGGAAACACAATATATGACCCTGGAAGAATAAACAAAATTTTTAGGGATTTCTATGAAACTTTATATTCACCACAAATAAACCCATCTAAAAATGAAAATTTTCTTGACAATGTAACTCTTCCAAAATTACTAGACAGTCAAGCAATGGCACTGGATTCGCCACTGATGCCAGGTGAACTCCAGGAAGCCCTGATACCCAATAATAAGGTTCCAGGTCCAGACGGCTTCCCTGCAGAATTCTACAAAGAATTCTGGACAATTTTGGCACCAGTATTCCACGGAATGTTGCAGGAAATCAAGGAAAATGGCAGACTACCTCCAAATATGAATTCTGCCAACATTAGTCTCCTGCTAAAACCAGGCAAAGACCCTTCATTTCCCTCAAGCTATCGTCCAATATCCCTTATAAATGTAGACCTCAAAATAATCTACAAAGTTCTCTAAAAGAGACTAGAGAAAATAACCCCCCTCTTAATTCATCCTGACCAAACTGGTTTCATAAAAGGTAGCCACTCATCAACAAACGCACATAGATTACTTAATTTAATAGACTACTCATATAGTAAAAACATTGAAACCACAATATTATCTCTAGATGCAGAACAAGCGTTTGACAGAGTTAACTGGAAATTTTTATTTCCAACTTTACACAAATTTGGTTTTGGAAACTCTTTCATAAACTGGCTAAGAATATTATATAATTCCCCAACAGCTTGTGTCAGAACAAATGACCAGACATCCTCCAGCTTCTGTCTCCTGAGGGGCACCAGACAGGGATGCCCACTCAATTCAATTTCAATTCAATTCAATTCAATTCAATTTTATTTATATAGCGCCAAATCACAACATAAGTCGCCTCAAGGTGCTTCACTCTCCCCCTCACTTTTTGCAATTTTTATCGAACCACTAGCAGCAGCATTTAGACAGGCTACAACAATTAAGGGCATAAAATGTAAGAACGTAGAACATAAAATCAGTCTCTATGCAGATGATGTGTTGCTTTTCTCCCAAACTCACAAACCAACCTTTCTGAGGTAATTACTCTAATAAATTGGTTTTCCAGAGTTTCAGATTATTCAATTAACTGGTCAAAATCTACAGTTCTTCCAATTAACTGCTCCTTCCATAATTCTTCTTCTGCCCCACTACAATCTGGAAATATTAAATATTTAGGTATTAATGTCTCTCCTAAGCTTTCAGACTTAACTAAATTAAACCACATCCCACTTCTAAAGAAAGCAGAAGGCGATCTGACTAGATGGAAATCTCTACCCATATCACTCATGGGAAGGGTCGCCACTATAAAATGATGATCTTGCCCAAAAAAAATTACTTATTTTTAATGATCCCGAACAAAACATCACAAGATTGGTTCAGATCTCTGGATTCGTATATTTCCAAATTCCTTTGGAAAGATAAACCCCTGCGTATCAGCTTAAAAACACTTCAAAGAACCAAGGATAAAGGAGGATTAGATCTGCCTAATTTTCAACAATATTTCTTAGCCAACAGGCTTCAGTACATCTCAGGATGGTTAAAATGTACCTTCTTAGATGAGCCCTGGCTAGATGTTGAACAGGCACTTTGCAATAATCTAGAGATTTCAGACCTACCATTGATCAGCTCAAACATCAAAAGACATGAATGCTTTAAAAGCATCAACATCAGCTCTTCTCTGACAGCATGGTGGGAGTTTCTAAAAATATCTTCATTAATCCCATGCAGACGTACACCTATCTGGTATAACCCTGACATATTACAAAACAATAATATGATTAATTTTCCAGAATGGAGTTGTAAAGGAATTAAATACTTAGAATGTATATTAGAAGGAACAGACTTTATTCCATTTGACAGACTAGTTACACAATATGGGATCAACAAGAAAATATTTTTAGGATATCAACAAATTAAATCCATAGTAAAAAAGAAGTTTAACATAAGTCAAGTTGAATTGCAAACACCTCCAAGTGTGGTACATTTTCTTACTCTTAAATCCCCTAAATTATTGTCTAAAATATACAGAACACTTTCTAAAATAGATTGTTACACCCCGGCCTAGGCAACCGGCGTGCAACACAGAAAAAATAAAAATAAGGGAAAAAAAAAAACGAAAAAAAAAAAACTACTACGGGTCTCCGCAAAAAATCCCAAAACGAAAGTATCGACAGCTATTTACATCAAAGCAAACTAAGACATTTATTTACATCAAAACACCAAACTATTTACAACCGGGGGGAAGATCGCGACCATGACAAACTGAAACACAGGGCTTAAATACATAGAGGGAGCAATCAGGGAATGGACAACAGGAGGGAAACACAGCTGGGGCAAATCAGAACTGACGAGACAAGGAAGCGTAAACTGAACACACTCAGATAAGACAGACTTTCAAAGTAAAGCAGGAAACACAACCGTCACGCCTAAAAAAAAAACACTGACAACACCGAATCGTAACAGTTCCCCCCACCCAAAAATCAAACATTTAATACATGCAACCCCAAAGAAAATATTTGATTCATGCCCAGCGCATACGGCACCGGCCGCTGTTCTGCAGGCGACGCTGATGGCTGGACGGGCCCCTTGGATCCTCCAGTGGAAAGGGAAGGCTGGAGCGGTCCCTCGGACCCCCCAGCAAAGACGACGAAGGCTGGAGCGGTCCCTCGGACCCTCCAGCGGATCCCGGACGAGCCCCCATTATGTTACACCCCAGCCTAGGCAACCGGCGTGCAACACAGAAAAAATAAAAAATAAGGGGAAAAAAAACAAAACAAAAAAAACTACTACGGGTCTCCACAAAAAAAATCCCAAAACGAAAATATCGACAACTATTTACATCAAAGCAAAATAAGACATTTATTTACATCAAAACACCAAACTATTTACAACCGGGGGGGAAGATCGCGACCATGACAAACTGAAACACAGGGCTTAAATACATAGAGGGATGAATCAATATCCCTTCCTATTGCAAAGTGGGAAGCAGATTTGTCAGTCGGCTTAGACCAAAACTTCTGGTCTCAGATATGCTTAAAAACCTTTAAATTGATTAGAAATCCCAGTCTGCAATTAATACAATACAAAATACTACATAGAGTGCACTATACAGGTCATCGTATGTTCCAGATGGGCTTTACATCTTCCAACAACTGCTCACACTGTCAAGGCAATACACCAGAATATTACATCCACGCTCTTTGGTTCTGTCCACCAGTGCAGAAATTTTGGCGCGGGATATGTGAAGACTTATCAAAGTGTCTGAAATGTAAAATTCCAACCTCCCCTTTAGTGTGCTTGTTGGGTAGATTGGATGATGTCACTACAGAAACTAATACAGTCCACATGGTTTTTACTGCCCTATGCATTGCCAAGAAAACGGTCCTCATGAACTGGAAAAATAAAAATAATCTTAATTCTAGCCAATATAGAAACCATCTAATAGATCACAGTCTCGAGATAGCCTCTGCCACCACATTAGATCAATCTCTCTGGACTCCTCTGATCGGCTCCACCACCTAGCGGGGCTGGGGGTTCGTGGTTTGGTCCTGCCTTCGCCATTGAGGTTGATGCGGAGGTAGGGACAGGCTTAGGGCGTCTGGAGAATCCCTAGGGACGTTATCCCTGGAGGGCTTAACCCAGGGTTTGTGGTGTGCTTAGAGGGTGTTCTTCTTGTGGCTGCATGCAGCAGGACTGGGGTAGGGTCTGTGCTGGCGGACGTAGGTTACTGGCCTGGTAGCCTGGCTGCCCCTGAGTGGATCCGGGGCAGGTGTGGGGGCTTGGGGTTCGGGGGTGCTTCGCCTCCGTGTTAGGGCTCTGGCTGGGCCTTGGGGGCTTAGGTCCTTGTTGGTGTGGTGAGGTTGTGGGCGGGTGGGTGCACGGGGGCTCAACCCTCTGGCGCATCGGCCTAGCTAGGGGGCTCTTCAACTGACAGGGAGTTTGTTCCATCCTTGCAGGAGTCCACTCTGCAGGTGGGGGAGAGTCTTAGGAGAGGTGGAGAATAAACTTAACCTGGGTGTCTACTGTCTTGTGCAGTCTGGGAGATGATTGAATGTTAGGGTGGGTACAGTTTCCTCTGCGGTGGGGTCGGGTGGGCTGCCCCGTGTCCTGTGGAGCTAGGCGGTCCTGCTGCCGTAGGCCCCGATCTGGATGGGCCTGGGCTCCCTTGCCTTGGTGGGTGCCGAAGGACGGGTGTGCCTACTGGGGTCAGCGGGGGAGCTGGCCCCAGGGAGGGGCATCTTGCTCCTCCCTTCTTTTCCTCCCCATCCCCAGCTGCCTCCCTCTTCCCGCTCCAACACACCCACCCACACAAGTAGGACCTTGGGGTGCGGGTGTGTTCACTGTTAATAGACATAAACTACACCTTTATTGGCTGCTATTTCCAAGCACATTGTGCACTGTCGGTCCTGCTTGCTAAACAACAACATTCAGTATTTAGTATTTACTGCTTTTTACACTTAGCTAGATTAACGTGATGGTGTTGTGTTTAGTATGTGGCTCTGTTGTTTTTGCTTGTTTTCTCTTCTTTTTCTCTCAACAGGTGATCCAGGAGATTTTTTTTCTCTTCTTTCTTCTTTTAAGTGCCCTTTCTCACTGTCCCTCTTCCCTTCTCTTTTTCTTTTCCTTCATCTTTCTTTCTCCCTTTCCTATCCCTCAGTCATGTCTGTCCCGTCTGTAACAACTGAAAATAAAATAAATAATAACAACAAAGGTCGATCAAATGGACCAATACGGCAAGGCCGTGATGATCCATTTGGCAAAGTAAATCCATTGGGTATCCTTGTTGGTCTTCAGACAACAATTGTGACGGCTGAAGAACCAAATGGGACAGGCAAAAAAGTGCATCAAATTCGACTTTTTTGACCCTATGCAACCTATATCCGAACATGGTATGACAGTGTGAACAGCACAAATCCGATATTTTCTAATCCGATCTGGGTCACTTTCGTATGTGGTACTGAATCCGATACATATCTGATGTTTTAGAAAGTGACTGCTGTTTGAATGGTAATGTCGCATTAAATCCATCTTTTACATCACTGACACAAGACAGACGGCAATTATCAGCACCGGAGAAGCGCCCCAAAAGACACTGCGAACGCTTCCTGGCCATCCCGTGTAGATGTTAGTGAAACTTTTGCGAAGACAACATTGGAGAAACGTGAACATTTTATTTGTACTGTATAATCTGCAGATTCTGACAGACATTTGCAACTATCCTTTGAAGCACCGCTCCTCTCTAAAACAGCAATAAGGATAATTAGGCCATTTGTAAATAACAAAATAACTTTATAACTTTTGGAGATTATGTATCTGAATTTCAGGAGCGGGACCATGCCTCCAAACACGCTCCTTCCGGTTGCCATCTATATAGGTTCCCCCCAGTTCTGCAAACTGTTCATTCTCGTTTACGTGCCCCACCCTCCCTCCCTCCCTCCTTGTTCTGAATTCTTTAACTTCTTCACTTCTATTTAGTACATGGGGATCTGCTAGGCTCGGGAGCCATCGTCAGTCCCCTTGGAGGCCTTCCCCAAACCGCAGCTCAATTCATGTCCAAGCATTCACCTTTATTTACTAAAACGATGTCAATCCTAAATGAGGATGAGGGCCCAGCTAGTGAAAAAGCAAAATTGGGAAACGTAAAGTCCAAAACAAGTCTTTGTCTTAAGGGCCATCAGTCAAACAATACTGTTTGGTCTGGGTCTAAACAGAACGCGTTGTGTGTGACGTCTTCTTTTGCGCATGTGGGCCGCTTTGAGGGTTCACACTAGAGCGTGTTGGCTATCACATTTTATTTGTAGTGTGAACAAGCAGACAAAAAAATCGGATTTGATCAAAAAATTGGAATTGAGCATTAAGACCTGCAGTGTAAAGGTAGCCAAAGATATCAATCAGAGAGAAGCCATTCCGGCCCAGATATCAAACATCTAGACTGTCTGCAAAACTAACTAGTAGCTCAGTGTTCCAACATTCGGAAGAGGCAACTGCTACCACAACTGGAAATCACTCTCCAAAAGTTGATTCTCTTCATTTCGACGTAGTGTTTTCAGTGGGAGAAATGTATCGCCACTCATCCAGGTGACTTCTTCAGTCTCAGCTAACTGCAGGTTTTCCCAATCTTATAAACAGAACATTTGCATAATGACTGAAACCAGCCCACTGAAGGAACAAAGGGCTGGGAGGTCAGATCCTTCATCATGATTATGCAAATTCTCATGACCACTGATCAACAACCATTGATCAACAACCACTGATCAACAACCACTGATCAACAATCATTGATCAACAACCACTGAACTCGGGTGAGTTCATTGTGAAACCTGGCCCCACCTTATCATGCGAATTCCTGAGATCAGATGGCCCAGGATGTGAGTGGGCATTAAGGCGTCTGGGAAGGGATCTCAAAACTGGATTATAGATGGCAGACAGTTGGTGTCGTAAACCACCGCCTCTGTTCAAAGATGGTCGCTCACAGTGGACATAGATGGCTTCTTTCACTCCTCTTTCAAGCCATCTGTCCTCTCTGTCCAAAATGTGAACATTGGCATCCTCGAAAGAGTGTCCTTTATCCTTAAGATGCAGATGGACTGCTGAGTCTTGTCCTGTGGAGGTGGCTCTTCTGTGTTGTGCCATGCGCTTGTGAAGTGGCTGTTTGGTCTCTCCGATGTAGAGGTCTGGGCATTCCTCGCTGCACTGTACAGCATACACCACATTGTTAAGTCTGTGTTTTGGCGTTTTGTCTTTCGGGTGAACCAGTTTTTGTCTGAGCGTGTTGCTGGGTCTGAAATACTTATTATTATTATTATTATTTCAGACCCAGCAACACGCTCAGACAAGGTTCCTCACAGCGTTACTGGAGGCCAAGGTAATGCCATCCAGAATAAGAATCTGGTTAGATACCATATTTCTAAGATTTTCAGGGCCGAGTACAATAACCTCAGTTTTATCTGAATTAAGAAGCAGAAAGTTAGCAGCAATCCAGGTCTTTATGTCTTTAAGACATTCCTGCAGTTTAACTAATTGGTGTGTGTTATCTGGCTTCATAGATAGATAGAGCTGGGTGTCATCTGCATAGCAGTGAAAATTTATACTATGTCTTCTAATGATGCTGCCTAGGGGAAGCATGTATAGTGTAAACAGAATTGGTCCTAGCACTGAACCCTGTGGAACTCCTTAATTAACCTCAATGTGTGAAGAGGACTCTCCATTTACATGAACAGATTGGAGTCTATTAGATAGATATGATACAAACCACTGCAGCACAGTACCTGTAATACCTACAGCATGTTCTAATCGCTCTAATAGGATATTATGGTCAACAGTATCGAACGCTGCACTGAGGTCCAGCAAGACAAGCACAGAGATGAGTCCACTGTCAGAGGCCATAAGAAGATCATTTTTAACCTTCACTAAAGCAGTTTCTGTACTGTGATGAGCTCTGAAACCTGACTGAAACTCTACAAATAAGCCATTCCTCTGCAGAGAATGCCTAGACGGGCATTTAAAGGAAGATACAAACAATCAATTGTTACACAGTGAAAATGCAATGAAAAATAACCATAATGAGCTGTTTGACAATTACTCTTTCAAGGATTTTTGATATGAAAGGAAGGTTGGAGATTGGCCTATAATTAGCTAAGACTGCTGGGTCTAGAGAAGCTTTTTAAGTAAAGGTTTAACTACAGCCAGCTTGAAGGCCTGTGGTACATAGCTGATTATTAGAGATAGGTCGATCATATTTAAGATCGAAGAATTAGTTAATGGCAGGACTTCTTTGAGCAGTTTTGTAGGAATGGGGTCTAAAAGACATGTTGATGGTTTGGAGGAAGTAATTATTGAAGTTAACTCAGAAAGATCAATTGGAGAAAAAGAGTCTAACTTAACATCAATGGTACTAAGAGAAGCTGTAGATAATATTACATCTGTGGGATGATTATTGGTAATTTTTCTCTAATGATAAAAATTTTATTTGTGAAGAAGTTCATGAAGTCATTACTAGTTACCACTAACCAGGCGAGAAATTTGGGTGTAGTGATGGATGCAGACCTAAACTTAGAAAAACACATTAAGACAAAAACAAAATCAGCTTACTATCACCTCAAGAATATTTCAAGGATAAAAGATCTGATGTCTCAACTAGAGATGGCACGATACCACTTTTTTATGTCCGATACCGATATCATAAATTTGGATATCTGCCGATACCGATATGAATCCGATATAGTGTGTTTTTTAATCAATAAAACGTTTTTTTAATATCTTGCTGCATTTTGTATAAGTTTATACTCAAGTTTAAATAAATAACAACACTAAAGCTATTCTGTTATACCTGTATGTAAAAAAAATACACTACACCCAAAATATTTCATAGTTCAGCAACACTGATCAATCTAATAAACTTAAACCTACTCCATCCTCCCTATTCTGGTATTTTAAAGAGTACTTAGCAGAAATATTAAGCAACCTAACTAATAGGGTTGCAAACTCCCAGCAAAAAAAAATAGGGAACCACCTTCCACCTCATGATGCTTAATCGATGTAATCAAATTTAATTTGATGCAGGGGGAAAAATGCACAGAAATAAATTATTTTTCAAGAATAATTAAATAGATTCAACATCTTTCTTCAACAGAATTGCAGAATTCACAGATGGTACTTTCCCAAAGGAAAAAGTACTATAGCTTACTAGGGTATATTAGACTTAACAGTTACTATATACAGTGTTACGACTGTGATCGTAATCATGTGTGAATTTGAGTGTCCAGGTGCTCCTCCGGGATTGGTGCATCCAGGGTGGATGGCTCACACCGATTGGCTGAGGACTGGGAGGCAGCGGATAAGAAGAGACCGCCAGGGACTGCCAATTCATTTATCCTAGGCCCAACCCAACCGGCAGACCGTTCACTGTGTCAAAATATTATGTTAATGTAAGAGCGTGTAGGGGTGGACCGCCTTTTTCGTTGATCAGTTTTCTCCTGTTTTTGTTAGGCAGGGAGGAAAGTGATTGTCGTTTGGTTTAGTTCTTTTGAGTAGGTAAGTTGTGTTTATTCCTGAGATAGGTTACTTTTTGTTTGTTGTTTTGGCCTTGGGTTCACCCTGAAGTTATGATATGCTCCCTTCCTTTGTTTAACTGCACTTATTGTAAATAAATCACTGTCACAAAATATTAAGTGTGTGACGTGCTGCTTGGGGTTGGACGGGGATGGATCACCCTTTATGTTGTGGTCTGGCCGCGCCTAGACGGGCCATAACAACAGTAATGGACTTCTATACATTTTACATCAGATTAAAACTTTGGGTGTAAGATTTGGATAATTATTTATTAAAAGCTCGACATTTTAAATGAGAATAATAAAGAAAAGTATGTCTTTGTGCCCCCCGTTTCCCTGTTAATGCCCTATCGGCCCCCCTGGCTAAACTTTCCTAGATCCGCCCCTGCACAGTTACCAGCCGTCAGCTGGTCTAGAAAGTAATATTAAATAAATACTAACAACAGCTTATCAAGCTTAAACGTGCTGCTGTTGTTCAGCCGCTGGTTTCCTCGTTCTGGTGAGAAGTGGGCCAAAAACAAAGAAGAGAGACGGACTCCCGACAGAAAAGCCGATTAGCTGATCATTGATCAGTTTCACGATTGAAGTAGGAGCAGGAGAGTGAGAGAGGCAGTCGCTCCATATATCGGTTGTTAAGCTTAAAGTGGGAATGCTTTACAAACATTCAGAGATGAACTTACACACTTGCTTTACTTCTCTCTGGGATAGCTTCCTCGGAGATGAAATGCCGGATTGCTAGCAAGGCTACAAATACACACAGCCGCTCTATCACGTGATGCATACTGCTGCAACTTGCTACGGTTATGAGCCGAGTTACGCCGTGTAGCAAGTTTTGTGAGGTGCTTTTTTGATATTTAATGGATCGGATTACATTTTTTATTTCTTGCCGATATCCGATCCAATAATTTGGGTCAGTATCGGACCGATACCGATACGTAATATCGGATCGGTCCATCTCTAGTCTCAACAGGACCTGGAAAAACTAGTCCATGCATTCATCTTTAGTAGGCTTGATTACTGTAACAGCATCTTTACAGGTCTACCTAAAAAATCAGTCAGACAACTACAGCTCATTCAGAACTCTGCTGCTCGAGTCCTCACTAAGACCAAAAAAGTGGACCACATCAGTCCAGCTCTGAGGTCTTTACACTGGCTTCCTGTCCATCAGAGGATAGACTTTAAAGTTCTGATGCTGGCCTATAAAGCTCTGAATGGTTTAGGACCAAAATACATCAGTGACCTCCTGACCCAGTATGAACCTTCCAGATCCCTCAGGTCATCTGGATCCGGTCTTTTATCAGTTCCCAGAGTCAGAACCAGACACGGAGAAGCTGCATTCAGCTTTTATGCTCCTTATATCTGGAACAAACTCCCAGAAAGCCTCAGATCAGCTGAAACACTCAGTTTATTTAAATCCAGGTTGAAGACTCACTTATTCTCAGCTGCATTTAAATAAAGCACCAAATCAACACTTAAACTTAAATTTCAAAACTTACATTTTAACTACTGATTTTATCTGTTTTGATTTTTGATTTTATGTACTGTTTTGTTTGTTTGTTTGTTTGTTTGCTTGTTTTAATCAATTTTAAATCATGCTTTTTATTTGTTTTGACGATGAGACAATGACGAGACTGCACAAAAGCATGTCATCATGTTTTCTCAGTGGTGGCTGATGTCAACACCTCTTTCCCATTATGGTCTGTTGAATATTGTGTATGGTTTGAGGTGAGAAAGGAAAAGGTGAGGATTACATTACCAAATCAGTGTATTTTTGTGTGAGCATGTGCAAGAGAAGATATTCTAAATCAATAAAACAAAGACAGATACAGTGGAGAGGACAAAACCAGAGCAAGGACAGAATGTGTGAGCAAGAAAGCAGAGGAGATAAGACAAAAACAAAACTATGAAAAGCTGAATACTTTGAGACATCAAGAGATAGTACCTTTGTGAAATACACAAAAGTATTAGGTTTGCCTGTGTAGACTCTAGAATTTGTAGGATAAAATGAGACATGTGTTTCAAATCCTGAAATGAAAAGAAAACACCAGAAGCAACAATTCAATTCAATTCAAGTCAAGTCAATTTGAGGTGCTTTGTATTGTAATGTAGAGACTGCACAATTATACAGAGAAAATCCAAACAAACAAAAGAAGAAACCTCCAACTGAACCAGGCTCAGAGAGGAACAACCATCTCCTGTGGGCACCTGAAGTTTATAGGAAAAATGTATATTCCCTGACTAGTCACTGAGTGGTTGTTAAAGGTTGATGGCAGTTCGTGTGAAACTGATTGCTAAAGCCCCAAACAAGCAGCCATAAAAAGCAGTCACTGACTGTATTCCCAGACCAGTTGGTGAATTGTTGCTGGTAGTTGCAAAGTGGTTGCAAAGAGATACATGATGCTGCACTGAAAGACCTTGGAATTATTTTAATCACTAACAGATTGCTGTAGTTGCCTGTAGATTGCATGGAAGATGTCGTGTTTGCTAACACTTGAAAACTACTCTCTGAGCACCTGTAAAACTATGAAAAGTGTGATATCAGCTGGAAATGTTGAACCTTCACATTCATAGTAAAAACTGCATCTTTTGAAATATGTTGGCTGCAGTGGCAAGGCACCACTTGCACCTTGAAGATAAATGTTGTCTATTTACAGGTCCCACTGCATGTTTTTCAAGTTTTACTACCACTCAGCCAGTAGTAAGCAAGTATTTTTAGACAAGCAGGCATCTTCCATGCAAACTATAAGTGGCCATAACAATCAGCTAGCTAAAAAAATTAAATGCAATAATTTTTCGGTGCAGAACCCTCTTTGCAACCAATTTATTTTTGTTTTTTGCCTGTCCCGTTTCGCTCTTTTGCCATCAGAATTATTGTCTAAAGGCGAAGAAAGATGCCCAACGGATTTACTTTACCAAATGGACCATCCCAGCCTTTGATTCACCTTTTATTGTTTGTTTTATTTTATTTTTCCTTGCTAAATATGGGACAGACTTGACTGGGGAAAAGAAAGGGGAAGAGAAAGAAAGAGGGAAAGAAAAACAGCAGAGAAGAGGGACAGGGGCAAAAAACAAAAACCAACAAAATAAGCAGACAAAAAATACATATATCGATCACCTGGATCACCTGTTGAGAAAGAAAAAAGAGAAAACAAGCAGAAGAAAAAAAAGGAGCAACATAATAAACAACATCACGATGATCTATGGGAATATAACAGTAAATACTAAATATTAAACATTATTGTGCAGCACGTACGATCAACAGAACACAGTGTGCTTTGAGGTAGGAGCCAAAAAGGGTGTAGTTTGTGTGTGTGAGCACCCGTGTGTACACCTGTGAGCATGAGCGCGGTTGTATTTAAAAGGTTCCTTCATGTAATGACCTGCTAGAGGGTGTGGGGGGCCACAGCACCAGCGCATGAAGCAGGTATGGAGGAGATCAAAACTCTATCCCAGAAAGAGCTGAGGAGAGCCCCAGATGAGGGGTCACTCAGCAGCCGCGGAGCAGAAGCCAGGGGGGGTGCAGTGACGCGCCCGTGAGCTCCCCCGGCAGCCAGCTGTGCCAGAGTGACACCCACCCCACCTCCAGAGTGACACGAGAGGCCAAGGGCACCCCACCTCCGAAGGGGCCCGAGCGAGCCCCAGGCTCCAGGCCCCGACAAGGAGCCACCAAGGAGTGGGTCGGTGTGTACCTGGACGCCCACCCCCGGACACAAAGAACCACCAACGCACCGATGTCTGAGGGCGTTTGCCACTGGCAGGGAAAGTGGTGGGGGGAGATAGGCTTCCATACCTTGGAGGGCCTGAGATGTCCCCAGAGAGGTAGCGTCTGATACCCAACCTGACATATAGACACAGACATACAGGCACACACAGATACAGACATCCATTCCCACCCTCATGCTCTCATATGCAATTACTCAACACCCAACGTGGAGACAGACAGACACTGTACACACGATCACACGCCCCAAGCGTACTCTAAGCCCCAAGTCTAGGTACGCTTGCCCCTGGAGGGGGAAACTGCACCCAGACCCAGGTGGTGTTACCCTTTTCCCTGCGGTGGAGAGAAGTAGACTGCCCCGACTCGGCAGTAGCAGGGAGGCCCCACATTCCAGATGTTTGCAACCAATTTCACCTAGAGACATCAAATACCCCCTTCCCAACTGGTCAGGAAACACACATTTCTCCCAAGAGAATACAGGAGTCATAGACCAGCATGACTGCGGCCTAACTAAAATTGCTTTGTTAGGAAGTTGGTGTCTTGAAAACAGGATAGCTCAATATGTGGGTACGTGCATTTAACGGTGGCTATTCAAAATATGACTGTTCAAACTGGGACGATTATGTGTTGTAACCTTTTTAAAAACAACTTAAACAGACGTGTCAGTGTGTGTTGTGACTTTCTTAACAGACACCAGATTAATTGAAATATTTGTGTTTTTTGTAACCCTAAGTTATGAATACTCCAACAAAACAGTAAAAAAAATAATTATTTAGTACGGGTGCAACGATACACAAAATTCACGGTTCGGTTCGGTTCGATACTTTGGTGTCACGGTTCGATATTTTTTCGATACAAAAAAAATGTTCATGCCTTTTTAATTTGTCATTTATTAAATTTTTACGGCACATTCCGCACCGCATCTCTGTGCGTTCATCATTTGTTTGAAGCCGGCTCACCTCCTGCAACTACTTTTCCGAGAATACACGCTTCTTTTGTGGTTCGAACTCCTTCTGACATTTCTTTGGAGGTGGAGGAATACCAAAGTAATTGCTTAAAGGAGCTTCTTCAACATCTTTAAGAGTTCTAAACAAATGTCTGTCCTTCTCCTGAAAATCTTATGTACGCAAACACGCGTTGCAACTTCTTATCTTGTGCGCGTTTTTTATTTTGACAGCGAATGCGCACCTGCGGACCACTTATGTGCAGCCCTGATTTTTTAGCTTGTCATATTGAAGCCACAGAAATTATTTTGTCCATGAAACCATAAAGCTGCACTTTCTTTTTGCCTTATAGTCTGATTTGTCATAACTTTTCCGTTTTGTGGTAAGCTTTTCTTTGGCTGTCACTTCTTCACCCTGGCCTGTCTTATTTGGCTCAGCAGAACTAAAATATATATCCTGCTGCTTTTACACACGCACTCACATAAGCTCAGCGATTCTCTGCGCGATCAACCTCTCACATGTTTAAGCTGCTGCGGGAGATTTCACTTGTCATGTTTGCATAGTAAGCTAACGATTGATAAGACGATGTCAGAGGAATTGGTGCACAAATTATCATCACTCACCAATCAGTGCTGTTGCTCTCTATACACAGTTCGCGCGATTGCAAAGTGAAAGCAAAAAACAAGCACAAATTCAAACGCGATTTCAATATGTCACATATTGACAGTGGCTCACCGATGCCAATGACATAATTACCCAGCTACATTTCCGAAAGAATGCAAAAGCATTGACATATATTTTTCCTTCCTACGATAGCCCGACGGGCAGGGCAGAGATAGATTTTGGTAGCCCGACTGGAAAAATCGCTAGCCCCGGGACGTCGGGCTAGCGATATTGCGAGCCCTGTATCTGATTGAAGAATCCCTCATCTTTGGAAAAGAGAGTTTATTACAGAGAAATGGCTCTTTCCAAAATAAAAGCTATACTATACGCTTCTTCTGGGCTATATTCTCAGCAGCGTATTAAACATATCAGGTCCCCATAAGGAGAATCATGTGCTAACAGGAAAGCAGCAGGACCAGACGGCATCCCAGGTCGTATCCTAAGAGACTGCGCATACCAGCTAGCTCCTGTGTTCACTGAGATATTCAACATCTCTTTATCTCAGTCGGTGATCCCCACATGCTTCAAAGAGTCCATCATTGTTCCTGTCCCGAAGAAACCCCACCCTGCTTCTCTCAATGACTATCGCCCTGTAGCCCTCACCTCAGTAGTGATGAAGTGCTTTGAACGCCTGGTCAGAGACTTCATCATTTCTTCACTACCAGACACACTGGACCCACTACAGTTCGCTTACCGTCCAAATCGTTCCACAGACGATGCCATCTCTCATCTCCTCCACACATCACTTGGACACTAGAAGGGGGAATTATGTTATAAGAGCTGAGGAGAGTCCCAGATGAGGGCTCACTCAGCAGCCCCGGAGCAGAAGCCAGGGGGAGTTGCAGTGACGCGCCCGTGAGCTCCGCCGGCAGCCAGCTGTGCCTGAGTGACCGAGCCCCAGGCCGAGAGGCCAAGGGCACCCCACCTCCGAAGTGGCCCGAGCGAGCCCCAGGCTCCAGGCCCCGATAAGCGGCCACCAAGGAGTGAGCCGGTGTGTACCTGGACGTCCATCCCCAGACACAAAGAATCACCAATGCACCGAAGTCTGAGGGAGTCTGCCACTGGCAGAGGAAGTGATGGTGGGGGGAGATAGGCCTCCATACCTTGGAGGGCCTGAGATGTCCCCAGAGAGGTGGTGTCTGATACCCAACCTGACATATAGACACAGACATACAGGCACACACAGACACAAACATCCATTCCCACCCTCATGCTCTCATATGCACTTACTCCACACTCAACCAACGTGGAGACAAACATAAAGAGACGCTGTACACACGATCACACTCCCCAAGCGTACTCTACGAACCGGGTCTAGGTACCCTTGCCCCTGGAGGGGGGAACTGCACCCAGACCCAGGTGGTGTTACCATTTTCCCTGCGGTGGGGAGAGGCAGACCGCCCCGACTCCGCAGCAGCAGGGAGGCCCCACACTCCAGACCGCAGTCGGACGGCCAACTCCTCCTCCTAGCCCCCCCGCTCCAGCAGGCCGCAGAGAATGGGGGTGAGAGAAGACTCCAAACCTCCCTCCACCCGCTCATTGTAGTGTTGATGCATGTGTGTTCTAAGGTGCAATTAAAACCCAGGAGGGCATGGAGCTACCTGCCAGAGAGCAGCAGGTAAGCGCATGGTCCCTCCTGCTAGCCCTCAATGTCTACGTGTATTTAAAATTGAGAGGTGGGCAACGACGCCAGGGGTGAGGTTGTACACCCTGATGGTAATTTGGATTCCGTGTATCGTGCCCACCCCCAAGATCCTACATGTATGTGTAATGAGAGTGTGAGTAATGTGAATGTCTAAGTTGTGGGATAAAATTGAGGCAGAGGCAGCCAGAAGGGGACGGGGGAGGGGGGGGGGGGGTAGCCTCCTCTGCACCCTGGTGACATACCCCTACTCCAAGGCCCTGCATGTGTGGGTGGTTGTGGTGGAGCGGGAAGAGGGAGGCAGCTGGAGATGGGGAGGGAAGGAAGGGAGGGGCAAGTGACCCCTCCCTGGGCCAGCTCCCCCGCTGACCCCAGTAGGCACCCCCATACTCCCCGACCCGCCAGGGCCCAGGCCCATCCAGACCGGGGCCCAGTGCAGCAGCGCCGCCCGGCCTCACAGAGGGCACATCCAACATACTGTTTTACTTTAGTCCATGACGTGCTTACCTTCAGGGTCATACGTCACATGAAGACCAAAATAGTTCCAAAAGCCAGATCTGAATGAGGGTGGGGGAGGTTCAATTTGCCATGTTGCAAGGAGAGCTTAGCTTCTGTCTGGCTAGCTTGCGCTGCACTCAGTGAATCTGCGTTCGACTACTCCGCCTGGGCTGCACTACACTACACTGCGCAGATCCACTGAGTGCTCAACACAGACAGCATCGTCAGAAGGAAAGTTGATAAAATAAATTAAAAATTTTGTATTGTTCGATACATATGCGTACCGAACCGAAAGCACTGTATCGAACGGTTCAATATCGATACGAGTATCGTTGCACCCCTACTATTTAGGCACAGTAAGCTTTTCTATCTACTCATTTATGTTCTTCAAGTCTTGTCACTGTTGTAGCTCAGAAGGTAGTGCAGACCATCTACTAACTGGAAAGTAGATGGTATGATCCCTGGCTGCTCCATCCTGCATGCTAAATATCTTTGGACAAGATACTATCCCTTAGTTGCTCTCCAAGTCTGAATCTGTGTAACTGTTATCCAGAAAGCATTTAAGCATGGAAAACAGTGCTAGTGTGAATGAGGTATGTTGTATAAAGTGAAAAGAACACATCAGAAAGAACAAAGGTTTTATAAAAACATCTGTGTCTTGCAAATACTTTAAAAAAAAGCTTTAATAATGTTTCTTTGACACTGATAAATAAATTTGACACAATGAATTTATATCCCAGTGAAAATAATGAAAAGCTATGTATATATCACCAAGTTTTGATTTTCTTTTTCATCATTTATTGAAAAAGCCATATACTGTTTTCACTGTTCTGTTTAATCACAATATACATATGCCAATCTTATGAAAATGAATTGATTTAAATCATTATTTCACTATATTCAGTTATGTCATTTTAACCTGGAGCAACAACACACATATAAATAAACATATTAGTGCTCGGAGACAAATAAGCCTACGAGGCCTAGACAAACAGATGACAAAGGGGCTGTCCTCACCAGTTCCATGATCTAAATCCTAATCAAACATCATTTACAGCTTGTTTTATTTCAGCCCCTGGAGAAACCGTCCCTCTATGCTTTTTGCCATGGCAACCCAGCTCTCATTTCAGAAGTGTCATGCCACATTATCATCCAGTGGGCTCACATACACTCCCGCCTGACAACTTCACGATGGACCCTGGTGAAAAATAGCCGGCCTTCTTAGACTGCCTCTTCACCTCCCTCCCTCTCCATTTCTATTTCACTCCCTGCTGTTCCTTCACCTATTCGCCTTCCCCCTCCTTTTGCTTCGTGCTCCTTTTTTCTCTCCACAGGTAACCAAGTGAAGATTGAATGTGTGATATATACCCATTCTAATTGGAAACAAGCCCAGGCACTGGCATCAGTAACAGAAACTGATAACAATTAGCCAAAAGATGGATAGGACATGTATGGTGTCTAATGTCCATAAAAGTATAATGATTTTTCATCAAGGTCACAATGAAATTGTTATAACCATACAAACATGCATACAGTAGGATGCTGGCTCTATATTGTGTAGTCATTAATCAACGCTGGAAAATAAATAGTCCAGTACAAGCCTGATTGGTGTAGTAATATATCAACCTGGAGATCTAATGTGAAACACTGGTTCACAATACTCACACACATTCTCTGCATTTGAACGGCAATGACAGAAAACACCCATAAACTTCTATCTACTGGGTTTGCGCTGCATTGGTACATTTTTTCAATTTAACAATAATTTAACAGTAATATATAAAGATAAGAAATTAATTTAAGTAATATTGAAACCTTGGGTCATCACTGATGGATGAGAAATTTTCTTTATGCTTCATTTAAGAAGTTATTATATTGCACTACGTATCATAGGAATTGGATACTGGTGGCCTGATTTTCACATTGATAATATACTGCTGGTTCTATCTGCGTCTTCTTTACATTGGTATAATGTACAAATGCAATGTATAAAGCACTTTGAATGTTTAGGTAGAGTAGAAAAGTACTAAATAAGAACCAGTCTATTTTACTGTTGGGCACACACAAGAGCCTTCTGGAAAGTTTTTTATGAATAGAAAAACATGAATTAAACAATGTACAATTGATTTTGAGAATACTGTGGAGTCCGACTTTATATCTAATAAACTGCCTTATTGTCTTTTTAAAGCAGATGTGGTACTTATTTAGCCACATGGTTTTTAGTCTTTCCACAAAAGACTATGATGCAGTCTACTCTCTCAATACTAAACCACTGCAGCTTGCTCATTTGTCATTTTATATTTTGCCTCCTACTCTCCAGCTAATGCTAGCCTTTATTGTCATTATACACAGTATAATGAGAGTTATAGTGTACATGTGCACACGTGCTTAGCACATTAGAAAAAACTATACATTATTATAATTATACACATAATATAAATACACAGCACTTGGTGACACAGACAGACAGCCAGGGAATGATGACATGGACAATTTGAGCACTGACAATTTGAGCACAGGCAAGAGTCCAAGGAACATCAGAATGAGCATGAATGGTCAGGGTAATTTATGTCTAGTGGTGCAGTGGTCAGTGCAGATATTTCAGTGCAAATTACTTTTGTGCAAGTTTGAGTTGAGTATGGTGATAGCTTTGGGGAAGAAGCTATTCCTGAGTCTGTTTGGCCCGTATGGATCTGAAGCGCCTGCCAGAGGGCAGTAGGTTAAAAAGATGCTAGACAGGGTGGGTAATGTCCTTCAAGATGTTTCTCACCCTGCTGAGACAACAGGAGTTATAGATGGCAGACAAGGAGGGCAGGGGGCAGCCGATAAATTTTTGTGCTGTTTACCACCCTCTGCAGTCTCTTCCTGTCTGCCTCCATGCAGTTGGCATGCCACTGTCACTGCATAGGTCAGCAGCGGGGTGTTTATTTGATCCTTGCTGAGCACCCTTAGGAAGTGTAGCTGCTGCTGGGCCTTCTTGACTAGCGCCGTGGTGTTCACTGACCAGGAGAGGTCTGCAGAGATGTGGACGCCAATGGAATTTGAAGGCTTCCACTTGCTCTCCACATTCACAGTTGATGTGCAGGTGGGGCAGGGGCAGCTCTGTTTCGCCTGAAGTTCTGGATGATTTCCTTGGTCTTGTTGATGTTAAGTGCAAGGTTGTTTAATGCACAGTATTCTCCCAGTTTCAGGAACTCATCTCTCTAGGGCGCCTTATTTCCCCTTGTGATCAGCCCCAACACCGTTGTGTCATTAACAAATTTGACAATGATGTTCTCTGGGTGGGCGGGACTGCAGTCAGATGTGTAGAGGTATTAGATTAGTGGGCTTAGTATGCAGCCCTGGGGAGAGCCGGTGCTGAGAGTGAGGGTGGAAGAGAGGTGAGGACCCAGTTTCACCTGCTGGGGTCTGTTAACCAAAAAGTCCTTTATTCAAGAGCAGGTGGGTGGCGGAAGCCCCAGGTTGGCTAACTCGGTGATCAAAATGTCCAGTATTATTGTGTTAAAGGCTGAGCTGAAGACAATGAAGAGCATTCTGACATAGCTCTCCTGTTGCTCCAGGTGACTCAGTGCTGTGTGGAGAGAAATGGCTATGGCGTCTTCTGTGGATCTGTTAGTCCGATATGCAAATTGGTGTGGGTCCAGAGTGGGGGGGAGTCAGGTTCTGATGTGCCCCAGAATCAGTTTCTCAAAGCACTTGTGATTACAGGGATTAGTGCAATTGGATGGAAGTCATTGAGACTGGGTATGGGTGACTGTTTTGGGATGGGGATCATTATGGCAGATTTCAAGCAGGGCGGGATAAAGGCTTGTTCCACAGACAGCTTGAAGATGTCAGTGAAGACTTGTGCTAGCTGCTTGGCACATGCCTTGAGCACCTTCCCAGGTACTCCATTGGGACCTGCAGCCTTCCTGGGGCTCTACACAGAGTGGCTACTTCTGCAGCCTACCCAATTATCCAGCCCTCCAGCCTCGCTTTTGTTTCCTCTCTCTTTGCCATCTGCGTCACCTGTTTAACCTGACAACAATCCACAGGGATCCTGTTGGTCTAGCTATCTTGTCCAGAATGTTGTGTGTGCAATGAAAGTCACTGAGGATGGTCATCTTCATTTGGAAACCGATGTCCAATATGTCCAGATGACTGTAATGTCCAGTAGTGCAGGTAGACAAATGTACAACACACAATAAACACGATAAACACACAAAAAGGCACAGATAACACAAATCAGGAGAGCCGCTGTGCCGGTGTGCGCCACCATTTTGAAAAATGAAGTATTTGCTTTAATTTGCTGAATGTTTGTTTTGCCAGCAACATGATGCTGACAAAACAAACAAACAAACCAAGAGAAAGAGCTATCAATCTGTCAATCCTTTCCGTGTCCGGGCCGGGCAAACAAACCTGGGATAGTAAGCGCAGCAATGTTACCTTGACAATAGCAAATCAGCAAATGAATATATATAGAGAATAATATGCATTATGTGCAAAAAGTTAATACTTCTGGGACAAGTGGCGAGTACAGTGGAACCCCGACTTACGAATACCCCATTAAACGAAAAATTTAAGTTACGAAGGCACTTAACGGCAATATTTCTGCCCATGTTATGGCAAAATGCCCGCGTAACAAAATCAACTGGCTCTGATTGGCTGAGGCCAGAATGCCCACAATGCCCATAATGCCTTCCGAATCATGTGACAACCCCCTTGGCTTTCGTACTTGCGCTTTGCTGTGCCACTTGAACGACGTATTGTTGTTGCAGTTATCAATGAGCCTATAGCTTATCGTTCACTCAAAAGGCACGATGGGTGCTTCGACTTACAAAAATTTTCGACTTACGAAAGACCCTCGGGAACGAATTAATTTCGTAACTCTGGGTTCCACTGTTTTACAATTGCTCATCTACTTTGTCACAGCCATAATGGTTGACACACCCAACCATAAATCTGGGTTAAGTGTGGAGTGCATGCTTGGCTATAATACAGCATGCCCCAACCTCCGGGCCACGGACCGGTACCGGGCCGGTTTGGTACGAGGCCACGAGAGTTGAGGCTCAGGTGTGAAATTCATGGTTTTCAGGGTTTTTATCATTAACTCTTTTTCCCTGGGTCTTTTCCCCGTGTTGTAGTTGTGTGTCTTATTTTGAAAGAAATATTTATGCGTTACCATAGTGACCAGAGATCATTAAGGGGCAGATAGGAGGATGTTACTCTCAATGTTGTTGCCGCATTTCAGGAGGATGCTGCTAATAAAGTTACACAATTACACAGTGAATTCGTGTTTATTATTATATTTACAAAATACCACAGTTTTTGTCTTGGTAGTATCATTTTATTTTGTTGTCTTAAGGCCAGTCCGTAAAAATATTGTCAGACATTAAACCAGTTCGTGGCACAAAAAAGGTTGGGGACCACTGCGACAAGATAAACAGGAACAAGGACCAGTATCCTCCATGGAGAAGGAGACTACAGGCCAAGAAAAGGGTGCCAAGCAAGTGCCTAAACAAGATGTCCATACCTGAGCCCTTGGAAACTGCCAAGCAAAGACTCACAGCCTTGACCAGTCACTTGAAGAGGTGTACAGGAGAATAACCCCGATATACTAAACGATCTAAAGTGTACTCTCAGTGGCAGGGGAACAATATGAGAACAGCCCCACCAAGACTGGTGACAGTGCAATACTGGAAGAGCATATGGGAAAAGGACACAACCCATAACAGCAATACTCAGTTGCTATTGGATCCAAGAGCAGATCAGCAACCTCCCTGAACAAGATCCAGTGACCATCACAGTGGCAGACTTTTATGAAAGGGTCTCAAGTATGAAAAGTTAGACAGCAGCAGTCCTGACTCCCAGAAGGGACTTGCCATATCCAACTACATGCCTTACTGACCCTGTCCAGAGGGTCAGTCAATGAGCTCGTCAATAGCTTCAATGCTAACATGTTAAATGTAATGGACACTATTGCTCCCATTAAGGTGAAGGTTATCTCTGGAAGGAAAAAGTCTCCATGGAGAAACTCCACACTAGTGAAAAATGAAAAAAGAAAGTGTAGGAAAGCTGAGCGCAGATGGAGAAAAACAAACCTCCAGGTTCATTATGATTATAAAGAGAAACTTCACAATTATAATTTACAACTGAGGAGTGCAAGAAGGTCCTACTTCTCTGACATCATCACTAAAAACAGCCATAATGCTCGGGTCTTATTTTCTACAGTTGACAGGCTAACTAACCCTCCTGTGTCAGTGGCAGCTGAACTTCATTCGACCATGGCCTGCAATGACTTTGCCAAATTCTTCACAGAAAAAATCCAAAAGATTAGACAAGAAATTGGTACATAAACAGCAAATCCAGAATATGTACTGTGTCCACCGAAAAACTGTTTAAACACCATGAAAGAGTTTCACCCTATTAACAACAAAGACCTGGAGGACATCTTAGGTCAACTGAACTCCTCCTCCTGCTGGTCAAAGGAGCTTGCAAAGAAAAGCGTCTGGACTTCTTTAAGTTACTTGAAGACGTTTCACCTCTCATCCGAGAAGCTTGGGACCCACACCCAGTTTCACACCTTGGCTCAGGGGATTAGAGGATCATCAGGGGGTCCTTTTGTCCCTCTGTGGGGGGATACTCCCACTAGGTTTATATCTGGGACTCTCCACCATTTGACCTTAGAACTGATTAAGCTTCTCGGATGAGAGGTGAAACGTCTTCAAGTAACTTAAAGAAGTCCAGACGCTTTTCTTTGCAAGCTCCTTTGACTACGATGACCTGGATGACTGAGAACCTTCACAGACATATCCTCCTCCTGCTGTTTAGATGTCCTGCCAACACGTTTTTTCAAAAAGGTCTCAAAGACTTTGGAGTCAGACCTGTTACAGATCGTCAACTTTTCTTTAATATCAGGTGTGTTTCCAGAATCACTAAAAACTGCTGTAATAAAACCTATACTGAAAAAGGACAATCTTGACAAGACACAAATGAACAACTACAGGCCGATCTCAAATCTCCCATTTTTAAGTAAGATCATTGAAAAAGCAGTTTCTCAACAGCTCAATTACTTCTTAAAACAGAATAACTGCTATGATGCCTTCCAGCCAGCTTTTAGACAGAACCACAGCACTGAAACTGCTCTGACCAAAGTGTTCAATGACATATGTCTGAATACAGACAGTGGAAAAATGTCAGTCTTAGTTTTACTGGATCTCAGTGCAGCATTTGATACAGTTGACCACAACATATTACTCAAACGACTGGAGAACTGGACAGGTCTTTCAGGAACTGTACTAAACTGGTTCAAAACATACCTAGAAAACAGGAAATACTTTGTATCAATAGGTAACTTCACATCTGAGCAGACAAGTATCACATGTGGAGTTCCCCAAGGTTCCATCTTGGGACCCTTTCTGTTTAACATTTACATGCTCCCACTGGCACAGATTATAAAGAACAACAAAATAAACTATCACAGCTATGCAGATGACACACAAATATATATCACAATGTCACCAGGAGACCAAGGCCCTGTACAGGCTCTTGGTAAATGCATCGAGGAAATTAATGACTGGTTGTGCCACAATTTTCTCCAGCTAAACAAAAACAAAACTGAGGCAATAGTCTTTGGCGCCAAAGAAAAACGATTACAGGTCACCAGAGAACTTCAATCTATACACCTAAAAACCACAAACCAGGCGAGAAATTTTAGTGTAGTAATGGATGCAGACCTAAACTTAGGAAAACACATTAAGACAATAACAAAATCAGCTTACTATCACCTCAAGAATATTTCAAGGATAAAAGATCTGATGTCTCAACAGGAACTGGAAAAACTAGTCCATGCATTCATCTTTAGTAGGCTTGACTACTGTAACAGCATCTTTACAGGTCTACCTAAAAAACCAGTCAGACAACTACAGCTCATTCAGAACTCTGCTGCTCGAGTCCTCACTAAGACCAAAAAAGTGGACCACATCAGTCCAGCTCTGAGGTCTTTACACTGGCTGCCTGTCCGTCAGAGGATAGACTTTAAAGTTCTGATGCTGGTCTATAAAGCTCTGAATGGTTTAGGACCAAAATACATCAGTGACCTCCTGACCCAGTATGAACCTTCCAGATCCCTCAAGTCATCTGGATCCGGTCTTTTATCAGTTCCCAGAGTCAGAACCAGACACGGAGAAGCTGCATTCAGCTTTTATGCTCCTTATATCTGGAACAAACTCCCAGAAAGCCTCAGGTTTCAGGTTGAAGACTCACCTATTCTCAGCTGCATTTGACAAAAGCACCAAATCCACACTTTTAAGCTTAAATTTCAAAACTTACATTTAACTACTGATTTTATCTACTGTTCTAATTTTAACTAGTGTTCTGATTTTATCTGTTTTGATTTTATATACTGTTTTCTTTGTTTGTTTGTTTGTTTGTTTGTTAATTAGTTAGTTTGTTTGTTTGCTTGTTTTAATCAATTTTAAATCATGCTTTTTATTTGTTTTTGTTTCTAATGTCTCTGTAAAGCACTTTGAATCACCTTGTTGTTGAATTGTGCTATATAAATAAACTTGCCTTGCCTTGCCTTAGCAAGACATGGAAGCTCCTGTCAGGCAGCATAGCAGCTAAGATGAACAGGATCATGGCTCAGTACATTAGTGTGGAACAGAAAGGAATTGGCAGAATACCAGAGGGGGAAAATACCAGCTCTTGGTAGACAGAACAGTCAGCCGAGACTGCAACACCAAGCTCACTAACCTGGGCACTGCCTGGATTGACTAAAAGAAAGCCAACACATGGCAAAATAGTCAGAACTAGAGGATTGCACTACCAGAAGGCAATATTGCAGACATGAAGGACAGCTACAAGTACCTGGGAATACTACAGGCAAACAGGAACCACGTAGTGTGCTGCTAGGAAAGCCTTAACCACGAAATAACTGCGGGGGATAAAGGAGTGAGCTGAATGGTAAGAACAAGGCTCCGCGGCTCCAGCAGATCCCAGGAACAACACCCAAGATTTCTGTCCAGAAGAGTGCAGTCCTAGGAACAGGATAGTTGTTGTTGTATTGTGGGCAGTCTAAGGCACACCTGTGCAATATTCATGTTGTCTAATCAGCACGTTGACATACCACACCTGTGAGGTGGGATGGATTATCTCGGCAAAGGAGAAGTGCTGACTAACACAGATGTAGACAGATTTGTGAACAATATTTGAGAGTAATGGTTCTTTATGTGTATGTAGAAAATGTTTCAGATCTTTGAGTTCAGCTCATGAAAATGGGAGCAAAAGCAAAAGTGTTGCGTTTATTTTTTTGTTCAGTGTACATACATGCACAAAATTCACACCCAATACGTGTGTATGTTTGCACGTATGCACACACATACATCATCCAACAATATAAAGAGTAAATAACAAAATTAACGATGAAAAGACCAAATAGGTTGTACAGTTCTACCTGTACTCTGGATGACAATGATTCTAGTGTAGAAAAAATATTTTTCTTTAAGGTCCTTTGTGGCTGTTTTCTGTCCTGCTTTCCTGTCAGCATTTCAGTAACACTTTAAGATTTTTGTTAGTAACTTGACCTCTCCGACTAACAAAACGGCACAAAGCATTAATGCAGGCATCTGTGCTTAGAGAGTTATCTACTTCCAAGTGCACCGCTCGGCTGGCTAAACAGGTGAAAATGACTCCATAACGTTTATCTGTACCTCGTCCTCTTTTCACTTCAATAGGTCCGAAGTAATCAACTCCGACGTTGGTGAATGGTGGGTTATCTGGCAAAATTATTTCCTTGGGTAAATCTGCCATCTTTTGCTCCAAGGCTTTTCCATGATATTTTCTGCAAAAATGACATTCTGCGATAACCTTCCTTACATTTGAGTTGGCAGTGATGTCATTTTCACGGAAAATGTAGTTTTTTACCTTCGGGGCCTTATATGCCTGTACTGCCGTTTTTAAAAGTCATGTTTGACTTCATGCTTTTCTGAATAGTTTCTGGGATGCTTAGAACTCAAATCGCACTGCTGAAAATAGTTTATTTTGATGCACATGCTGTTTTTTTTGCAAATTTGCATTATAATATTTATTTTTTATTTTTCCTATAGTATTTAAAATTAGTGTATCTCAAAGCTAAAACTATGAAGACACTCAAAATAAATTTCCTGTTGTTAGAAATTATTTAGTGCAACTTTTTTGTATTTACAGTTTTGAGGGACAAACCTCTTAAATTTCTCTAACTAGAAATATATGTAAAAAACAAAACAAAAACGATTTTCAATTTTTTGTAGTTTATTGCTCTTTTTTGCAATTTATGTATTTATTATAGACTTAATGCATACATGTTATCAAAATTTAGGCTATAATGGTTATATTGATGTATAGCAACTTGAAATGCTCCCAAAAATGGCACTACAGCATGTAAAAATATAAAGATAACTCTGGCGGACTTGGTTCTATGTTAGGTCTTAAAGGGTTAATATCTTTTTTTTATTCTATTGTAAGTAAAATATGGATTTGTGAGACATGAAAATCATTGCAGTTTTTCATGATTTTTTTCCCTTTTTTAATCATTTTCTTTTAAATTTTGTATGTGACTCAACTATTTTTGAAGTATGGTTATATATTTCACAATTACTATTCTTTGTGATTCTACATGTAGTTTGATGAACACAACCCTGAGATATCCTGATAGAAATGTACTTACTATGTATTATGTCAGAGTTGTTGTTGTTTTTTTCATCTTTTCCTATGAAGGAAATATTGAATGAGTGATGAACCCCAAATCAAAGTGTTTTGTATATAAACACACATTCTAACAAACAGCTGACCTCAACCATGCATCACTATATATTGATAGTGCATATAATGACAGCTGCAACTAATATCTGCATTAGTGGCCAAAGTCAATCAGTGATTAGTTTGTAAAGGTTTAGAGTAGCTAAAGTACAAAATATTAATAACAGAAAGAAAAGTCCTTAATTTCTCAGAAACAAACGGAACCACTCAGTACTATTTTCTAGCTACTTTCATAAAGCACTGGATAGTTCACTCACAGACCTAAACTGGGACAAACCTATATTGTGTCTTTTGATCCCAAGTGATTGTTCCCAGTGCAGTGGCATGTTGACCAGCAGACCCTTCCTTCCATCTGCCAAATCATACTAATGGGCTTCCTCCACACCAGGCTCCTGGACATATAGACAGCAGGGATCTCTATTCCAACAATGATCAGAAGCAACTAACAAAGCGCACCTGTTTGGGTGCAAGTAGATAAAAAAACATATTCACTTTCAACTCTTTTATTGGCCCCATGACAAATTTACTGTAAAATAGACTGAGAATGCTCCTGGGTCGGCCACAATAAAGCCAGAAAATTGCATTGAGATGCAAACATCCCAATAAAAAATCTAATTTCACCCCAAATAAACCACAGGTTCCATTGATTGCTAACCACCACTGTTTTCATATCAAGCAACTCAAAAGATATGACAGCCCCCTCCCCTTCCTTACAACCAAAACACAGCACGTGCCCTCAGTTAATGGGCTCTGTTCATGCATTTCAGCATGCAATGCAAATTAGAGGGGTGTGTGTTTGTGTGTGTTGCTGGTTCCAGGGGAGGGGAGGGGGGGTTCTTAGTCTATTCCTTTCTAGAATCGTTGCAGGGCTAGAGCCTGTTAAGAGTCAGTCACTTTTCCACAATATTTACTTGCATATCATCAACATTGTGTTGCATAGTCCTGTTGCTGAGATGAGGGGTATCAGCTGGTGACCAGCTGGAGGATAGCATCCCTTCATACCATTATCCCCTGCTTTCTGATATATAAAAAAATATAATTTAAAGTAGTGGGGTTGAGAGAAAGGAGGAGGTGTTCAGGGGTTAATGTGGGGTGCAGATTGTATACACTGAAAAAAAGGGACTGGCCATCTCTTGGATTTATGTAAGCATCTTGCATGTATTTAACACAATTGCCTCATGTTTTAAAGTTAAATGTAACTATATAGTGTAAAAACTACATGATATGCAGAAAGGGTGTATTAAATTGTTCATATCATGTTCAGGTGAAGTAAGTCAATAAGATAGCAACGTTAAATCTCGTGAAACCACGCGTGATTTCATCTCGCGGGCTTTGGATCGTGGTTCAAAAAAGGCATCCATCTCAGTCAAGTCGAGTAGCCAACTCTACGTTTTTGGTATGTCTTGATTTTTTGAATTAATATTTACCATATTTCAGCCAAATGTAGTTAAACGTCTAGAGTGTCGCCATGTAACATGCTAAAAAAGAGCCATTAGCTTATTTGCTGTTTTATCTGTTGTCAAAGAATTGGCGCTTTTTCATTTGAATTTGTCTTTGGCACAAGAGCCGTAATATCACATTAAACCTAATTACGAGGCACTCATAACATAATTTGGTTTTCTGTGTGAATAGATTTGTCAACTGACTCTTCAGTTACATTGTGTATTTACTGCACCGTGGTGTTAGTGAGATTTTGAACATTGAACAGCTTTAGCTAATATCATCAGCGGCATTATGCTAGCTTACATCCCTACCCCTCCTGCCCTCACCTGCTGTCCTTTTCTTTTTGTTTTTTTTGCTGCACATTGAGAGACCACATCTATTCTGCATTTCACCAGGAGTCAGCTGATGGATTGTGGGTTCAAGGTGTTATGGTAAGAAAGTATATTCTATTTTCGCTTAAGGTTTCTGTAACTTAATTATAATAGGTTTTGTATAATTATTAGGTGCATGCATACTCACCCTATTAAAACAACTGAGAAATCCAAAATCTGCCATAGGTTTAACTTATACCTGTATGTATTGCCAGAAAGGTGATTACTGGACTCACATTAATGCACACTTGAACTGAAATGAGGTTGTAACTTGTGGGTTGTTGGGTTGCAAATCAGAAACAAACATCTTTGGATTTTTTTTAATCCCATAAGATCTGGAAACACAGTTTTTATTCAACAAAACATTACTGATTATTAACCAAGCACAGTGCCTGCTGTTATTTCAAAATAATTTTATGTCATTTCAGATGAAATGCAGCATTCCAGTGCATCCCAACCATGCCTTTACAGGTTTCTGACGGAGCTGAGTTTCTCTCTGACAGTCTGCTGAAAGTGTTTGCAAAGTGATCGGGGGAACAGGGCACAAAGCTAAAGGATGTAGCTGCCATGATGACAGTAAGAACTTTAAAATTCTTTAACTACAAAGTGTATATGTATTGCATTAGGTCAGTAAAAGATTTTTATGCTGCATCCATTGAAACAGTCAACTATTACCTGTGAGTACTGATTCCACTGAAAGGATGCCATTCTTTTTTGTCATGCATTTACTGGCCCACTGAGAAAAATTTATCTTTTTTTAAAAATAAATGTTCTGGAAACTATATATCCATAAAGTTGATGTCAAACAGGAATTTTTGATATTGCTTTGTAGATGCTGGTGTTGCATGTTGACTGGTTTAAAAAGTCAAGTTTTTGTCTGGGATCATTTTCTTCTGTGCTACTGAAAAGTTCACAAATCTCTGTTTTCTTTGTTATAATACTTTAGGATGACATTAATGCTCAAAGGGAGTCTCATCAAAGTGCTCCGCATCTGTGTGAAAGACAATTGCAACATCTTGGTGCAGGAGTTCATGGTGAGTGTTTTATGAGTAGATTGTGGCTTTGCAACATTTAAAAATGCATTTAGTTATCCACTTGATCCTCATTGGACTGGTTAGGACCAGTAGTCCTCTTTAATAATTTGAAGTTCACATGAGGCCTGGTAGTGAACTCGGCCGCCGGCCCTTGAGGCCCCACCCCTACCCCTGTATTAGGGGTCACATCAGTGTGAAAAAACTTTAAATTTGTCATTCTAGTGAACAAAGAAAAATCCCCCCAATATTTACATTAGCTTTTGTTTGAAAAAATGACCAACTGACCAACAGCTAACCAAATTGTGGGGCTGAAAGTCTAAATTCTAACATCTTCTGAGTGACATAACCTGGATTTCTGATGGGCCGGTGTCTTTCTAACAAAAACTAATGTAAAGCATTTGAAATTATTATGTTTTTCACCCTCTCTTAGAAACTCTGTTAGACCATGAATGGCAGCATGGCAGGCCACTCTTTGGCTATAGCTATTTACTATGTTGCTTGCATTGGTTTAAATTACTCTAACATTAGAACTGGTAGATTCAAAAGAGATGAGTTTAAAAGGGAATCTTAAAAAAATGTTTTGTGTTTAACCAGGACTTGACTGAGGCCACTGCACAGATTGAGAAAACCACAATGAACATCTGTCTCTAGAGATGCGCCAGGCAATGACTTTTCTGATGTTGGCATCATCATCGAGGGTATAGTAGTTCTTCAAGATCTGGATAACGTGACCTTTGCAGTAGCCATGCTGTTTGGACCTTTTTTATTCCTTCAACATGAGTTACCCATCACAGCTCTGCTACACTTTTGAGGTGATTCAATGGGTGGTAATGGAGTTGGATGCAACTCAGCTCTCAAGAAAAGCTCACAACTAAGACAAAACTGCTCCTGCAACGAAGCTCACTGTTATGCATGTGAGGTGACCAGCTCTAGGTGAGAGGACATTTAAATCTCACACTTGTTCTGCTGCATTTTTGAAGCTCAATTCCAGGAGCAGATCGCAGGGTTCATTTTTATATACTCTGCAACTGCCATGAGGACGAGCCGTTTTTTGTTGTTGTTTGTTTTTCCTTTTGCTCTGTACAAGTTCTCTGTCTGTTTGGCAGCATTTTTCAATTTCTGTTTGTATTTTTTCTTTCTTTTACTAGTGAAGAGATGTAGCGTGAACAGTTATGCAGTCTAAATATCCCATATGGGTCGTGTGAAATGGTATTTTCAGTTTCATTCAGTTGAAGTAAAGAACGTTGAATATTTCTAAGCTTGCTGTTTTGAACCAAGATGTCACAGTATGATCAGTGCTGTAATTTTTGACAGTCACTGTATCAATGTTATTTTTGCGTCTCTTGAATAAAGTTTTTGACCTGCAAGTGCTAATTTCTTTAGTTATTGGGGTAAAATGGGTAATGTTAATAGGAAGGTGTTTGCCAATTCAGTAACCTAATTTAATGTTAATGGAAACTAACATTACCTCAAATTGTTTAGTTATAATTGTTGTTTAACTGAATCTTGACGTCAGAGGCCTTAAATAGAATGTTTTGATTTGTTCTTTCCCAACATTTTTCAAAAGAAACAGTCTAATTTCTTTGCTGTGATTGATTCCAGAGAACACGGAAGAACTGACATTATTTAACTGTTGATTTATATAGATTCAGTGGAGGAGTAATGTCAGTTTAATTCTTTACCTACTGCAGTGAAATTAGACATTTTGTTTTGAAAGGTTACTGGTGGATGCCAGCAACCATCTTGGAAGAGAACAATACAATCTGTTATAAGGCCTCCATTTGAAAATTGTGTATTTGATACTAGAATATAATAGCAAAATGTAATTTGAAGATAACATGTAGCATTTAAGTGACCAAGTAGTATTGGGTAAAAGTTATTGAATGGTGTTGGGATAAAGTGAAAAAATTGTGAAGGATTAAAATATTCCAAGAGCTCAAATTACTTCATCAAAACATGTTTAAGTCACATTTTATCAACACAAATTGCACAGGTTTATTGAACATGAATAAATTGTGTTAATTTAACTCAATTGTTTAAGTTGCTGCCAAAGCAAAACATCTGTGTGCAACAAATGTCCACCATTGAATTAAGTAAATCCAACAACATATTTTTTTCAGTGTAGGATGCAGGGAGAAGACTAAGAAAAAATATGGAAAAAGTTGAACGGAGGAGGAGATGAATGGAAATATGGGTTTAAAAAAATTGAAATATGGGAAAATTAAGGGGAAGACTTCAGAGAGACATGAAGTACGCTGAGATGAAGTAGGATGGAAAGTTAGGGGAAAGCAAAGGGAAAAGATAAAACTTCAACAAATTTAGAAAACTTTGAGGAGAAACAAGGAAAGAATGCTTTTTCTAATATTCTCTTTCTTTTGTTACGTCCCTTTCTTCAAACTGCAAATCACCTTTCCTTATTTCTTTGGCATCTAATGTCCATCCTTCACTCCATCTTCTCTTTTCTTTACTACCTTAATTATTCTTTACGCCTTTCCTACTTCAGCTTTTCCCTTTTCCTACTTCCCTCTTTTCTTCCCGCCTCTTCCCATACCCCATTCCCTCCACACTTCCTTCTTCTCTAATGCCTTTCCTCTTTCTCACCCACATCTTACCCATTTTCTCCTACCCTTTTCCATCTCTCCACTCCCACTTTTGTTTCATGAAGTGACAAAATGAAATTCCCATCATCAGAGACTGCAATTTTCATGAAACAATGTGAGATCACACAGCAGTGGAGAGCCTTCTTCCCTCACGTTCACATCCCACCTTCTCCTCACCAGTCCTTGAGTAAACCAGTGCCTATGTAGAGTGGAGGTTTTATATTCGTCGAGAGTATGTATGTATGTAAAACAGAACAAGAATGATAATGAATTTAATGTTATTTTTATAAATGTCTGTTCCAAAAATGCGTGTGTGTACACTGGATAGTTAATGGATAAAAGCTTGCACACAACTGTGTATGTGTGTACACACAGACTAACAGGACAGAAGCTTCAGACAGTGTAAATGGAGGGCTGAGGTGGGCTGTATCGATGTCTTAATTCTCAGCATCTCTATCGTTTAATACCAGTGTTTTGAAAAGACTGAGCTAAGCTGCCAGGGTCCTCTTGAACATGGGAAGCACAGATGAGAATTGTGAAACAGAGTCAAAGACAGAGTCAGAGTGAAAACAGGACTTTACCAGGGGAAGGTCATCAGACACATAAACAAAAGGGTTAATATCACAAGATGCCGATTCTTTTTTCTTTTTGCTAAATTATAATTTTATTTCATTTATTTGTTTTGCTTTTACCAAACCTGAATGTTACCTTGGTTACAAAGATTTCTCATATACACACGAGACTGTGTCAAGCTTAAATACACTTGTAACAGGCATTAATATGTTAGCAAATTTTGACATTTAATTTCTTTTTTCGAGCGTGGAATGATTGTACAGTTTAAATGACATTTACAAGCATTGGGTGCATGAGTTTTAATTTATTTTGGATTTTTAGTAATCCATATGCCCCTCTGTGAACTGCCACTTTACTGTTATCCCAGGGACTATATTGTCAGGGGGCTCTTTCTTTCCCCCTGTTAGGGTCTCCAAAGACAAATTGGTCCTAGGTGAGGGTCCAGACAAAGAGCAGTTCAATGGACCCCTCCTGTACACCCACCACACACATGAAGTGCTGTAGGGGTCGGATGCATTGTGTGTTGGGCAGCAGGCTGTCATGGCTGCAGTGGCAGATGTGTGGAGTTATAAGAGAGGGACCCAAATGCAGGCACTGGCCTTACTGTGAGTGAGCAAGGCCAGAGATCTAAGGACCGGGAAGATAGGGGAAGATGAACAGATGACTTGACCCTAAAGAGAGAGACAGAGGACTTAAATACACAGTAGAAACACATGGGAAACACAGCTGGCACAAATGAACATGACGCCACAGGGGAGGCAAAACTAAACACACTAAACATGGAGCACGAGACTGTCAAAATAAAACAGGAAACATAGTGAGATGTAGACTGAGACAACATGAGCTTGACATACTGAAAGGGGACACGAGAGAGCACACATGAAAGCACAACACAACAACGACACAACACAGAGGACATGACAGACTTGGACAGAAAACGGAGAAAGACACAGGGATATGAAAGAATGGGCTGGAAGAATACTCAACTTGACAGGAAAACCAAGGACTAAACTAAATGACAAAAACTGAAACATTACAAAAAATCTGAAAAATTTTATAAGCTCAAAATGCCAAATGACCCAGAGCCATGACAAAGTGTACAAAATTATCACCAGTAACAAATGTTGTGAAACATTTAAAAGAAATTCTCTTTTTTCCAAGTAGAATATGTGTCTAGGGAAGACAACACAATAATAAAACAATTTCTTCCTTTCAGTGAACTTCAATTGGCTTCTGGCTTTGAAAAAATAATAAGAAAAAATACATTTGTGCATTAAAGATTTAAAGTTTAAATAACTTAACAACCCCCAAAGCTTGGAGTGCAAAGAAATATTCCCAGAAGCATTGTTGTGGGTCCTGTCCTAACAATGATCCAGAAGAGAGGATTTGTTTAGAGCTTTTTGTTGAGGAACAATATCATGTTCACGTTTTTTGCAATGTTTTTATTGCCTTAAGAATTGTACTGCCTTTGCAAAAACCTCTCGGCTGGCACTCATGTTGCAAATACTACCAGGTTACTCAGAGGGTGGAAAGTTGGTGCATTGTTTTTACACCAAAGTAGTGGATCCTGATCCTAAGGAATTGGCTTCTGTTCTGAGTACCTGCACATTTCACTTAGGGCTTCAGTGCCAACTGTCCAACGCTGCTGAGATGCAAGGACTTGCAAGCCAAATTCTACCCATATCCCGCTTCCTGCTGCAGGTGGGGATGCAGCAGTCCCTGCAGGCGAGCTTGAAATGGTTGCAGGCGCTGGGGCAGTGTTGGCAACAGAGCTTGAGCGTGGTGCAGATGATGAAGGTGCTGAGGTCTGACTCACTGACTGCATTTCAGTAACAAGTGGAGCTTGTACACACTCAGTATTTGCAGAGTCGCGAAATCCCCAGTTTTTAAATCTAATGTTCATGGTAGGTGCTGACAGAAAGAACATAAAGCGTTCCAGTAGCCCTAAAAAGATGGTGACATTGCAATGACAGCTCAGCAGCTAGTTTGATACCTTGGCACTAGTTCTGAGAAGCAGTGACACCAGGGGAATCACCTGGCTGTGGTAACTGCCTCCTTTTGCTCTCTATCTCCTCTCAACTACTTGAATGAGTTTTTGTTCAGGGAACTTCTGGTGCCTCTGAATTTCTTTGAGCTTGTCCGCAGATTTAGTGCTATGGTGAAAGAAAGCAACAATAGCACTGAATTTAGTGGGGAAAGACTCTTTCAAGGCCAACTCTGACTTGCTTGAGATTCAGCAGAAAAGCAAAGTATAGCAAAATATAGGTAGTGTGTCCAACATGCTTTGCGCACAGCAGAGACCATGTTGGTGCCATTATCAGTTATTACAGCCAGATTCTTGTCCGTTATGCCTCATTCTTCTGTGATTCTGGTTAATAGGGAACAATAGGGACCATAGGCATCTGGCTTGCTAAGCATGCTTGCTCGTCTAGCGCTGCTGAGTCACATGACAGTACAACACAGAAACACAAGAGGGGAGAGGAGGAGAAAACCTCCTCCACGCTGTGACCCTTATAAGCAGTGGCACTTACACAGACGTTGTGTCTCTGACCTCTGGGGGACGTTATAGCGGCTTCTCACATTCAATATCAAGTAGGTTTCGTGACTGAGACATACAAACACATGACGACAAAACTGTTGATGTGTGTATTCTGTGTATTTTTCCTCATATTATTATCTCTTCCAGGTGATTTTCTTTTGTATTTTTGAAGAGAAGTAAATGTGGGAAAATATGTTTTTGTCTTCTGGTCTCTGTCAGTACAGTATATTGTGCAAATGCAAGAAAAGAGTCCTGATATTTAACATGTGCATTTAAAGGACATATCCTGGTCAAAAATTATTCCAAGATTCCTCACAGTGTTACTACAGTCCAAGGTAATATCATACACAGTAAGCGTCTGGTTAGACACTATATTTCTAAGATTTTGAGGAACAACAACTACAATAATCATATTGACTTGAATTTAGAAGCAGGAAATTAAAGATCATCCAGGTCCTTATGCCTTTAAATCATTACTGTAGTTGTGTGTCATATAGTTTCATGGATAGATAAAACTGGCCTTTTAATACTACCTAAGGGAAGCATGTATAATATAAATAGAACTGGTTCTAGCTGGAACTGTGTGGAACTACGAAACCCAAGACCGTGTCAATTTTCCATAAAATTTGTGATTAAACATGATTATCTGAGTATAAGCTTAGTTTTAAGTGGCAGTATTCCAAGACAAAAAATATATCTGATAACAATAATAGAGAACGATAATTTAATTACAATATGTAAGCAAGTTTATCAACAATTTGTAATGAATACTTGTCTTGTAATTATGAAAGTCAGACTATATCCATATTAAGCATATATAAGTGTTTGCTTTCTGGATTTTATTAGTACTACTAGGCTCCATGCACAGAAACACATTGTGTGTGTATATATGACTGTATACATTCACCTGATGGAGTAGGAGCTGCGTCTGAGTCTCTGTCGTAATTTCCTGGAAGGCTGGCAGGCAGTGAGGCCAGCCTTGGGTTGGAGCCAAGCTGAACAGCCCTCACCTTGTTGACCGAGGTGCTGCTAAGCTTTTCCCCTAGAGGGATACTAGTTCTGTTACTGTGACTTTTGTTCTTCATTTCAGGCAGGTTTCTTACTTTAACAAAGCTTTTTTCTCCCAAAAATCATACATACACATAGATATTAGGGGTGCAACGATACTCGTATCAATATTGAACCGTTCGATACAGTGCTTTCGGTTCGGTATGCATATGTATCGAACAATACAAAATTTTAAATTTATTTTATCAACTTTTCTTCTGACGATGCTGTCTGTGTTGAGAGCTCAGTGGAGCTACGTTCGACTACTCCGCCTAGGCTGCACTGTTGAGCGCAGATCCACTGAGCGCAGCGCAAGCTAGCAAGACAGAAGCTAAGCTCGTTGCAACGTGGCAAATTGAACCTCCCCCACCCTCATTCAGATCTGTCCTTTGGAACTATTTTGGTCTTCATGTGAAGTATGACCCTTAAGGTAAGCGCGTCATGGACAAAAGTAAAACAGTATGTCGGATGTGCCACGCAATGCTCAGTTACATAGGTGGGAACTACTGCTTTAGCGCAGTTTGCTCGTTAACGGGTTGACGCCGTCCAGCCCCACGCACGGGGCGATCCGCGGTAGCTCGTTAACAGAGAGTGTTGTGGCGTTAATGTCATTTCAGATTAACGCTGACAGCACTAGTGGGAACAAAATGAATATGACTGCACATTTACGCCGACATCATCCTAGTGCAAAGACAAGTGGAAGCAGACAAAATCAACAAGCACACATGCTACAAACTTTACCTGTGTCACGGCCAGGTGGATCAGCTGCACGCTGATCAGCCCTCTCTGTTTCTCTCTCTCTTCCTCTTCTCTCTCGCCGGGGCGGAACTCACTGTGGGTTCACGCCCTCGGCCCACGCCCTCGGGAAATGAGACACCTGGGTCTCATTAAGGGGAGCAGCATTTAAGCCAAGAGGTGACTGCTGTTCGTCGCTGGATCGTTGTCTACTACGCGTTAGTGAAGTCAAGCTACAGCAAGTTTAGTTAAGAGTGTTTTCCTCTATGCGTCGTCCTTAACTCTGTCTCCCTGTCTACAGAGCTTCCTGATTTTTCCCCGTGTGATTCCCGTGTGGCAGTGTCGGAGTGTGAGCCTGTGATCGTGTGAGTGGATATACTGAAGAACGCGTGCTTTCCCTGGAGACCCCTTCTCCCCCCACTCAGCTGTATATAACACCCCCCCGCACATTCTTGTATATACACCTGGTGACTTGTAAATAAACCCTTCTTGTGAGCATCAGAACCGGAGTCCTGCGCTTGAGTCCTCCTCCAAACCGTAACAATAACGATCCAGCCATCATGGACTCAGCGGACTCAAATCCCACCCAGCAACCCGTCCTCACCCCGGAGGCAATTCTGGAACGCCACGAACACATGCTTTGGCACATAAATCAACAACTGGCCGCACTCACTCAAGCCCTCGCTCAACGTCTACCGTCGGTAAGCCCACCCTCACCCCCTCCATCTGTTTCTCCTCAGCTATCGGCTCCAAATCCATCTGCAGCCACTCCGCCTGTTTCCCCCACGCCGGCTTCCACAGAACCGCCAGAGCGATCGTTACCAGCGCCGGAGCCTTTCTCGGGTGAGTTCAATGAATTTGGTGGATTTTTGACTCAGATCACCCTACAATTCCGTCAGTTACGAAGAACATATGAGACAGATGGGGCCAAAATCGCCTTTATGGTTCAACTGTTACGTGGGCCGGCATTAAACTGGGTGCAAGCTGTTTTAAGAACAGCCCCAGACATTTCTTACGAGGACTTCCTCAGCAAATTTAAAAGTGTTTTTGAAAGAGGCACCGGAGCGGAGGCGGCTGCCCACAGACTGTTAAATTTGAAGCAGGGGAGGCGGAGTATGGCGGATTTTTCGATTGAATTCTGGACCTTGGCCGAAGAAACTGGCTGGGGGCAGTCGGCATTGATAAGTACTCTCTTGAATAATATTTGTGATGAGTTAAAGAGAGAACTGATGATGAGAGATGTTCCTAAGACCCTGTCTGATGTGATTACACTATGTGTGAAGATGGATGAGCACCTACGGGCGCGTCGGGGAACCGGAAACTACATTTCCCAGAGGCCCCCGGGGCGCATGGAGACCTCAGGTGGGGGCGCGCCTAGCGGCAGTCACTCATCGGACAGCATGGAAGAAAGTGAACAGCCCATGCAACTGGGCCGCTCCAGACTGTCGCCCAAGGAGCGGTATCGTCGCCGGAGAGCCGGTGAGTGCTTTTATTGTGGCCGCAAGGGCCATATTGCCATGGATTGCCAGGTGCGGCCAAAAGACAGCGCCCGCCAGTAGCGAGGAGTGTACGGGTGGGCGAGGTCACCTGTTCTCAGTCTCCTTCTCGTCTCATGATTGCGGCTAAGCTAGCGGTTTGTCTCAAGACTCATTCTCTCGACGCTCTGATCGATTCCGGGGCAGAACAGAATTTTATTGATGCCTCGCTGGCGCTAAAAGTAGGTTTTAGCACAGAGCCTCTGTCTCATTCACTCCAAGTCACAGCCCTTAGTGGCCAGCGTCTTCCAGACATTACTCATGTCACAGAACCGATTTCCCTGTCTCTTTCTGGCAATCATGTTGAAACCATACAGTTGTACGTCTTTAAAGCCCCACTCACACCACTAGTCTTGGGCTATCCCTGGCTATGTCAACATAACCCTGTGATTGATTGGAGGAAAGAAAGTATTTCGGGGTGGGGGGAGGAGTGTCACATGTCCTGTTTAAAAGCCGCCACCCCCGCCATGAGCCTACCACCCAATAAAACTATTTCAGAACCGCCTGATCTGTCCTCCATACCATCTGTTTATCACAAACTGGCGCAAGTGTTTTGTACAGATAAGGCACGCTCCCCTCCCCCTCACCGGCCGTACGATTGTGGGATTGACCTCCTCCCAGGCATGCCGCTCCCGACCAGTAGGTTGTATAGCCTGTCTCGACCGGAGCGGGAAAGCATGGAAAACTACATCAATGAGTCACTTGCCGCTGGTCTCATTCGCCCCTCGTCCTCACCTGTTGCCACTGGTTTCTTTTTTGTCACCAAGAAAGATAAAAGTTTACGGCCCTGTATTGACTATCGCGGCCTCAACGCCATCACAGTTAAAAACAAGTATCCCCTCCCTCTGCTGAGTTCCGCGTTCGAGCTTCTCCAGGGTGCCACCATCTTCACAAAGTTGGACCTGCGCAACGCCTACCATCTGGTGAGGATTAGGGAGGGAGACGAGTGGAAGACGGCTTTCAATACTCACCTGGGCCATTTCGAATATCTTGTGATGCCTTTCGGTCTCACCAATGCTCCAGCTGTGTTTCAGGCTCTCGTGAATGACGTGCTCCGGGATTTCATCGACCATTTCGTTTTCATTTACTTGGATGACATCCTCATCTTCTCCCGATCTGTCGCCGACCACCAACACCATGTCAGGCAAGTCCTTCAGCGTCTCCTCGAAAATCGTCTCTTTGTTAAAGGGGAGAAGTGTGAGTTTCATGTCTCAACTGTTTCCTTCCTGGGCCACGTCATCGATTGGGGTAACCTCAAGACTGATCCCGCAAAGGTTCAAGCCGTTGTTGCTTGGCCGACCCCTTCCAACCGTAGACAGCTTCAAAGCTTTCTGGGGTTCGCGAACTTTTATCGGCGCTTTGTTCGCGACTACAGTAAACTTGCCCTGCCTCTGACCCGTCTTACTTCTCCCAATGTTCCCTTCTGCTGGGATGAGCTGGCTCAACGAACATTTGCCCATCTGAAGGACCGCGTTGCCTCGGCGCCCATTCTCGTCCACCCCGATCTCGACCGGCAGTTCATTGTGGAGGTGGACGCCTCGGACGCTGGAGTGGGGGCGGTGCTTTCCCAGCAGCAAGGAGGTAAGCTGCATCCCTGTGCCTACTTTTCACGCCGTCTCACCTCTGCAGAGAGCAACTATGATGTGGGAGATCGAGAGCTACTAGCCATCAAGCTAGCCCTGGAGGAGTGGCGCCATTGGCTAGAAGGTGCTGCCCAGCCATTTGTGGTCTGGACCGATCACAAGAACCTGGAGTACATTCGATCAGCAAAACGCCTCAACGCCAGGCAAGCCAGGTGGGCCCTGTTTTTACTAGATTCCAGTTTACGATCACTTACAGACCCGGTTCCCGTAATGTCAAGCCAGACGCCCTCTCACGCCAATTCGCCGCCTCCGAAGACGCAACTCGGGACTCTCCCATTCTACCGCCCACCTGTGTAATCGGGGCCTTGACCTGGGAGATCGAGTCGGCTATTCAAGAGGCTCAGCGGACAGAACTGGACCCCGGAACGGGACCTCCAGGGTTGCTCTTCGTCCCCTCCTCAGTAAGGTCACGAATGTTACATTGGGCTTATACTGCCAGATTCACCTGCCACCCGGGGGTCCACCGCACTATTACCTTCCTCCAACGTTTCGTCTGGTGGCCTTCCCTTGCCAAAGACGTCCGCGAGTATATTTCCGCATGCTCGACCTGCGCTCAAAACAAGAGTGTCCATCAACCACCCTCTGGCCTCCTTCACCCTCTGCCGACTCCGAGTCGCCCTTGGTCGCACATCGCTGTTGACTTCATCACTGGTCTGCCCGTCTCGTCAGGTAACTCTGTTATTCTCACCATTGTGGATCGCTTCTCCAAAGCTGCTCATTTTGTCGCCCTCCCTAAGCTCCCCACTGCTCTAGAGACCGCCCGGCTACTAACTAACCACGTGTTTCGCCTCCATGGAATCCCCACGGACATTGTGTCAGACAGAGGACCGCAGTTCACGTCACGTGTCTGGAAGGAGTTCTGCAGTGCCCTCGGAGCTCAGGTCAGTCTCTCCTCTGGTTTCCACCCACAGACCAATGGCCAAACGGAGCGTGCCAACCAGGAGCTCGAAGCGGCTCTCCGGTGCCTGGTCTCCACTAACCAGTCAACTTGGAGCGAGCAACTGTCATGGATTGAGTATGCTCATAACAGCCTTACCACCTCTGCCACCGGTGTGTCCCCTTTCGAGGCGTCCTTGGGCTATCAACCGCCACTCTTCCCAGCTGTCGAAGGTGAGCACTTTGTTCCCTCTGTCCAACAGCATCTTCGGAGGTGTCGGCGTGCCTGGAGAGCGACTCGGGCCTCCCTTCTCCGCACAGTGGAACACAATAAGCGCCTGGCGGATCGCCACCGCACCCCTGCTCCCACCTACACACCTGGACAGAGGGTTTGGCTGTCTACCAGATTTGTCCCACTCAGGTCTGAATCCAAGAAACTGTCTCCCACTTTCATTAGTCCCTTTGAAGTCGACTCTGTGATTAACCCTGTCTCTGTCCGCCTTAAACTGCCCCGGAATATGAAGATCCATAACACCTTCCACGTGTCGCAAGTGAAGCCGTGCCTCTCTAGTCCTCTGTGCCCTCCTTCCGGACCCCCTCCGCCCGCCCGGGTCATTGATGGCCACCCGGCTTTCTCCGTTTCGAGGATCATGGATGTCCGGCGCCGGGGGCACGGTCTGCAGTATCTCGTGGATTGGGAAGGCTACGGGATGGAGGAGCGTTCTTGGATCCCGCGGGCGGCCCTTTTGGATCGGGGTATGGTTCCATGCGGCTCACCCTGACAAGCCTGGGGGTCGCCGTGAGACTCCCGTCGGGGGGGGGGGGTACTGTCAGGAGAGTTTTCCTCTGTGCGTCGTCCTTAACTCTGTCTCCCTGTCTACAGAGCTTCCTGATTTTTCCCCGTGTGATTCCCGTGTGGCAGTGTCGGAGTGTGAGCCTGTGATCGTGTGAGTGGATATATTGAAGAACGCGTGCTTTCCCTGGAGACCCCTTCTCCCCCCACTCAGCTGTATATAACACCCCACCCCCCACCCCCCGCACATTCTTGTATATACACCTGGTGACTTGTAAATAAACCCTTCTTGTGAGCATCAGAACCGGAGTCCTGCGCTTGAGTCCTCCTCCAAACCGTAACAACCTGAGTCATTTAGACAGCCGTTAGCACATGATTCTCCTTATATATGTTTAATATGCTGCTGAGAATATAGCCCAGAAGAAGCGTATAGTATAGCTTTTATTTTGGAAAGAGCCATTTCTCTGTAATAAACTCTCTTTTCCAAAGATGTGATTTCTCGATCAGATAGATTTATTATTTTATCCCTTTGTTGTTTCAGCAACATTTAATTTAAAAACTGTACATTTCAGTTAAAATATATGTTTATAATTTTAATAAATGACAAATTAAAAAAGCATGAACATTTTTTGTATCGAAAAAATATCGAACTGTGACACCAAAGTATCGAACCAAACCGAACCGTGAATTTTGTGTTTCGTTGAACCCCTAATATTTATTTATTATACAGGCAATACAGTACATAACATCAAAACTCACATGTTTTATGTAACTAAAGTGTGTAATTATGTGGGCTACAGACAATAATTAAGTTATAGACTATATTTATATGAAAAACGTGTATACTTAATACATTTTAATAATAATACATTTTATTTATACGCGCCTTTCAGACCCTCAAGGTCACCTTACAGTAGCACGTAAACAATACCATAAAAAACATAAGAGAGATGTATATATAGCAAACATGGTAGATAAAATTTAGACATAAACAGTCATAAAAGTATAAAAGCAAATATAAAAACTGAGCAAGGTAAAAATAGCCTAAGACAGATCAGGTGTATGCAATTCTAAACAGATGGGTTTTGAGTAGTGATTTAAAAGTGGTGAGACAGTGTGTGGTCCGTATGTAGCGAGTGAAAGCCACCGAGTAACCGCTAAGGGCCTCTATACTCCTTGTGCAAACTTTCAGGCCCAAAGCTCTCACAGGAACGAGCCCAGAATAAACGGGACAAGAGGGTCAATATCAATCAGATATGTTAAAATTTATTATTTTAAAAGAACACAAAGGGTTTGCAAAAGGCCTAAAACATCAAAATGGGAAAGGTCACTAACGACCACAAGATAGTGTTATTGGTGCAACCTGCCAGCAATGCAACTATCACCTGAGGGCTTGCTCTCCCTTGGCGGTCCCAGATGCTCGTTGCTTTAAAAGAAACAAATCCACCCCAAATAAATACGAGCCCAACAGAACACTTATCGCATGCACTAAGTGCTAGTTCAGGCAATAATCGGTGGCACTAAAAATCACTCTTAATAAAAACTTATTCACTGCAAATCCACACGGAGCACCTCTAAAAATCCTAAGGTAAGAGCCCCGCTCAGGGATTGCGCCTTGCCCGACTAATATTGCACCAATCCAGTAGAAATAAAAACAAACCCGGCATAAAAAACAGTTTTAAAAGGTGACCCTACTAAAACCAAAAAACGCAACAAAAAGGAGGAGGAAAAAACAGTGACAAATTCACATGTGCAGCCTGCCCTGCAGGAGGCAATACAATATAAATTAGATTATATAGTGCATAAATATACTTTTTTAATGTCAAATATATTAAGTTAACATACCTCCAGCAGACAACTGTGTTTGCTGCACACCTGGCTTATCTTGGCTTATCTTCTAAAATCACTACTAAAAACATAAAATACAATAAACATCAAATACATTTCAACAAATTTAAACAAAACACTAAAGGAAAAACAGCCTGTACCTCGAACCTCTGCTGTAGAGGTTTAAAACAACAGTTTGTGTAGCAGACAATTAAAACTTCTCAGGCTCTTCACCTACTCACACAACCATTGTTCACAGCCGCTTGTCAGTGGAAATGAAGAGCACCTGCTGCTACTTCCTCTTTTATACCCTCCATTGGTTCCCCTGGGTCCTAAAGCCTTCCCTATTACATGTAGAGCAAGTGGAAGTGCATTCCAAAGTCTCGGGGCAGAACAACTAAAGGCTCTGAGTCCCATGGTAGTCAGGCGAGCAGGTGGAACTGACAGAAGGGAAGCTGAAGAAGAGCGGAGTGTACGAAGGGGTGAGTATGTATGGAGAAGATCGGATAGATATGGAGGAGCAAAGTTATGAAGCGCTTTGAAAGTTAGAAGCAGGATCTTGAAATTGACATGGAGGTGAATTGGGAGCCAATGGAGCTGTTTAAGAACAGGTGTTATATGTTCAGTGGATCTAGTTCTGGAAATAATACGAGCAGCTGTATTTTGAACCAACTGCAGTTTATGGAGGGATTTATGAGGTAAACCATAGAGAAGAGAATTACAGTAATCCAGAACTGCATTTGAATCATTTTAACCATATGTAGCCACCTGCATATATGTTTGGGGGGAAAAAAGGCTTTGATTTTGCCACCCCATTTGATTTCTTTGCCACCCTCATGCCACCCTAAGAAAATTTCTACTCTAGTGTTGTCCGTCACATCCCCATTGAGTTCCCGATGAAGGCTCTTAGGGTTCTGTTGATCTTGTACAGTTCTAGGCATTCCAGGATCCAGGTGTGGAGCATCGAGTCATAGGCTTTCTTGTATTCCTTTCTATGCCACGCTCATGTATTGAGCCATGTGCCTCTTCATCTTAGCCAATATGATGCCTGACAGGAGACTAACAGGTGGCTCTTTATACTGCCAGACACTTATGGTGCGCTGTCAGCTTCCTCAGCAAGTATGTCTGAACCATGTCGGGGCCTGGTGCTGTCCAACTCTTCATACTGGAGACCCCTTCTTGGATATCTATCACTGTGATGGTTACTGGACCCTGCTTGGGGAGGTTGCTGTGGTCTGCTCTTAGATTGACTAGCCACTGGACATTGCCACCGCTCTTCCAGTATTGCTCAGTCTCCGGCCTTGGTGGTGCTGTTCTCAAATTGCTCCCCTGCCACTCAGAGTACACTTTGGATGCTTCTGTGGAGAACAGCTGGTTTATTCTTCTGCCTTTGATCTCTCTGGTGTACCTCTTCAAGCGGCTGGGCAAGGCAGTGAGTCGTTGCTTGGAAGTTTCTAAGCTTGCTGTACTTTCTTCATCGCACCTTTCTGCAGCTCCAATAGTTGGCTAACTTCTCTCCGTGTTACCTTGATCTTGACCTCTAGTCTCCTTCTACATGGAAGGTCCCGGTCATTGTGGCTCTTCAACTTTTAGACAAGCATCTCAGTGATCATTGGCATCTCACTAGTCAGTGTAGATCAGCTCATTATCTCATAATGGTGGTGGTAGGTATTGTCTGTAGTGGTGGATTCACATCATCTAGTAGATCTTCTGAGGGTACTTCACGTAGTCTTGGTAACCGGCTATGGAGGATCCAAGCTTCACCATGATCCTATCTCTCAGGTTAGTTCCTCTCGCACTCAGTGATCCTTCTTCAGTCTCACTTGGGGCTTGGTACCCAATCTATGGTGGGGGTGATGATATCTCCCCCTTTACCTGTTGTCGTGGCTCCCCCTTGCCGTAGCATTTGTGTTGTAACTTGTCAATCTCTAGCTGTGACAGCAGTTCCTTCTTCCCAATGTTGGAACACTGAGCCTCTAGTTGTTTTGCCATCAATCTGGATGCTGGGTATTAGTGCTGTAGGCTAAAAGACGATCATTAATCCAAGAGCGCAATGAACACCCAAGCAGGAGGTCAGAAAAGAATCCAGAACAACATATAAACGACTGCAGACCTTTAAGTTTTAATGTAGGTCAAACTCTGGTCAAACTCTAGAATTTGAGATGCTTTGGTATAACCTTAATTCAAGCCACTCTCCAGTGTGGCTGAATTAAAACAATTCTGAAAATTCTAGCTAGGTGAAAGACTCATTGCCAAGTACCACAAATGCTTGATTACAAGAGTAGCACAACCAACAACTACTTTTTCACATAGGACCAAGAAGGTTTGGATTGCATTTTTCCAGTAGTAAATAAAATCATAATTTAAGAACTACATTTTGTATTCATTTGGGATATCTTTGACTAATATTAAAATGTGTCTCATCATTTGAAAAGTAAATGTGAGAAATATACAAAAATAAGAAATCAAGAGGGGGGCAGATACTTTTTAACAGCACTTTAAATCACCACTTCCCCCATTCTGATGCTTAGTCTGAACTTCTTGATCATGTTTACATGTCTAAATGCAAAGAGTTTCGTCCATGTGAGAAGCTGATCAGATATTTGTTTTAAGCAGGTGGACAGGTGTACCTAAAGAAACTAGTAGGTGTATAGCCATACAATTTGTGGCATTAATCAAAACTTTCACCCAGAAGACTGATGTACATATATTGGGAATGATATTTTTTTTCAGGAAGTTCTTTTATTATTTGAGTTTTTGTTTTATTTTAATTGTATGTTAAGACACCAGCCCTGTTTCTTTTTGTTTTGGAAATAATTTGGTTCTACTAAAAACAAAACAAAACAAAACATTTATAATGTTAACAGGAAATAAACTTTTCCATATTTTCTGTTTTAGATGACGTGAGTATTTACTGTGTTTCTGAAACTAGCATCTTATTAAGTAACAACATTTTACAAATAGAATTTGCTTAACTTTTTTCAAAGCAAAAATAATCATGATTTTTTGAATTATTGAAAGCTTTTTGGTGCATGAATGTGCTGTCAAAGATTCATATTCGTATTAATGTAGAATACTGCATTACTGCAAATAAAAAGATAGTGTATACTACTGAGCTGTCCAGACCGCGGACTGTCAAAACTAATAACAAAAGCTCAGAATAAACGTTGCATCTGCAATAATGTACCGTGTGTGTCTGTGCGTGTGTGTACGTGGGGAAAGTGCCTCCCACAAGTGGTGCCGAAACCCAGTCTACGTGGGGATGTCTGACCCACACGCCGCCCGCCCAGCCTTTGCAGTTCCTGGCGCAAATGCTGGCGGAGATTAGCAAAGATGAGTCAGGACCAGGCAGCTGCCCAGCGCGAACAACTTAAGAAGCTGCAGGAGCAGGCGGACCGGCAGACCTAGGTTCTGGAGCGGCTGATTGGAGCCGCTCCGCCACCGAAGGCCCCTCCGCTGTCGGTGGCGATGCACCGGATGGGCGACGGGGACGACCCCCAGGTTTTTCTGGAGGCTTTTTGTGCCATGGCGGAGTCCTGCCAGTGGCCGCAGGTGGAGTGGGCTCTGCGGTTGCCTCCTCTACTGTCCGGGGAGGCTCAGATGGCGGCCCTGAGTCTGCCGCTGACCTCGAGGAGCAGCTTCGAGGACGTGAGCCGGGCGGTGCTGGACAGGATGGGACTCGCCCCGGAGGATCATCGCCGGCGGTTCCAGGCCTGTCGGCTGACCGCGGAGGATCAGCTGTTTGCTTGGGCCCGGAAGCTGCACGACGCGGTGGTGTGCTGGCTGCAACCGGGATCTTCAGAGGGGGAGGCGCTGCTGGTGGACAAGGTGGTGCTGGAGCAGTTCGTGGAGGGGCTGCCTGCGGAGACGGCGAGATGGGTCCGGTGCCACCGTCCCGTGAGTCTGTAGGTCGCAGTCACGTTGGCGGAGGACCATCTCGCTGCCAGGGCAGAGGAGCCCGGGGAAGGCAGCCGGAAGCAGAGCAAGCAAGTCCCAGTGCTGGCACCAAGGCACCGGGTACCTGCGCCGGCGCAGGCAGAGCAGACACCGGCGCTGAGCCCCACTAATCCCTTTGCTTCCTTTGTGCCTTCCCAGGGATCTGAACTGAGCAGTGCCGCCCCTGAGCCACGGAGAGTGGCACAGACGCCGGGGCAGGAGTGCTGGAAGTGCGGGCAACCGGGACACCTGAGGAGGGACTGCCCTCTGATGGAAGTAGGGCAGGTGTTCCGCATCGCCGGTGCCCCAGCACCCTCTCCCGGTCCAGGAGGGACGTACAGCATTCCTGTAAGGACTCGAGGGGGTATAAGCCATGCTTTGGTGGACACGGGCTGTACGCAGACACTCGTGCACCAAAGCTTGGTTCCTCCCGGGGCATTGCTGGAGGCAGAATGGGTGGAGACGGTGGGTCCTTCACGGGAGGCCCCGGCGGCTCCGGAAATTTCCCCCAAGGGAGATTTCCCACTGGAGCAGTCTCGTGACGACACCCTACGCTCAGCCTTTGACCAGGTGATTGAGATTGATGGTCACATGGTGCGCCCTGACGTTGTGCAGACCTGCTTCATTTTATTGAAAGATAGGTTATATCGAGTGAGTCGTGACACCACCGGGAAATGATTTTCCAGGCGGCTCATTATAACCCCATGGCAGGGCATATGGAATATGAAAAAACTCTGGAGTGAATAATGGCCCAATTCTATTGGCCGGGCATCCGAGCGGATGTGCACCGCTGGTGCACGTCCTGCCAACTTGTTAACCAGCCGGCCTTACCAAAAGCGCCTTTGCACCCGCTCCCACTCATGAAGGTCCCGTTTGAGCGTATTGGCATGGACTTCATCGGGCCGTTTCACCGGAGTGCACGCGGCTATCGCTTTGTGTTAGTCCTGGTGGATTATGCAACGCGATACCCGGAAGCAGTCCTGCTGCGCAACATCTCTGCAAAAAGTGTGGCGCAGGCACTGTTTCAGGTCATCTCCCGAGTCGGAATCCCGAAAGAGATACTGACTGACCAGGGCACGTCGTTCATGTCTGTACGAATTACTGGGTATTAAATTTATTCGGACCAGCGTCTACCACCCTCAGACGGACAGGCTGGTGGAGCGGCTGAATAAGACTTTGAGGTCCATGATTCGTAAGTTCATTAACGAGGATGGGATCGCTGGCTAGACCCTCTGTTATTTGCAGTGCGGGAGGTGCCCCAGGCCTCCACGGGATTTTCTCCCTTTGAACTGCTGTTCAGCAGGAAGCCGCGTGGGGTGCTCAACTTGATTAAAGAAAGCTGGGAGGAAGGTCCGAGCCCCGCCAAAAATGAGATTCAGTACGTGCTGGACCTGAAAGCGAAACTCCACACTTTGGGGAGGTTGTCACGGGAGAATTTGCTCCAGGCTCAGGAGTGTCAGCAACGCCTGTATGACAGAGGGGCTAGACTCTGGGAGACAAAGTGCTTGTATTACTCCCTTCTTCCAGCTCAAAGTTGCTCGCCAAGTGGCAAGGACCCTTTGTGGTCACACGGCGAGTTGGGGACGTTGACTATGAGGTTGCTCGGTCGGACAGGAGAGGGGCCACGCAGATTTATCACCTCAATCTCCTTAAAGCGTGGAGAGAGGCTGAAACCGCTTCTCTGGTGAGCCTGGTTAAGGAGAGAGCTGAGTTGGGGCCGGAGGTGCCAAATTCCATCATTCCCACCTCCCTCCCTTGTGATGACCATCTCACACAGACCCAGAGAGCGGACGTTGTCGCGTTACAACAGCTGTTTGCAGATGTGTTCTCCGCCCTGCCCGTCCGAACGCCTCTCATTGAGCATCATTTTGAAACACAGCCTGGCGTAACGGTGCTTTCACGGCCCTACAGGCTTCCTGAGCATAAACGGCAAATTGTTCAGAGGGAATTGGCTGAAATGCTGAAAATGGGAGTGATAGAAGAGTCGCACAGCGCTTGGTGTAGCCCCATAGTTCTTGTGGTGAAGAAGGATGGGTCTATACGGATCTGTGTCGACTATCGCAAGGTGAATGAAGTGTCACGCTTTGATGCTTATCCCATGCCCCGGGTCGACGAGCTCCTGGATCGGTTGGGCACGGCCCGTTTTTTCACGACACTGGATTTAACCAAGGGCTACTGGCAGATTCTCTTGTCTGCCGAGTCCAAGGAAAAAACAGCCTTCTCCACTCTGTATGGTTTGTACCAATTTGTTACGCTTCCGTTCGGCTTGCTTGGAGCCTCTGCCACCTTTCAGCGCCTCATGGACCGGGTGCTGCGTCCGCACGCTGCATATGCTGCCACCTACCTGGGTGACGTGATCATCCACAGCGACACCTGGGCGGAGCATGTGCAGCGGGTGGCTGTGGTCCTGTGTAGGTTCGGCCGGACGGCTCCCTGGCCTCAGTCGGGTGGTGGGGGTGTGTGGCGGAGGTATGGTCCCGGGCGCAGCTGCAGGGGAGTGGTGGTGCAGTGAGCTCAATGTACCGGTGCTGGAGAGGCAGGTGAGAACTAGGGGTGGGTTTTTATAATCGATTCATCGATTAAAATCGATTCTGGCTTGGATAACGTAAAATCGATTCATTAAAATCCTGAATCGATTTTTTAATATAAATTTATTTTGTCCGAAATGCCAGAATCTCTGGTGACATCTCACAAAATTTCAAGAACCACCAAACAGTAAATGAGAGCAGGTACAGGGATTCTGCACATAGACTTAAACACACAGCGCGACCCGTGGATCAGAATCAGTTAGATGTCGCCTTTCTCACAGTCGGGGCTGAAAGCCGACAGCTCGCTGATCCGGGTCCGCGCTTTGTGTTCACGCCCTTTATGCGCTGATTCTAAAGCTGTTAGTTTGATCTCTCTCCAAACAATATTGACCGAACCAGCAGCAAAAGAAGATCCAAACGCTTCACATAAACATCGTCATGAATTCACTCTTTTACTGTTTTGCTTCCATTGCGATGCGCAGCTCTCTCTCTCTCCCTCTCTCCCTCCCCCTCTCTCCCTCCCCCCCCCCCCCCCCCCCTCTCTCTCTCGAACAGTTTCGCTTTCTTCATTATTCGCTTGCTTGTTACGCACAAGTCTACTGTTGTTTACAGCGCTGTCGGCCGCTGTTTTTTTCCCTTTTACATTCTTCCGAAAAGAAAACCTAATTTCTGCTGTTCAATACTGAACAAATTTAAACTTTTTAATATTATTCAAAATGCAAAATGCTTAGCCGTGTGTCTAATAAAACCGCTGTAACGTCAGAGGTAATGTTCATTAATTAATGGTTTTCTTTCGTTTTTGATGTACTGCAGAATATTTTTAGAAAATCCCAGGCCAGGAAAACCTTCATGTTTTTCTGTGTTTTATCCTCAGCTACTTTGACACAAAGCCATCTGCTGTGATGCTCACACCTTGGATAAAGTCTTGCGAGTGTCAGCTTCCTTTTTATAGATACAAAAATATGTAAATGTTCTGATCTGAATTATACTTCTGACTGTCAAAATTTCCCAGATTTAAATCGAATCGAATCGAATTAAATCGAATCGTGGATCGAATCGATTTGGGACCTTGTGAATCGGAATTGAATCGATTCTAGAAATCAGTGACAATACCCAGCCCTAGTGAGAACACAGCTGATGGAATTTGGGCTGATGACGTCTTTCCTTCCCTTTTTTAGTGAGACGGGAGAGGAGCGGAGAAAGAGCTGAGATCAGCTGAGACAGGAGCTGCCCAAAACTAATACCAAAAGCTCAGAATAAACGTTGCATCTACAATAACGTACCATGTGTTGATGTGCGTGTGTGTACGTGGGGAAAGTGCCTCCCACAACTACCTTCCTGCATAACTTCAACTATAGCCTCTCTCTTTCTCTCTGTCTCTCGCTCTCTGACACACACACAACACACACACGCACACACACTACCATCCAAGGAGATGCCCATCAAACATCAAATTCCACACACCACATTTAGCCAACTCTTGACACCCCAGTTCACTCACAGGGGTTGGAAATTTCATAGCTGCAAATTAGCTAATAACTCAAGGACTGTAATGAACCAGGAGCCTGTCATGTAAAATTTATGCTGTATTTTCAATTGTGTGTGTGTGTCAGTGTGTGTATGTGTGTGGTGTGGGAGGGGGAGGTATTCATTCGACTCCAGGAGAGAAAGGGAGGGAGCAAGCACAAAAAAATAAAAGGAACGCAATTGGAGAACTGCTTCTGTCTGTGTGTCTATTTCTCTTAAAAAAAAAATTTTTACTTGCTAGGGTAGGCTTGTCATCACATTCCAACACTTGGAAGACCAATGGTGTATCTCCACATGGATGCCTCCATTTTCGACAACCTTTAGCCACCTTTGGACGCAAGCCTCTCCAGCCGTTTGTAGCATCTCTTCCATGTCCTCACTGCAGGCCATGTAGATTTATTTCTCAAGCAGTGGCACTTTATGGGTCTTAGTGTCATACACATTGCTTTTGTTATAGTCCCACAAACAAAGGTCACAAGGCTTAAGGTCAGGTGAGCATGGAGACCATTTGAAGAGATCCCCTTCAGCTGATCCATCGGTCAAGAAACTCTCATTAACTTGGCAAAGTGGGAAGCGGCTCTGCGCTCAGCCTGGTCCTGCAGCTGGTCAAGCTGGTGTTGACCACCACCTGCTCCCGATGTGTCGGCACAAGCTTCACCATGTGCGTCAGAATTTCTATGATCTGTGTCAGTTGTGAGTCCACGGCTAGGTTTTTGACACCATTGTGACAAGCAAGACCCGACACACAGAGCGTTGCAAGTGACAAAATTTTTATTTACAGGTGTTTTTACCAAACAGTCTGTTTGTGCAACTTTCCAGCTCCCTATTCTAGCTCAGCATACACCACACAGCTCACTCGTCAGGTCCCGTTGTCCTACTCAAATGAGGAAAGGTGATGATGTTTGCCAGCTTTGACAATCAGCCTCCCCTGACACAACACCCTTAACCCACTCTTCCACCCCATCTCTGGAACTGAGCCACAAACCACACCCCGCCACAGTAAAGTAATTATCAGTCCTAGCCCACTGTCTGCATTATTTAGTGTAGTCCCACAGGATACACGAGTACTGATCTGGTACTCATGCTAGGATCATAGCATTCTCCACCTTACTTGCTAGATGCCCTGTACTCCTTACTTGGAAGAAAACTGTCTTTTGGGCACTAGCTGGAGGAGATAATGTCCTAGCTCCATGTTATGGTACCACAACATGCCCACCATTGTCTAGTGTTTGCTCAAAAGGAATCACGTGATTGCTAGGCTTTACTCTGATATTACTGTAGTTATAAAGATCCTTAAGGTCTATGTATGTGTATGTATGTGTGTATGGGTGCGTCCATTTCAGTGTTGTACAAAATAGTGGTGTTCATGAATCAGCTGACTGATGCTGCCAAAGAGCAAGCTCTGTGGGGATGCAGACCAAGACTACTAAATTTACTCCGTATGAGAAAACATAATATATCAGTTTTAGAGTTGCAGCAAATGCACACATGCACGCGCACACACACACACACACACATACAGATAAAATGCATAAATGTGTTCATTTCAATCAGATGACATTTGTTAGCAACTAACATGAGGGAGGAGCGAAGCACACCACTGGCTAACCTTTCAGCTGTGAATTATGGGAATTTACCTTCATGCCTCAGTGCATTTGCTGCTGGTCTGCCTTTCATGTCTAAATCAAAGGCTGGGATCTGCAACACTGGCACTTTCCCCTTTCTACAAGGGCATGCATTGCACAAATGCCTGATGATGGGTGACATTTACAGCATACTGTGTCTCGTACTGCCCCTGCAAACACCATGAACAAACACACACATAACCGAATACGAACAAACACAAAAGCACCCCCAACTTTGCCTGGGAGGCAAAGCCAAGTCGTTCTGAGACAGCAGCACTAGCTTCCACTTCTACATCAGCTGTGACTTTACTATTCTTGTGGGTGTGTATGCTCTCTGAGCGTTGCTATACAGTGTATATCAAAGACACTCAGACTGCAGGAGATTCCAGATCAGAAGGTTTGAATGCAAGCACAAGGTTTTTGAATACAGTTGTATTAGCATAGAAATGATATATGGACTGCTACTCTTTTTGGACTCCCTTTTTTAGTTTTTTTAGTCATGTTCTTTGTTCCACTATCGTAGCCCCTTCCACCCACCCGGGCCAAATTTGTCTTTGGTACTCGTCGGACCATCTGAATATCTCTCTTGTTCAAAAGTGTCCAATAGGAAGAATGGTGTCTTAAGAGCCCAACTTGAGCTTTGATCATTAAGCTGAGTACCAAGATATCAGCTAATTTCAAAATGTAGCACTGATGGGTATAAGTGACCCATGTTTTTTCTTTTCAACATTAAAATGATTGCTAAAATTCATCCATGAATGATATCAAAAAGAGCTGTGCAATGAATACATAAGGCAGCAAAGACTCAAAGAACAGACAAGTTGATAGCAACAAAGGCTGCTTAAAAAGCATAGCAGTAAAGTCATAAAGGAAAACTGTCCTTGGGAGGGAAGGGGTGGGGGAGCAGAAAGAGCTCCACAAACACATTCTGAAATATACAGATGGAAACTGCAAATAAGTGAGATTATTTCTTCCGTGTCTGCCACACTACCTTGGGAAACAAGGCGACCGGTGAGCCTGACTTTGCAGAGCTCTCTGTCTTCCCACTTCAACAAGACATGACTCTCATTTATTATTTGAACAGCTCAACAGGTGATTTTTCCAGGTACATCCTGATTTCTGCCAACGTCTGCTTCTCTTCAGCATGTATTGTAATTACTGGTGGCTCGCTTTGATCTAAGTTCCCTTTACACCTTCACAACTTCTCTTCCAGTCATTTTTCATCAGGATTCCTAATTTCTTTTTGGCACAGCCTTTTTCGCTGGATATATAGGTTCGGTTACGTGGCAGAGATAAAGGCAGAGAGATGGTTTTAATGGAACAGAAAAAGTCTATGTATGCGGGTGGGTGATATTAAGCGGTGGCTTTTACCAGGCTCTCTGAGTTGGACACGGTGTTATGACAATAACATCTGAGATGGAATGAGACGTGGAGTGAATGGATTAGAATTTCACCTCATTAAAAGTTGAATCTAAAAGCATTCACTGATGCTGAGTGCATGTGTAATTTTCATCTGAGCATGTATATATGAGACACGTAATAAGGGATCACTTGCTTTTGTTTTCTTTGAGATCTTCTCTGTCAGTCCAGGGAAAAGCAAAAGTGACAAATCCTTCTACCAGAATACCTTTGCTCTTAGTGTCATCATGTTCTGCAAATCCAGTTGTGAGTCCTTTGTTTCTCACCCCCAGGCCAGTCTGGAATAACAGCCTGATCAAAAGCTTAACCCAAGTCAGAACATCAGCACATTACGCTCTGTGCAATATACGGAAGATAAAATGAGGCTAGACCTTGTCTGCAACACTGTAAAGACTTTGAGGATGAATTCCTGTGCATACTTATCTTGCTCTTCTGTCATTAGCACTCCACTTGCTCTATTCAGTCTTCAGCCAGTGTGTGAGCTGGACTGTCATCATCCATGCGGTGTTCACTGTCTTCAACCTGGACAGGCTGTCCGTTAGTCAGGTCTAGTGGTGGTGTTGAACAGGGAGCTTTTTGTCAGTGGAAAGAGAGCTCTTTCTACCTTATCTCTCTGGAACAGTGCCATTATAGAGCCACACGCCACAAACCGGCGACCTCCAACCCCCTCTCCACCTCACCTCCATCTTGCTGTGCACCCATTAAGGCAGAGTTAATTAAACCACAACTCACTGCCTCAGCAAGAGGGGTGGAAGGAGGGTAAAAGGGAAAGGATGAGGATGTGGGGGATATACAATTATACACTGGCATTTACCTGCCATTTTTAACATATAGCACTCAGTTGGTAGTCACTTTTCAATGCACATGTGCTGTGTAGCATCCTGCTACTAGCGGTCATTGGTATTAGATTGTGTGCTGGAGTTCAGTAAGGCTTGTTTTTAAGTGTGCATCTTATCTAGATGACTGATTGAGAGTAACAATCAGTGATGAGGGGAACCATTTTGCTTTTGACAATATGTGAGGGATGCATTCTGTCCATCTGGTTTCATCAGGTCATAAGGTGTGCTGGTGTGCAGAGGGTTTGGTGCTGTGTGTGTGCGCGCACATGCGTGCGTGCGGGGACTTCTTTACTGCACAACGCCAGTTGTCAGATATGAAAGCCCGCCTTTACCTGCTGTGATTCCATTACCCCGGCTGCCTGTTCCAGCACTCGAATGTTTCTGTAGCATATTAAACAGATTAATAGAACAATGCTCCAGGGAGAGAGCAGCCTGTCAATCGCAGCTAAAAACACAAAAGCAGAAAATTAAAAAGGCCCATGGCTGAACTCCAGTACTGATAAAAAAAATCTTGTTTGACGGAGGAAAAGAGGATAGGGAAAAATGCTTCAGATTGTAAATATTTATTCTTCTAAATATTCTTCCTGTTTACAGAATACACACACACAGACAGGCCACAATGGTAACTGAAATGGCAATGGAGAAAATTAGCTCTGAAATTATCAAAGAATGTCGAGGCAAACACAGGCTGCTTTGTTCCTTTTCTGTGACTATCTCTATATTGAGAATCAGCTATAAGAACTCCAATCTAGGAAACATGCTTTTGCTCTCTGAGGACGCTGTGTTTCATGCCAGATGGACTTTCTTTGTTTATCAGTGAATTCCCACTGTTGACAAAATGTAAAAAGCTAAAGTGAATCCGGAGCATTCATGCAGTACAGCCAATGCCTTGTTCCCGTCTGGGGAGAAATATCTGAGACATTCATCTATAGGACTGCATCAGGAGGTGTAGAAAAGGAAGTATCCCTCAGTGGCATCTGCTCTCATCCTAGGAGACTCCAAAGGAAAATTCAATCTGGTCTTCTGCTTGCAAAGATATTGAGAGATTTAGTGAGGTCTGCAGACTATGGTGAGAGGCTCCATCACAACCCCAAGCACACTAAGAATGCACATTGGAGGTGTTCAGCATGGTAAAAGCTGAAAAATGTCTACATGTTCGACCAAACAGGACTCAGGACCTGCAAGCATATTGAGCTTCAATACCTGACATCACAGCTCTGTTGTCTCTTTTGTATTTGATATCATTTACTGAGCTTTTGAGGTATCTGTGGTATATCCTTGTTTGAAGGATACTTTTACTTGTAACAGGCATTTTACAGAACATCTTTAATGTTTCTGAGCAACCATAATATTAAATATATTAAAATAATGACCAAATAAACAGCTTTAGCTTTTAATGATAAGAGACACTCTCCAGAGTCTTTGATCACCAGACTCAACTCTAAAAATGTCTCTAGTAACATTGATTTTTCTCATCCTATTGTAATAACATACAAAATTCTTAACTACATCCATTAAATCAAAAAATAAAAATAAACAGTGGTGCGTCATTTGAATGTGCTAATGAACTAACTGGCTTTTGCTTTTTTCTTTAACATGAGCATGAGCTCACAGTCATACAATCGTTATGTTTTGCACAGTACTGTTGAAGATAATGAATGTCTGTATCACATGTCAACTGTCTGTCTGTTTTCTTGAAGTAATGGGGAAATACTGTGGTTAAATGCATACACTGGTTAACAAAAACACCTGGCTATGACACCTCAAGCTAAATTTTCTGGTAATTGCAGAGTCTGACTTTGAAAACCAATGAACAATGTATTAATGACTAGTGACTGACAAGTCATTACCTAAAGAGTATATCTTTGTTTCCCAAAAACAACGAGAGCTATAATTTACAAAATTAAAACTACTGATGGAGATCAGTAAATAATCAGTAAATCATTTTCTTACAGGTTACAATGTGGAAGTATTTTGCAACCAGAAGAAGAAGGTGACCTTTAAAAATGGACCAGGTGTTAGGTCATTCTGAAGTGGCTTAGATTTTCACACTCTCAAGCTACATTCATCTTTTATATGCACCATGGTTGAGTACATATTTTGTTACAATAGCAAGACCATTAAGGGTGAGCAGCTATGAGTAAATTATTCAATATTATTATTATTTAACTTTTTTTAAATTGTATTTTTTAAATGCAGATTTCCTGATCTAATTGGATGGAATGTCTGCAACTCTACCTAATACTATTATGGAACCTCTAATTTAATCAAACAAATTATACACCCATTAATAACAGTTGTACTCACCAGCATTACCACAGGGGGACACTTGGTAGCATTGAAATAACATATGGATACCATAACCTGACCACTGGGCATAAGTGTTTAAAACAGAAACATGTTGCTTGGTTCAATCCTAACTGCAAATTTGCTCTTCAAAGCTGAAAAATGTCAAGTTTGTTTTTTGCTAATTCAGCAAAGTGACTTCTTAAGTTTGAGAAAACAGTTTTGTGACAAACCTAGCTCTCCTAACTAGCATACTGAGAAGTTTTCTACATAATGTAGCATATGCATAAGGATTTGCAAGTATCCATATTATGTTATCATTATTATTATTATTATTATTATTATTATTATTATTATTGAGGGGAAAATGACATTATTGAAAAAAATAATTATTTCATCATAACAAACTAAACTTTTTTTTATCTTAAATGTGAACGATTATTCATTGTTTGTTTACATGACAATTACGTTATTTTAATGCACTTTGATTGCTAGTAGGGTAAAAACATGTTACATAATCTATGAAATTTATTTCAGATGTTCTTTGTGTATCAGAATATCTCAGATTCATGTTCAGGATCTCTGAAAAAACTGATTTCTCTATTTAAAACTGTGTAGACTAAATGTATCATTTTTTTTTTCAGTTTGAGAAGAAAAGTGGTCTTTTAATTTTTATCTGTACAAAAATATTAGAATAAAGAATTAGGATACCCTGCCAGCTTAGGTTGCTCTTTCTATTTCTTCTCTGCACTCGAACACTACAAATCATCTTTAGTAGTCGTCATTTTAATGGTTCATTACATTAAACTATCTTTGCTAGCTTCCTCTAATCCAATGGCTCTCCTATGGCCTGAGGGGCTATGAGCTTGTGTGTGTGTGTGTGTGTGTGTGTGTGTGTGTGTGTGTGTGTGTGTGTGTGTGTGTGTGTGTGTGTGTGTGTGTGTATTTGTTCATCTGTGTGTCCACGTGTTTGTGTGCTAAATAAGGAAGAGAACACATGGTCATTGTATTATTACCAGGTTATCTGTCCTGGTGCAAAAGAGTGACCAGATGGAAATAGGATGCCATTTTTGTTTAATTGTTAGTCATCCTGCACTGTAAGGCCCCAGGTTCTGCATCAGTGGCCCCGATGGGTTCTCGCCTACACACCACCAGGAGCTGGCAGCTGTGTTATACTGTATATGATGAAAAAAATCAAATCCAAGTTTTTCTGAGCTTTCAGCCATTATGTGAGGGTGTTAAACAAAGGAGCTGGCGCACAGCACCACCTAATGGGGGCAAAATAAGATGGCATGTCTTTTCTGCAAGAAGGTTAGACACCTTCGCCAAAAGATTTGAATGTTTGAAGGAACATTTTGATTAACCAAGAAAAAAATTTTTAATGACTAGCTGGAACAGCAAAAAGTTGCCATGAGATAGCTGACTATTGAAGAGATTTGTTAGAAATCACAGAAGAATAGGTTAAAGAGCTGCAACTTTTTCCTGGAATATTTTGTACCTGGATCTAAAAGATTGACCTTTTAGATTTGAAATTAATGCTGCATAACCCGCTTGTTTTAGGGCTTTGTCTGTTTGTCTCTGAACTGAGCCTGCAGTGGGTTTTTTTCTTCTATGTTGTTTTTCTGTACTCATCATTGTTGCTGATAATGTCAGTCAGACCATTTGTACAGCAAAGAAGGTCTTAATCCAAACATGGGTTGGTATTGGGAGAAAAGTGCAAATGTAGCATTTTAACTTGTAATAATTGTCTGCTACAAATAAAAATTCTACATTCACAATTGTTTTTATGGGCATTTAAGTCATTTTTCTTTTTAATTTATAATTAAATTTAATTATAGGATAACTTATTAGTAAAGCTTCTGGGTTGAATCCATCTTGCCTTAAGAGCTAAGAGTGTTTCAGCACTATGGTGATGTGAAAAAGAAATCCTCTTCTTGATGTCTTTTTTTATTTTATTTACTATGTCAGACTTACATGGTTAAATCGTGAATAGAGTTTTTTAGATACATGTAACACTAGCTACACCAAGGTTTGATTATCGCCATACCTGTTGAATTAAGAAATTTTCTGAAGAAACTTGAGAACAAATAGGAATCAGATTCAATGGCATTTATCAGTCTGGGAAGAGTTAGAAAGCTGTTTCTAAGGATTTGGGACTCTGGCAAACTGTGGTGAGAGCCATTATCCACTTGGAACGGTAGTAAACCTTCCAGGGGTGGCCAGCCATGAGTGCATCAATGACCTCCAACAGGTCACAAAAGAACACAGGCAAGTAAGGCCTGCGTTGTTTTTTAGATGTTGTTCTCAGTTAAGATCGGTGTTTATCATTCATTAATCAATCATTCATAATTAATAATTAAACAATCATGATAAAGAAAGAAAAATTGTTTATCTTTTTTCTTTTTATTTAGCTTTTTTTTCTTTAATAAATTAAATCTTGTTTTGAAAACTGCATTTTGTTTTCACTCAATTTATCTTTGCCTATTTAAAAAGTTTTAAGAAGTGAATTCTGTTCATCTGGATGTACCTTTATTAGTGGGAGAAACGTTTCATCACTCATCCAAGTGTCTTAGTCTCAAAAAAGGGTACATCCTGATGAACAAAATCAACTTTTTGGGGTGGAATCAACTGTGTCACTGCCCTCTCCTGAGACTGGAGATAATATAAGGAATGAGAGAAATGACAGCTATTATTTTAATCACCCTGTTTCAGTTCTTTTAACTTGTATCATAAAATAATGTGGTAACATCTGGACTAAAGTGTTTACAGACAGCATTTTAATCAAGAGTTTAAAGGCTGTATGTTGCAGCCATTGCTCTAACACTGTATAAGTGTAACAGGGCTCAGTGCTGGTTCTAATAGTCTGAGCTGCTGCAAGCTTTATTTGTGAAGAGCACAAATGTTACAAAAAACATAGCTAGCTAGCGCAGCTGGGAGGTAGTACTTTCATAAGTTAAGATGATCTTAATCCGGTTGTTCAGTGATGACGTGACAAATCCTACTTCCGGGTCTAAAGTAGTCTGCGTTTAATATGGCTTTTGTGTTGTTAACATGTTTAATGTTACGTATTTTCTTCTATTTGATCTCAAAAAGCTCCTAAAACAGTCAGTGATCCCTGTTGACCTCCCTCGGCTTTTATTACCGCTAATCATTTATTTAAGCTCAGTTTTTAAAACCTTAGGATGTAACTACAGCCCAGCCCATGCAGCAGTATATGAATGACTAACCTCGTATTGTGGATGGATTATCTCAGCTGTTCTCCTGGCTGAAGTTTGGTCCTTTTACAGCATCCTGCCATGCGATTACATTTGTTCCTGACCACCGACAACACTCACGCTAACTTTTATCGAGTGGAAAAAAAGTTAGCTTGTTTATATTATGCTAACATAGCTGTGTCGCTAGCTGTCACGTAGCACATCATTATATACCAGCTAGCCCAACTTCAGTAACCCTACAAACGTCACTGCTGTTTAGTTTTCTGTCTTCATTTATGCTGGAAGTGATAACAGAGCTGTACGTTTTAATTTGTTTCCAAAACCCCGCAGTCAGGACATGCTATATTGCATTTAGATAGAAGCTAGCGAGCTAACTCCCTGCTAACCTAACTCCGTTAAATGTCATAAATTCGGTTTTCATGGATGCCTGGATGTTAAACTCAATTGTTACACCTGGTAGAGCAGAACGCTGATCATTTTATTAAAGATGAAAGACTTTAGACAGTTTTTTAACTCTCAGTAATACCATAGTGATTGTTTGATATGTGGACCTGCAGCGGAGTTTAGACCCAGACACGGCTAGTGACGTCAGACTGAACAACCGGATAGAGTGGTGATGCTAGCGTTAGCCATGTTAGCACGTTACCTTCAACAGCTGGTCAAGCTGAGTCCACAGGCGCACACTCAGAAGTTCAGCTCTACATTTCACTGCAGAGTTCCTTCATTCTTCACAGATCTGTGTTAGGCAGAGTGTAAATCCTGAAGCTGAATGGCCTTTGTGCAAGCACACACACTTCTTAGCAATGCAAAGCTGTGAGCACAAATAGCAGTGTAGAAAAAACCAGGCAGCCAGCCGGTCTATGTCCAACCAATCAGGGAGCTCCTTACACTGCGTGGCTAATTTGCATTGGTTTGGGATTTTGAAAATGAGAAAGCTAATCCAGTAGTTAATCCCAAAGGAATTCCAATAGCTAATATAATAGCTAATTCGTGAGCTAACAGAAAAAGGGAAGTGGATTTTTATATGAGGAGTGGAATCGCCATTTTAAATTTCAGAAATAAATCTTTGAATTTTAAATCTATTTCACATTTTTAAATTGTGTTTTCAAAACAATTTTGAAAATCTGTTCTTTAATTTGGAATTAAAGAATGAGGTTTTTGAAATGAGGTTTTTATTGAGATTTTAATTATTTTTTGAAATTCATTTTCGATTTGAATATTTTTTTGATGGATTAACATTTATTTTGAGATATTTATTCAAAAATAGTGTTTTTTTTATTTTAAATGAAATTATTAAATAGTAAATAACTTTAGTAATGTCTGAATAAATAAAATAATTAAAAATGAATTTGTAAATGAATTCACAAATCCATAATTTATTGTACAATTCATTATTTAAGCACAGAATTCTTTATTGTGATGCGTGTGGCTCTTGTGGTCCTCCATAGTGGTTAGAGGTCGTCCAGGTCTTTACATCTGCATAAAGACCTGGATGCACCTGGTCCTTCTCATAGCATCAAATCACAAGATTTGTTGCTATGAAATAAAATTGATTTGAATTGAATTGCAGAGAACAGCTCACTCTTACTGCTAAGTAAATTAAAAATTCAGTTAAAATTCAAACTTTATGTTTTTCAGTCTGGAAACTCACTGTATCCATGTGATTGTGTACATGAAGTAGATCAAGACTCACTTGACAAGTTTAGCTACCATCACAGTTGTTTGCAGATACCCCTTACTCACCTCAACAGATTCACACATCTAACCTACTGAAAAACTTAAGCAAAAAGGAATAAACTTTTGATTTCAAGATGCCTAAAAGTGAATGTTTAGCTGTAAAATAGGTTTCCAACAGATGTTTGTCATTTTTTTCTTAGAAGAAAAAGACTCTTGGGGAACTTAGGAAACAGAACGCTGTTTGTCACTGTTTGACAAATGATATTTAGTATATTACAGTATAAACAATATTCAGTATTCTTCCACAGTCCAGAGCTGAAATGAAACCTCCACCATGCATCCAGACACTCTGCTGCTTTTTCTGTGATTCCACTCTTCTATTGACCTTCAGTCATTTTCATGCAGCAGCACTACTCTGTGCACTCATCTGAATCTCACACGTTTACTATCTTTTACTCTTTCATTCAAATACCTGATTGTAAATTGTCGACCGCAACCCCCTATCTTCACCATCTTTTTTTTTCTCACTGCCATTCCCTCTTTCACATCCCTCTCCTGGGGCCTGCTGGTCTAGCAGATCATATCCTGAGCTTGGGGTGCCTAGGCCAGGCCCTGTCTGTTTTCATTCCTCTCCTGGAGGACAAGTAATTTGGGGGAGAGAGCAGGAGAGCAGATGACCACTGGCTCCTGACCTTTTCTCCCTCAATTTAACTGCCTGCTCCCATGCACACTGAATGTGGGAATCGGGCTAGGCAGAAGTGACACTCTCATCTTAGTGTGACTGGGCCTCTGTACACAATCATGGTGTCACTTTCCATCTATATGTGGGGGCTGCATTCAAGTGTTAGTTCTGGAATAGCGGATATTGGAGGAGGAGAGGGCCATATTCCAGCATAGATCCCTGTTAGCATATGGACTTCATGGTTTTGTCAATCATACTAGTAACCTAACAAAAAATTGTCTTTCTTTCTTATCATTTTCACCAGTTTTAGATAATTAATTGTATTTTTTTTCCCAAGTTAGGAAAGATTTTTTTAGATGTCATTGCTTCTCATTTTCTTCTGCTCATTTCTTTCCTTCTCTCTCCAACATGAGATTAAAGCATCTATCACCCTCTTTTTACCACACAGTGAGTGAAAAAACCCAGAGAGGGAAAAGCACTAAATATTATTTCATGGACCTGTTCAATACAAGGCTGCTTATTAGTGTGGGGTGACTGGGTCAGTATAAGCCAGTGTTAAATACAATGAAACACAGAGAGCAGAGGGATATGTTGGGACATTACTTACTTTGTAACAGACCGACTAGGAAGGTGGTTAAGAGATGAGGAACATGGGAAGGGAGACTTCATTTGGGAATTATATATAACAGCCACTTAGCAGAGATAGCAAGCCACAACAATGCCAGGGTGAGTAGGGCTGCTGCAACAAGCAAGGCAACGATGAAGACAACATTAAAAAAAGCTGTAGATTACAGTTTTTGGATAGCAAGCAGAAGTAATTTTGGCTTCCCACTTCCTCTTTTGAGAGCAATGTGCCAGAGAGTATCAGCCAGAGAACATACAGGTGTGGTGAGAAGTTTACATGTACTCATTATGGGCATGAATGCCATGGTAAGTTTGGACTTTTAATTATTTCTTTACATTGTTCTTTTTCCGGAGTGGAATCATTGTACAGTGGGCATCTTTAATGAAGTAAAACAGTGGTTCTCAAACTTTTCAAAATGAGTCATTCATGCCATGACTATGTTTAAACTTCTGGCCACAACTGTACTTTTAAAGAATTTTGCTGTTTGCAATCTTCTTTTTGTAAATCTTCCTAGCCAGATTTTACAGTTGTTAAAGATGGACTTTAATGTCGAGTCGTGGAGTCGTGCATTTAAAAACAATGGAGACGCACAATGGTAAAGATAAATTTACTTATTACCAACCTACAAAAGTCTTTAGTCTTTTGTGCATAATTGGAACCAGTTCACCTGAAAAAATGTTCAGCCCATTCTGACCATCACCTAAACAATTGATCGTTTCAGTTTGGCTGAGAACTTTTTTTTTCTCTCTCTCTTTTTAGCAGTATTATTAATAATGTATTACCTCTATCTATTTCTTACCACTAAGAAATATATTATGTTCCACCAAATATTGTAGTTTAGCTTGTAGTTAGGACATTTTTACAGAACTGAATTCTGAATTCTGTAGTGCCATTACTTATTACTCTTTCTGATTGGGTGTTGTTATTTATGGTATCTTGTATTTTAAATAAATTAGTTTTTTGGTGAGTCTGCATTTGGGTCTGAATTTCTGCGCCAACCTTGGCAATATACTTCTGTGTTGGCAGTAAAGTACATTTAGGCCTCTAAATAACTCACAATTGCACAACACCTATGAGAATGTTATCAAAAATAATAATCAATAATGAAATCGTCTGATGGGCAAGATTTACTTTGTAGTGTTGTGGCCCCTGGATGGGCACCAAGGGTCGCAAGGGCTATGTGTCATTTTCCAGGATGACACATAGCCACGATACCTCCAATTTATACACTGGGCTGCTATGCATTTCAAAGGGTCCCCAGTGCTGGCCTCCTGTTAGTAATCACAATCTAGGCTCTGTTGAGGGAAGATTAGGGGCAGCAGAAAAACTACTAACCACTATCCTCTTATTCTTCACAACCCTTCCTTCCTCCACAAATTTACATTTTCATTTTCATATTAATTTTTTCTCTTCTACTTGACCTTGTTTTTTTAACACTCTGCCTCTTCTCTCCCTTACATCCCAACTACTGTTTCATTCAGTCATACCATTATAAAACTTTATTTTCATATAGGAGGCTAATATTTATTACTATATTCAGCAGAGAGATGGAAATGGCTTATGACTTCACTGGGTTTTAAATAGATTTAGTCAGTACTATTAGGTGTCTTTAGTTGTAAAGTGATACAACCATTAGTCTGGTGGAAAAAAGTCCAGAGCTTGACACATTCTTCCAACTTCTTTTTACCTTAGTCAGACTTTAAACTTTGTGCACAATCAGATGGACTGGTTCATATATAAAGCATACTTTACTTGACCACTTAAAGCGCTTTACACAACATGCCTCATTCACCTTCTTACCCATATGGAAAAGAAATAGAAAAAACGTATAAAAGACTTGCATAAGATGTGGCCTACGTCATATAGTGAATCATATAAGGCTAATATGATTTACTCATGAAAGTGGCCACTTTCTCATTACTTTCATATATTGTTTTAGTAAGCATCCAAAACATACAAGTTTCATTTATATAATTTTTCAAGGGATCTTATATCTGTTTTCACTCTTGTATGCTTTTCATACAAGTTTCACACAAGACAGATACAAACTTTATAAGATTTATATATATCTTTTCCATATGGGTAAAGCCCTTTTTTCTATGTTTTTTCTACTTACATAAGTCCACCTGTGATATAGTCAGACATGTCAGTTGGACGTCATTTGGAAAGGCACACACCTGTCTATATATAAAGTTCCAGAGTTGACAGTGAATGTCAGAGCACAAACCAAGCCATGAAGTGCAATGAATTATCTGTAGCTCACCAAGACAGAATTATATCAAAGCACAGATCTGAGGTAAAGCACCCAATGATCACAATGGCCACCATCGTCTACAATTAGAAGTTTGGAAACCACCATGACTGTTTTGTCAGGGACATAACTAAGAACCTGATGGTCACTCTGACAGAGCTCCAGCATTGGTCTGTGGACAGAGGAAAACCTTTCGAAAGGACAACCATTTTACCATTTCACCTGGATTCTGTCCAACCTGTCCAACCTGACAGAGCTTAAAAAGCTCTGCAAAGAAGAATGTGCAAAAATTCTCAGAAAATATGGGTACCAGAGTACCCAGAGAGAACCCAAGCAAACATGGAGAGAATATGCAAAACCCCAAAACAAAGTCGATTTAATAGAATAGAATAGAATAGAATAGAATAGAATAGAATAGAATTCAACTTTATTGTCATTGCACATGCACAGGTACAGGGCAACGAAATGCAGTTTGCATCCATCCAGAAGTGCTTTAGTGATATAGATATATTACAATATATATTAGCAATAATATAGATATGTGAGTATATTACAGAAATGGGTCTATTATGTTATAATGTACACGGTATGAAGTATGTTGTTATTCTATAACTATAAGTATGTACAGGCTGTAGTGAGTACAAGCTATGTAATAATAATAATAATAATAATAATGGATACTTTATTGATCCCCATGGGGAAATTACTTGTTTTTTCTCTGCATTTGACCCATTCACTCAGTGAAGCAGTGGGCAGCCCACTAAGCAGGCGCCCGGGGAGCAGTGTGTAGGGACGGTACCTTGCTCAGGGGTACCTCAGGGTAGCTATGAACAGGATATAAATATGAAAAACTATACAGAATATGAAATAAATAACTTTACAGAATCTGAGATATACAGCTATACAGAAATGGGAACTATGCAAGTTGTAAACAGTTGTAGGATTAAAAATTATCAAATGTGCAGAGTGATTATTTACACAGAGCTATAGTGCAGTTAAGATAAGTGAGATATAATTCCTACAGAGGTTATATAAAGTGCTAGTGGTTGTGAGTGGTGGTTCAGTCCATGTTATTATTGTGTGTTTGAGGGTACAGTTGTCCATTGTGGGTGTGTGTATGTTCAGTCCATGAGTTTAACGTGGGTCAGATGTTAGGAGGCAGAGTTCAGGAGTCTGACAGCTGTGGGGAAGAAGCTGTTCCGGTACCTGGTGGTCTTAGTCCAGAGGCTCCTGTAGCGCCTCCCAGAGGGCAGGAGGGTGAAGAGTCCATGTGATGGGTGACTGGGGTCTTTGATGATTTTCCCAGCCCTTTTCAGACACCGCTTCCTGTAGATGTCTTTTATGGCAGGAAGTGGTGCTCCAGCGATGCGCTGGGCAGTTTTCACGACCCTCTGCAACGCCTTCCGGTCCGAGGCAGAGCAGTTCCCGTACCAGACTGTTATACAGTTGGTCAGGATGCTCTCGATGGTGCAACGATAGAAGTTCACCAGGATGTCTGAGGACAGGTGGTTCTTCCTCAGAGTCCTCAAGAAGAAGAGGCGCTGGTGAGCCTTCTTGACCAGCTTGGAGCAGTTGGTCGTCCAGGTGAGATCCTCGGAGATGTGGACTCCCAGGAACTTGAAGCTGCTCACACGCTCCACAGCCGTCCCCTTAATGACGATGGGTGGATGTGGGTCAGCATTCCTCCTGTAGTCCACGATGAGCTCCTTGGTCTTCTCGGTGTTAAGCAGCAGGTTGTTTCTGTCGCACCACTCAGCCAGACGATCCACCTCCTCCCTGTAGATTTAAGAATGGGATCTTCCTGCTATGAGATGATCGTGCTTACCAATGAACCACTATGCAGTCCATCACAACACAAGGAATGTAATCCTTCCATCTATTATGAACATAACATTTTTTTTTCATCACAGATGCAGCAGTGACGTGCTGTTCCTTTACTTGTACAAAAAGCAAAATGTCCTAAAAGGCTCGAGATTGTCCAACTTGGAAATACACAGTAATTCACAAGCTCGCTAAATTATCGCCTTTCATACTGATTAACACTTACTTCTGTAAAGAGCATTTAAGAAGGGAGAAAAGCCTTCCTCTCCTTACTGTTTAAATTCATACATTCTCATTTGAATTTCGTTAGCTTCATAGCATAATTGCCTAAGTCATTTGACTAAGTCAATGACTTAGGCACTTATGCTATGAAGCTAACGATTTTAACCTTTATGTCTTGCAAAACATATAAGATCATGCCTTTGCTTTTCAAACATTATTTTTTCAAGACATATTATTCTATGAGTTTAGAGAAAAACGTAACATGCAAGTTGTTCTTCAGAACATGTTGTGTGGTTAGGACATTTTTGACCAAACACCTAGATCATATTTCTAAAATACCAAGGCTTGTTTCCATTAAGCAGTGGTCATTACCTATTCACAGTTTTGGCATATCGTAGGTTATCAGTGCATAAAAAAAAAGCTCCTGTGTTGTTGTGTGTTGTTTTTTTTAATATAGTTTAATATTGTAGTGGAGAAATTACATGACTACCATACTGAATGATCCTTTTATGTGGTTTAGTTTAACTGATATGTGGTGATATGCTTCAGTGGTTCCCAGTGCAGTGCTCACAACCAAATGTTCTGAGCATTGCTATAAACAGTACTGCAGTGCCCCCTGGCCACAAGTGCAGGTGCACATCACTCTTGACCAACAATCTCAAACCTAGTTAAATAATATGGTTACTCCATCTACAGCTCACCTTCATCCCTCCTTGAGGAGGAGGAAAGACAATCAGAACTACCCCCTTCTATATCTGTTCTTTCCCTCACTGAATTTTGGTCTCATTTCCCAGCAGCCCTTTTTCTTTAAGCTAACGGAATATTTGATGAAATTATTTGATGTAAAACAAATAATGGAGTAAGTTGGCTGGACTGCTTTCAAAGCATTTCATCTTCAGAAAAGAATGTTTGAATGAGAACACAAATAGATCAAAGACTCAATCAAATGAAAGTACTAAAAGAAAGAAAGAAAAGAAAACACATTCGCAAAGTATCGTGAAATTAAATGAGCTCCAGATAAGGGTGAGTTCACACATGGTCATAAGAGGCAGGGAGTCATTTCTGTAATCTCATGATCTAATATATATATATATATATATATATATATATATATATATATATATATATATATATGTGTGTGTGTATATATATATATATATATATATATATATATATATATATATGTGTATACACACACACACACACACACACACACACATATATATATATGTGTGTATATATGTGTATACATATGTATGTATATGTATACATATATATATATATATATATATATGTATATATATATATATATGTATATATATATATGTGTGTGTGTGTGTGTGTGTATACACATATATATGTATATGTATACACATATATATATATATATACACACACACACATATATATATATATATACACACACATATATATATATATATATAGCAGCTGGATAGCGTAGTGGTTAGACTACCCGCCTTTGGAACAGAGGATCGCAAGTTTGATTTCTGCCTGGGGCGTCTGTATCCAGTAAGGGTCCTAAGGCTAGACCCCCTATGCTAAGCAAGCCTACCGCAGACATGAGCGAGACAGATAAATATGAAGGCATGCCGGCTCGGACGTCGCACGGATCAACAAGGTCAGAGGTGGCAGATATCCAAGAAAGGGTCTCCAGTATGAAGAGTTGGACAGCACCAGGGCCCGACATGGTTCACGCCTACTGGCTGAAGAAGCTGACTGCACTCCACGAGCGTCTGGCAGCACAAATGAACCAGCTGCTAGTTAACGAGAGACACCCGGAATGGCTAACTGAAGGCCGGACGGTCCTGATCCCCAAGGACCCCAAGAAGGGACCGGTCCCCTCCAACTACCGACCAATAACCTGCCTCAGTACTACATGGAAGCTCCTGTCAGGCATCATATCGGCTAAGATGAACAGGCACATGGGTCAATACATGAGCGGGACACAGAAAGGAGTTGGCAAGAATACCAGAGGCGCAAAACACCAGCTACTGGTAGACAGAACAATCAGCCGAGACTGCAACCTGTGCACTGGTTGATTACAAGAAGGCCTATGACTCAATGCCCCACAGCTGGATACTGGAATTCCTAGAATTGTACAAGATCAATGGGACCCTAAGAGCCTTCATCAGGAACTCAATGGGGATGTGGCGTACAACACTAGAGGCCAACTCCAAGCCCATAGCACAAGTCACCATAAAGTGCGGGATCTACCAAGGAGATGCTCTGTCCCCACTGCTGTTCTGCATAGGCCTGAACCCCCCTCAGTGAGATCATTAACAAGACTGGCTACGGATACCGACTACGGAACGGAGCAGTTGTCAGCCACCTCCTGTACATGGATGACATCAAGCTGTATGCCAAGAGTGAACGAGACATCGAGTCACTGATCCACACTACCAGGCTATAAGGCAATGACATTGGAATGTCGTTCGGACTGGAGAAGTGTAGTCGGATGGTAAGAAAGAGAGGGAAGGTAGTCAGAACTGAGGGGATTGAACTACCAGAAGGCAACATTGCAGACATAGAGGACAGTTACAAGTACCTGGGGATCCCGCAGGCGAATGGGAACCATGAAGAGGCCGCTAGAAAAGCTGCAACCACCAAGTACCTGCAGAGGGTCAGGCAAGTCCTGAGGAGTCAGCTGAATGGTAAGAACAAGATCCCGGCCATCAACACGTACGCCCTGCCCGTGATCAGGTACCCTGCTCGGGTAATAGGCTGGCCAAAGGAGGAGATAGAAGCCACTGACATAAAGACAAGAAAGCTCCTTACCATGCATGGAGGGTTTCACCCCAAGTCCAGCACCCTGAGGCTGTACGCTAAGCGGAAGGAAGGGGGCCGGGGACTGGTGAGTGTCAGCACCACAGTCCAGGATGAGACAACGAACATCCAAGAATACATTGGGAAGATGGCCCCAACTGACTGAGTGCTCAGTGAATACCTCAGGCAGCAGAAACCCAAGAAAGAGGAGGGAGACGAGGAACCATCATGGAAGGACAGGCCCCTGCACGGTATGTACCACCGGCAGATAGAGGAGGTGGCTGATATCCAGAAATCCTACCAGTGGCTGGACAAAGCTGGACTGAAAGACAGCATAGAAGCACTAATCATGGCAGCACAAGAACAAGCTCTGAGCACAAGATCCATAGAGGCTGGGGTCTATCACACCAGGCAAGACCCCAGGTGCAGGCTGTGTAAAGATGCCCCAGAGACAATCCAGCACATAACAGCAGGGTGCAAGATGCTAGCAGGCAAGGCATACATGGAATGCCATAACCAAGTGGCCGGCATAGTGTACAGGAACATCTGTGCCGAGTATAACCTGGAAGTCCCGAGGTCAAAATGGGAGATGCCCCCAAGGGTGGTGGAGAATGACCGAGCTAAGATCCTGTGGGACTTCCAGATACAGACGGACAAAATGGTGGTGGCTAACCAACCGGACATAGTAGTGGTAGACAAACAGAGGAAGACGGCCGTAGTGATCGATGTAGCGGTTCCGAATGACAGCAATATCAGGAAGAAGGAACACGAGAAGCTGGAGAAATACCAAGGGCTCAGAGAAGAGCTCGAGAGGATGTGGAGGGTGAAGGTAACGGTGGTCCCCGTGGTAATCGGAGCACTAGGTGCGGTGACTCCCAAGCTAGGCGAGTGGCTCCAGCAGATCCCGGGAACGACATCGGAGATCTCTGTCCAGAAGAGCGCAGTCCTGGGAACAGCTAAGATACTGCGCAGGACCCTCAAGCTCCCAGGCCTCTGGTAGAGGACCCGATCTTGAAGGATAAACCGCCCGCAGGGGCGTGCTGGGTGTTTATATATATATATATATATATATATAGAGAGAGAGAGAGAGAGAGAGATACACTATCTACAATATCAAGGTCATGAAGGAGAAATAAATCCTTGAATGATTTGGCACCAAACAGAGAAGGAGCTGTAAGTTGAGAAAGTCTATCCCAGTTTATCCTCCAGTTTGGTACTCTCTGTGCCAAATGTGAGACAGACGAGATGCTAATGGAGTCAAGCAACTCTCCAGTTTTGTACACCTTTTTGTTTGAGGGTAGGAGGAGATAATATCCCTTCCAAAAGCACACAACAATGCAGAGCTGCAGTAACTGCACATGATTTACTTGCAGACCCTTTCAGAGCCTTCACCATAACAAGCCAACCCATCATATCTTGTTGTATAGCACAAGTTTCAAACCTAACTAATCCTGGTCCACTTGTCATAGTAACTCCATTTAAATGCCAAGATTTGACCCAAATTTGCATTATATGTGCTAATACACTTCACTTTAATGCTGCAATTTTATTTCACATAATGTTGAAAATTCACAGAACTTGCATCAGGGAAATGTATATGTAGGTTAAATGTTCAGAGCTGGAGTGATGGACTAATTAGATATCTGAGTAGGAGACTGGCCACTGAGCCTACATTTTTCATTTTGGATGTATCATATTATCACTAAGAAGTAACAAAATTGTCTTCTTTCAAGCATTGTCTTCCCTAAGCAAACGGATTTACAGTCTTAGTCGTGGGCATCTAAGTAGGAGTGCCATCTAACTGTCAAACAAGGTCCCTTATAATCTGTTCAAGGATTAAATAATTAAGTAAATTAGGTTGTGGAGACATAAGTAGACAGATAAATAGCCAAGTGATGAAACCAATATATCTAAGCACCTTATTATTTTGTGAAGTTGATGAAATTTACTGTTGTCCATCTGGGTGATTAAAAGTAGAATACGAGGCAGAGCCTTCAGCTTTTAGGCCCCTCTCCAATTGAACTAGCTTACAGTTTGGATTTGGGAGACAAATGCATGAATGAATGTTTGATAACTGATGGATCATTGGGGCCCAGTCTATGCTGGTTTAATTGTTTGCCCTACCACACTCCTATGAAGAAGGAAATTTTAAAGTCCTGGAAGTATCTGTTCCAACATGCGATGGAAACGAAGCTCTGGTTTCCGTAAAGCCTCGGCAATCTTAATAATAATAATAATAATAATAATAATGGATTGGATTTATATAGCGCTTTTCAAGGCACCCAAAGCGCTTTACATCCATTCATGGGTTGGCTCACCATCCAGTTAACTTGAACTGTGTAATCGCTACTCCTCAATGGAGGCTTGCTTTCAGACTGGCTTTGTCTGTCGAGTCATCCTTTTACCAGATAAACAAAAACTTGACTGATTAACAGGGTGAAATTGTGAACAATCAACAACTGCAGCAGAGTCCCTGCAATTTAGCTTCGGTAACATCAGTTTGTCAAACACATGGCGCTGTATGAACATGAACGCAATGGCAACTGTGGAAAGTCATGTGATCAAGGTCAACAGCAATGGTTGCTGGTCACTCATTGCTGATCGGCCAAGTTACACCAAAACAAATCATCTTATTTGTCCACACCTTCCTTTAAACCAAAAGGACACATGACTAAATTGTTTACATTATAAAAAATTACTTTCCACTGCTCCTTTTTTCTATCTGGACTGCATAAAGAATATAGTAAGACTATATTCAGGTGACCCTGAATCCAGCCTTAGTTATGCTGCAATAGGTCTAGGTTACTGGGGGATTTCCATGATGCACTCTTTCTTCTTCACCCACCTTTATTACTCACAATTTGTTTACACACATTCTGCATGTAATCATTAGTTATTGTTCATTTCTGGCTCTTTTTCACAGCCTGTCTTTGTCTTGTCTTCTTCCCCTCACCCCCAGCCAGTTGTGGCAGATCTTTGTCCCTCCCTGAGCCTGGTTCTGCTGGAGGTTTCTTCCTGTTAAAAGGGAGTTTTTCCTTCCCACTGTTACCAAAGTGCTTGCTCGTAGGGGGTCATCTGATTGTTCAGATTTTCTATGTCTCTTTATTATTGTAAGGTCTTTACCTTACAATATAAAGTGCCTTGAGGCAACTGTTGTGATTTTGTGCACTGTGCCACCATAAAATGTAGTTGAATTGTTATATTTTCCTTAAGTTTTCACAATACATCTTCTCTATGTAGGTCTTTTAAACATAATTTTAACATCTACAATTAAAATGACCTAAACAATTTACACATGTAAAATGTTTTTATAAAAATCTTAGAAACAGTAGCTATTGTTTTCAGTTGTTATTTATATTTGAATTCAACACACTAAAATCCAAAAAATAGCAGTTATTGTATCTCTGAAGTAACGTCCAAAAACTCCCATTTGTCTATCCTTATGTCTGTCAGTGTTTCCATGACTATCTGTGATTTTGAGTATGAACATACAGTATGGGAAACAAACACATATTTTGAAGTGATTCATCTTCTTCCAGTTCATATCATATTACAATTTAAAGTAACATCATCACAACTTCAACTATGTAAGATGTCATTTATTATTAAAATCTACTCTTGTCTTTCTCACACACACATACACATACCAATGGACAATAGACAACAGTGAAAAGACTGAAAGTAGATGTGTGTCAGATTTTCAAAAATTAACGGCCTTATTTAAAAATATGAAGCTTTTCAGTTGACCACAGCTCTAGGAAATGGAAAGTATTCTTTAGTGTTTCGTTTTTTTAAACAGAAGTCTAAAATTATTTCCATGATATTATGAAGATGTTTAAGAACTTTGTATTTTGAAAATAATAGCCCATTTTCACAGAAATGAAGCCAAAATATCTCTGAAATCGCTGCTGGATTCTGCATGTTGAAGAAAAGAAGCAACTAGTTTTTAGACCGGAGGCTGAAGTAGTTCAATTCAATTCAGTTTTATTTATATAGCACCAAATCACAACAACCTCCCCTTAAGGCATTTTCTATTGTAAGATAGACCCTACAATAATACATACAGAAAAAAACCTAGCAAACATATGACTCCCTATGAGCAAGCACTTTGGCGACAGTGGGAAGGAAAAACTCCCTTTTAACAGGAAGAAACCTCCAGCAGAACCAGGCTCAGGGAGGGATGGCCTGTCTTCCTGAAGACAGGACAGCACACACCGTGGAAGAGACCCTCAGCTAATCATAATTAAATGCAAGGTGGTGTATGAACACATAGTGACTGAGAAAGGTGACTGAAGAAGAAATGTTTAGTGCATCATGGGACTCCCCCAGCAGCCTAGACTTATTACAGCATAACAAAGGAAGGATTCAAGGAAATCACCTGATCCAGCCTTAACTTAAGATGGCGGCGCGTGAACAACGCGAGGCTCAGTGTCTCTCCAGAATCTGCTATTTAGCGGGTTTTTATCTACTTTTAACCGGATTATTCGTCCAGAATTGCTGTGCGTTGCTGACCTACAGCAGACAAGAGCTTCTGGACATCTGGACTCACAACTCCAACAGTTTTATCGCCGATCTCCGACTCATCCCAGAGATCTCCAGAACACCGGAGGCTGCCCACTCTCCCCGGCTGGGCGGAAGTGCACGCAGACGGCGCCGAGATCGTAAACAAAGGCGAGGTAGGCGCGGAGGGCTACGGGCTAAGCTAAAGCTAACACCACACCGGCTGCCTTTACCCAGTATTTTTCTCGCCAATGTCCGTTCTCTGGCAAACAAAATGGATGAGATACGGCTCTCCATCACTAACAACAGACGGATTATGGACTCACTTCGATCATACTCACTGCCGTGTATATACCCCCCGACGCTAATGCTAGGTTGGCCATGAAAGAACTTTCTGCAGCCATTAACAAACACCAGAATAAACACCCCGAGGCTGCTTTTATTGTTGCTGGCGACTTCAACCACACCAACTTAAAGACAGTCCTCCCCAGATTCCACCAACATGTCTCCTGCCACACCAGAGGAGACAAGACTTTAGACCATGTGTATTCCAACCTGGCTGGAGCCTACAAAGCCACACCCCTCCCCCACATTGGACAATCGGACCATCTCTCCCTGTTCCTCACACCTCGGTATTCACCACTCATCCAACGTGTGAAACCTGCTGTGAGGACAATTAAAGTGTGGCCAGAAGGGACAGATGCAGTGCTCCAGGACAGATTTAAAAACACAGACTGGAATATGTTCACCCACACAGACCTGGACCAGTACGCCTCATCTGTACTGGATTACATCTCCAAAACCACAGACAGTGTCACCACCCAGAAACGGATCACCATGTACCCCAACCAGAAGCCTTGGATGAACCGGGATGTTCGTCTCCTCCTGAAGGCCCGCAACACTGCCTTTAGGTCAGGAGATGCACACGCCTACAGTACAGCCAGGGCTAATCTAAAGAAGGGCATCAAAAAAGCCAAACACCATTACAAAAAGAAGGTAGAAGAACACTTCTCCAACTCCAACCCCCGACGCATGTGGCAAGGACTCCAGACCATCACAGACTACAGGACCACCAAACCCTCCCCCGCATCCTCTGATGTCTCCTTCCTCAACGAGCTCAACAACTTTTATGCTCGTTTTGAGCGAGGGAACCCCACAACCACAACCAAAGCAGACATGACGCCAGACCACCAACCTATGACTCTCTCCCCCACCGATGTAGGAGCGGTGCTGAGCAGGATCAATGTCCACAAGGCTGCAGGCCCTGATGGCATGTGTGTGTTCTCAGAGCGTGTTCTGGGGAGCTTGCAGGAGTGCTCACAGACATATTCAATCTGTCCTTGGCCCACGCTGTGGTACCGGCCTGCTTCAAATCCACCTCCATCGTCCCGATACCCAAAAACTCCAACCCATCTTGCCTCAATGATTACCGCCCAGTAGCACTCACCCCCATCATCACTAAGTGCTTAGAGCGACTGGTCCTAGCACACTTCAAATCCTGTCTCCCCCCCACCCTGGACCCCCACCAATTCGCATACCGCCGGAACAGGAGCACAGAGGATGCAGTCTCCATCGCAATGCACTCTGTCCTCTCACACCTGGACAACAACAACACCTACGCCAGAATGCTGTTTATAGACTTCAGTTCAGCATTCAATACAATCCACCCCTCACAACTCATCAGGAAACTGACAGACCTGGGTATCAGTTCCCTCATCTGCAAATGGTTACTGGACTTCCTGACCAACCGCCCCCAACATGTCCGGCTGGATAACCGCTGCTCATCTACCATCACAATGAACACCGGTGTACCACAAGGCTGTGTGATGAGCCCTTTCCTCTACTCCCTCTTCACCCACGACTGCAGACCTGCTGATGGTTCCAACACCATCATTAAGTTTGCAGATGACACCACGGTGATTGGCCTCATCAGTGATAACGATGAGGCCGCCTACAGGGAGGAGGTGGATCGTCTGGCTGAGTGGTGCGACAGAAACAACCTGCTGCTTAACACCGAGAAGACCAAGGAGCTCATCGTGGACTACAGGAGGAATGCTGACCCACATCCACCCATCCACATTAAGGGGACGGCTGTGGAGCGTGTGAGCAGCTTCAAGTTCCTGGGAGTCCACATCTCCGAGGATCTCACCTGGACGACCAACTGCTCCAAGCTGGTCAAGAAGGCTCACCAGCGCCTCTTCTTCTTGAGGACTCTGAGGAAGAACCACCTGTCCTCAGACATCCTGGTGAACTTCTATCGCTGCACCATCGAGAGCATCCTGACCAACTGTATAACAGTCTGGTACGGGAACTGCTCTGCCTCGGACCGGAAGGCGTTGCAGAGGGTCGTGAAAACTGCCCAGCGCATCGCCGGAGCACCACTTCCTGCCATAAAAGACATCTACAGGAAGCGGTGTCTGAAAAGGGCTGGGAAAATCATCAAAGACCCCAGTCACCCATCACATGGACTCTTCACCGTCCTGCCCTCTGGGAGGCGCCACAGGAGCCTCCGGACTAAGACCACCAGGTACCGGAACAGCTTCTTCCCCACAGCCGTCAGACTCCTGAACTCTGCCTCCTGACATCTGACCCACGTTAAACTCATGGACTGAACATACACACACCCACAATGGACAACTGTACCCTCAAACACAATAATAACATGGACTGAACCACCACTCACAACCACTAGCACTTTATATAGCCTCTGTAGAAACTATCTACACCCTCACTTATCTTAACTGCACTACTGTATAGCTCTGTGTAAATAATCATTCTGTACATTCGATAATCTTTAATCCTACAACTGTTTACAACTTGCATAGTTCCCATTTCTGTATAGCTGTATATCCCAGATTCTGTAAAGTTATTTATTTCATATTCTGTATAGTTTTTCATATTTATATCCTGTTCATATCCTGTACATAGCTTGTACTCACTACAGCCTGTACATACTTATAGTTATAGAATATTCACAACATACTTCATACCGTGTACATTATAACATACCATAATAGACCCATTTCTGTAATATACTCACATATCTATATTATTGCTAATATATATTGTAATATATCTATATCACTAAAGCACTTCTGGATGGATGCAAACTGCATTTCGTTGCCCTGTACCTGTGCATGTGCAATGACAATAAAGTTGAATTCTATTCTATTCTATTCTAACTATATGCTTTATGAAAAAGGAAAGTTTGAAGCCCAATCTGAGAGAGAGTAGAGAGTAGAGAGAGTGTCTGTCCCCCAATTCCAAATTGGCAGCTGGTCCATAGAAGAAGGGCCTGAAAGCAGCCAAAAGGCTCTGCCTCCCATTCTACTTTTAAATATTCTAGTAACCATTAAATTTGATTCTGGCTTTAACATTGAAGAGAAGCCAATATGGGAGAAATCTGCTCTCTCCTTCTAGTCCCAGTCAGGACTCTTGCTGCAGCATTCTGGACTAACTGAAGGATTTTCAGGGAGTTTTTAGGACATCCTGACAATAATGAATTAAAGTAGTCCGGCCCAATGTAATAAATGCAGAATTACAGTAATAAATAAAGTCATAAATGGATTAACTATTTTTTTTAGCAGCACTCTGGCACAGGATGTTTCTAATTTTAGAGATACTGCGCAAGTGTAACAAATCAGTCCTACACATTTGTTTAATAGTTCCATTGAAGGACATATCCTGGTCAAAAATGATTCCAAGGAGCAACACTGGCCTCACAGTGTTACTGGAGTACACGAAGTGAAGGCTGATTAGCCAGGAAAAGGCCGGCAGAAAAATGATTGGACTAAACCACACAATCAGCTTGACAGCATGGGAAAGAGGAAGTGATATAAAGCTTAGATTAGCTGCCAGTACCTGGGAAGCAGACAAATGTTTGACTACAGATCTTCTCCACTGAACTTATGCTTAAGCTTCATATTACATGCTGTTTTGAGGCTATCGTTTTTAGAATCCACATGGATGTTAAAATCACCCACAATAATTATTTTAAATGAGCTGAGCCCTAAATCAGATTAAAAGTATGCAAAATCAGACAAAAGCTCTGAGTAAGGCCCAGGTGGACAACAGATAATAACAAATAAAAACCTTTTTTTGTTTTGTTTTTTTTTTAGTTTTCCCACTAGAGTGGACAATTCTAACCATCAAACTTTCAAATAAATGAAAACTCTGTCTAGGTCTTTGGTTGATTAATAAGCTGGAGTGAAAGAGTGGCTGCCACACCCCCTCCTCAGTCTGAGGATTCTGACAATTAGTAGAACTTGGAGATGTTGATTAAATTAAACTAAAACAATCATCCTGCTGTAAGCAGGATTGTGTAAGGCAAAGTAAATCAATTTGTCGATCAATTATTAATTAAGATGTTAACATGGTCTTAGCAGAACAATCGCCATTTCAGTGTTTTACTCTTTGGTGCTGTTGTGAGTGAATAAGATATTCTTCTTCAGTTTGGGATTTTTTTATGTATAAATTATTTTTTTTAATTTTTGGTTTGTTTTTTGTTGGAGCATATACAGACTCTAAGGGCGCAGGGTTTGGGGATGTAAAAACCCCCATGGAACCCCAGGAAGATGTCAGGATGATGTTTACTCAGATAACATCACATATTAACATTCAGATCTCCAAGCTTATTCTTGTGTACCTACAAGCATCTATCTATATATATCTAGGGGATGGTGTGTGTGTGTGTGTGTGTGTGTGTGTGTGTGTGTGTGTGTGTGTGTGTGTGTGTGTGTGGTGGATGGAGGTTACTTTCAGGGGATTTTCAGTAATTATATGACAAAACGCCGGTGCTGAGCAGAGGCTCACGGGTCAGGGGACCAAGCACTCTGGGCCGGGTAATTTGTAAATGTCATAATGTCATTCAGGTGGACTCCTCTGTTGGGGACGGAAGGGGGCACTCGTTGGGATGGGGGTGGGGAATAATGGCTGCAGCAGTCTTTTCTCATGTAGATTTTTCCCCTAAAGATACTGATGCCTTCTGCTTTTATCTGCAGTGACAGCTCTAAGTTTGCTTAGGTGTGCGTAACGTATTATCTGGGAATTACCAAGTTGCAATCAATATTTTTGTTGTTGTTTGTTTTTGTCTGACAGGTGATTTTATTAATCAACATTATAGGCAAAAATGTTCAAAATTCTTTCATGTTGGGTTGTGGCACTGACAGTCATTAATCCTCACCCTCTCTTTTTCCATTGCTCGTAGATCCTCAGAGTGTTGGACTTTGATGGAGACCCTGGTGCATTGTTAGCAATTTAGGCCAGTTTATTATTCCACGTGAACATCGAATGACTGATAGGGCATATGTACTGATGACTTAGAACTTATTCAGCACCTTTATTGCTTTCTGGAGGTATTTGGTTCTGGCTAACATTTATACATCTTTATCATGGTTCCTGTTGGCGTGTGGGATACCTAGGTACTTGCATCTTCACTGTGAGTTGATAACCAACTTTCTCTTGACATATTCCACTCCTTAATCTATATCCATATTATCTCTTATGAGCTGGCGTGGCAAAGATCATTATTATTATTTATTTAAACCAATTTTTTTTCTAAATGTAATCAAGAAATCAATTTTGCTACTTAAACTTACGCATGCCATTTTACAGTATTACATGACACACAAAATGTTTATAGCAGTATTTCATAGTGAAGCTGAATGCGCTCCAGACAGAACTAATGAAGTTGTGTAGAACTTGTGGGTGCAGCTCAGGACGTAGAGCAGGTCATCTACTAATCAGAAGGTTGATGGCTTGATCCAGGACTGCTCCAGTCTGTTGCCAAATATCCTTGGGCGGGACACTCTGATGCATCCAGACGCAGAAACAGACACAAACAGCCAAACTCAGAATCAATAAACTTTATTATCAGCCAGTCTGAGATAATAAGTATGAGGGCGTATGAGTATGAGAGTTCCAATGGAGATACAGGAGAGCACAGGCAAGTAAAACGTGAAAGACACTGAACATAGAAAACCAAGGTGGCCTGTACTAACGGAGGTTAGCAGACAAACTGGAGAAGAACAATTGACAATGCTGGGCTTAAATACCACTGGGTAGTTGCAGCAGATAACGAACAAGTGCGGACGACAGGTGAACTGATGAGGAACCCGCCCAGAGGTAGTGCCATAATCAGATATGGTGAGACTCACCTGGCCAATGACAAAAAAGAAAAATTACTATAACAATTTTTTATTTTTTTGTCTTTTGATAACATTTCCTGTGATTGAGTACAAGTACCACATTTAGGAGGGAAACTATTGAGGCACCTGAGAGCAGTTAATGTCATTTAGATACAAGACAAACTATTTATTCAACCTGCAGTAATTGTAAATAGCAGTTATTTACTCAAAATGATAAAAATTCATGCATGTTGGGCCCCTGAGTAATTATTTCCACGATTACCCTCACTTTTACTCCCCTGGGTGAGCCTGTTGGGTGGCATTCCTTCACCTCATATGTTATCATCATTATCAGGCGCAAGGAGGCGTAAGTAATGTAGTTGGTCTCTTTGAGCCATTTTCTAATATACATGACTTGCTTTCTAACATAATGTATTTACATTTTATATTCAGTCTGAACACAAACAGCTAAGTAGTTGTTCAGTAAGTACAGGATATATTTTTGCAAACAACTGGAGAAAAATGAGACTGTGTCTGCAACCACCCAAACTCAAATAGCATTAAAAAGGAACCAATTCTTTACCAAGTGTGTGGAAGGACAAATAAACAGCATGACATAAATTTTCTGCAGCAGTTGTGGCATTCACTGGTGACTTTTATAGCTTGAAAGTGAGAGGAGAGGCGCTATCAGACTATTGGGCTTTATTACAGTGGGTATAATAGGGCTGGCTGGAGAGTTTTATACGTTTCTGTCTCGCTGAGCGCCATCGCAGCTCTCAATCCAGCAATGATTGTTGCAGCGGCAGGTTGTCTGTGATAGGCTATTGTGCCCACTCTCCAAAACCCGTCACCTCAGCTGCAATGCTGCCTCTTCTCTCTTCTCCATCTGCTGATTTTCAGACCCCCACCCCACCCCTCCACATGCACACAGATACACTCTCCCCTTTTCTCCCTGTCTGAATAAAGAGCTCTATCTATCAAAGCCAGGCAGGACTCAATCGCTCGATGGCTCCCTGGCCTTCGATCAACTATCTTGAAAAACAGCAGCTTATAGAGCTAAGATATATGCAAGGGCTGCTGCGATTACATTTTAGATCTACAACAGGAAACATAAAGGCCCAAAGTCTTTACGGTGCACACATACAGAAACATACAAGACTAAACCTTCACTGCCCGAATCATACCTTTACACACTTCTCCTTAACCCTTTAAAATCAAATCTACCAGTTAAGTAGCTTCAAGTTCTTTCTGTCATCATTTTAAGTGGGGGAACTTGCACAATCGGTGGCTGACTAAATACTTTTTTGCCCCACTGTACATTGGGTGAATGTGCAGTAGTAGCAGCAAGCAGGTGAATTCTGTACATTAATATGAATAGACATCTGACTATTTTACAGGATAGACAATATAAACATATTTAAAATTAAAGGAATTTGAAATGTACATTGTTCCTTGGTTTAGTGTCTGGAAGAGAGTCCTGTCTCAGTCAATTATAGATGATGTGAGAGGGCGGGTGTGTGTGTTTAGGGCACGGATGGCTTGGGGATAGAAGCTCCTCTTGAGTCTCTCTGTCCTTGCCTGGAAGATGCGGAACCTTCTACCAGAATGCAGAAGTTGGAACAGTTTGTTGCCAGGATGGGACGGGTCTTTCAGTATCTGCGCTGTTCTAGTCCGGCATCTCCTGGTGTAGGTGTCCTGAAGCGGGGGGAGAGCAATCCTGCAGCAGCGTTCTGCTGTACGGATCACTCTCTGGAGAACTTTTTGGTCCTTCACACAGCTGTTCCCAAACCACGATGTCATGTTCTGTGTGAGGATGCTCTCCACAGCGCCTGTATAGAAAATCCTGAGGATCTTTGGAGAGACCCTGAACTTCCTCAGTTGTCGTAGGTGATACAGGCGCTGCCTAGCCTTTTTGGTCTGGGCCTGAATGTGGGCAGCCCATGTCAGGTCTGAGGAGATGTGGACACCAAGATACTTGAAGGACTGCATCCTCTCCACTGGAGCTCCATTGATGATAATGGGCTTGTAGTCTCTGTGCTGACCCCTCCTGAAGTCCACCACCAGCTCCTTGGTCTTGCCGACGTTCAGCTGGAGGTGGTTGTCCTGGCACCATGATGCCAGATTCTTCACTTCATCCATGTAGGCCACCTCATCGTTGTTGGAGATGGCACCCAACACCACTGTGTCGTCAGCAAACTTCACAATGGTGTTGGAGCCATGGGTGGCCACACAGTCTGAAGTGTAGAGGGAGTAGAGCAGTGGCGAGAGGACACATCCCTGAGGTGCTCCTGTGTTGATGGTGATGCTGTTGGAGAAGCACCTGCCCACCCTCACCACCTGAGTTCTGCCAGTGAGGAAGTCCAACACCCATGCACACAGACGGCTGTTAAGTCCCAGATCCCTCAGCTTTGTGAACAGTCTGCAGGGCACTATTGTGTTAAACGCTGAACTGTAATCAACAAACAGCATTCGCACATAGTTACCCTGTTTCTTGTCCACATGGCTGAGAGTGGTGTGTAGGACGTGGACGATGGCATCCTCTGTGGATCTGTTGGATCTGTAGGCGAACTGCAGCGGATCTGTGGTGTCTGGGATGGAGGAGGAGATGATGTTCTTCAGCAGCCTCTCAAACACCTTCATTACTACTGAGATCAGTGCAACTGGCCGGTAATCGTTCAGGGATGAGGGTTTGCTGTTCTTGGGCACAGGGATGATGGTGGATCTTTTGAAGCATGTGGGGACCACAGACTTCGCCAGGGACTCGTTGAAGATGTAAGTGAACACACCTGCTAGCTGGTCAGCACAGCAGCGCAGCAGACGGCCGGTGATGCCAAACACAGAGAACACTGGAGGGAGCACAGAGAAGTCAAGAGACACTAAATAGCAATAAAATTCAAAATGCAAAACACTGGATCACTGACCCAGGACCATTACAGAAACTGAAATCCAAGTTGTTTAAACTGTTGTTTCTCTTAGAGGGTTTTCCCTACAAACTTCAGCTAACCAGTTGGAATTCTAAGAATAATAATAGCATGAATATTTGAATAATTATTATAAACTTGGATTATTAAATTTTTTCATCGTATGGATTTCTTTAGTGAATGGATTTCGCACTAGTTTTACGTTCTAAATCTATTTCAAACTCCAATGCAGTTTAAGGGAAGAAGCACTAATTGTAATTGTAATAATTAAATCAGCCTAAATATTCCAATACATATGATCAAAGTGGTAAACTCAGTGTTTCTCTAGTCAGTAATCCTGCCTTGGGTGTTTAGTAAATGTTAGCTTTGGAAACCTGGGGATAGCCACCAGAGTTTTAAAAGTTGACCAAAGTTTGGCAGCAGCCAGCACAATATAAGGCTGTAATAACTGGTCCAGTCAGTGGGTCACTGGGATTGAAGATGTTAAAAATACAGCCATGTTAAATGCAATAAGTAGCTTCAAATTGGTGAGGCAAGCTGTGAAATTGAAAAAGGGCGACTAATTCACAAAAAGCCTTAAAAGGCCTGTGAAGATTATGACCACTTGAATTAACTTGCCTTTAATTAGTTTAGCTAAGGTATGAAGGTAAATACATGTGAGCTGCACAATAAGTGAAAAAGATTTTACTCTGCTATTGATTTCAGAACAGTAAACTAGTCATTTCATCATCTGTTATGTTTGTTGCTTATCTGTGAGATTGGCTGGAAAAGACACAGAGTATGAAGGAGGGAGGTAGATATAGAGGTATAGAGATTTAAGCCCAGTAAGGCTCAATGGTTCGCTCGAGTCTCCTCTTTACACTGCAGGCCTGACTGCAGCCCAATATAGTAAGAACTTAATGCCACCAGGGACCCAGCCTATTTGAATGCTCAGGCTTCCTTTATCACAGACACAAGTGGTGCAGAAAAATTGCTCGGGATTAATTCTCGAGGCCTTGCGAATACACACACAGCAAGGATCAGTGCTTACAGCTTTCTCGGTGGTGGCATTCCTTTAAAAAAGTGGGGCTTTTGCAGATGCTTTTATAAACGGTGGGATGGGCCTTTCCATTGAAGACTTGCCTTTTGTGAGACTGGAAAGGGGGGGTGCCCAAGTTGCTAATGCAACTTAAAATGGTGTTATAAGACATAATAGCATACATGTACAAAGTGATAAGAGAATTAGGTTTTTTGGCACTTGCCAAAAACCTGAGTTTCCACTGAGCTTCCAAGATGTAAAGCGTTTTATCACCTTGTTGGTTGTAAACTGTGCTGTGCTAGTGTATATCACCTCTAAATATAGCGCATGGCAGGATTTGGGAGGGTAAGTATGAGATATGACGGAGTATAGTTGTATTGAGGTTTTTCTATTGCTACTGCACTTTCACTGTGTCCTTTTTAAATATCCAGAAAGTTTCCAGATGAAGGTTTGTACGAATATTTGTATATGCCTCAAAGATTTCAGTCTACATGGAAACATTATTCCAGTTTTTGCAATTGTTTTCCAAGCTGCTAAATGAATAGCAATTAATGAATATTCCTGATTAGTCTGGCAGAGGTCGATCCCCTAATATGTTCATCATATCAAAATAGGGGATGCAAGGAATCATTTGTTGTCACAACTACAACACTCAAGTGATACAGTTGCCTCAAGGAGACTGTTGTTGTTATTTGGTGCTGTCTAAATAAAATTGAATTGAATTTGTTGGGTTGTTTTGTTTTTTTGTTTGCTTGTTTTCAGTCGTAGTAGCATTTTTTCCATTGACGACTTGTTCAGCAAACATGGCCTTTTTATTCATTCTCTCACTCACCTTCTGTGCCCATCCAGCTGTTCAGAGATCTGTAGTCTTGTTTCTCCTTCGTAATGTCTTTCCCAAACAACAAAAGAAAAAATAGCTGTGCGTACTACTGTTGATTTGTTTGCACCCACAAGTGAGATAAATATTCCGAATGTGTCGTGTACATATACAATCTCCTAAAGCTCTACTAAAGAATCAGCATATCTCACGCCTTTATCGAAAAACATGATTCAGAAAGTTTAACTACATATCCTGTTAAGATCAACCATACCAAAAGTGGTTGTTGTTACAGTAATAAAATTGTTACAACCCATAAATCACTAAAAACACTGAATCAATATGTAAAACGTGCAGGTTCCCTCGTGTTGAGCCAGTGTAATCTGTTGTAGGGAATTTCAGTCAGGCCACTTTTGCATGTTCAACGCACAATGTGTATGTAAGAGTGTAACAAAAACAAGCTTAAAATATCAAATGGATAATTTTTATTGTTAAATGTTCAAATTGCATAAAACAACAGATGAACAGGTACACCTGTTCATCTGCTCATTAACACAAACATCTAAATCAGGTAATCACATGGCAGTGACTCAGTGCATTCACACACCTAAACATGGTGAAGGCAGCTGGCTTAAGTTCAAACGCAGCATCAGAACAGGAAAGAAAGTTATTTGAGTGACTTTGAACCTGGCATGGTTTTTGGTGCCAGATGAGCTGGCGTGTGTATTTCAGAAACTGCTGATCAAATGGGATTTTTACACATAAATGTTTCCTGGGTTTTTACAGAGAAGTCTGAAAAAATGAAAACATCCAGTGTTATTCAGTGAGCACTGAGCAGCAGTTCTTTGTTGATAGCAGAGGTCAGAGAAGAATTGCCAGGCTGATTAAAGCTGAAGCCAACAGTAACTCAGATAACTTCATACAACCAAAGTATGCAGAAGGGCATCTGTGAATGCACATTGCCTTTGAAACAGAGGGGTAACAACACAACAAGAACACACTGGGTGCCACTGGTAACAACTAAGAACAGGAAACTGAGGCTACAGTTGACTAAAATAGGAAAAACATTGCATGATCTAATGAATCCCAGTTTCTGCTGTGACACTCAGATGGTACGGTTAAAATTTGGCATAAACCACATTAGCACATGGATCCCTCCTGCCTTTGTGACACTTTATGGACCTTAGTATCAGTTGACCATTGTTTAACCCCACAGCCTGCTTGAGGATTGTTGTTCACCATGTCCATCTGATTTTCTGATGTATGCTTCCAGCAGAATAACATGACAGTTCACAAAGCTCAAATGATCTCAAACTAGTTACTTTTGTTGTCTAACTAGTTCACTGCACTCAAATAGCCAACTCAATAGTTGGTAGTCCCATGAACACAATTTAGATGAGATAGATCTTTTAGAGCGGTTTCCCCCAGGTTGTGGAATTCTCTCCCTCCATCATTACGTTGCCTTGATTGCATTTATTCTTTTAAACAGCAGCTTAAAACTAATTTATTTAGACTGGCTTTTAACTAGATTTGTGCTGTATGTTCGATTGTGCTATTTTATGTATATCTGTTTTATATTATTGTGAAGTACTTTGTACTTCTTATCCTGAGAAGAGTGCTATGTAAGAGTGCTATATAAATAAATAAAGTAAGCGCCTACAGTCACCAGATCTCAGTTTAGTAGAGCTCATTTCAGATGTAGTGAAATGGAAGATGCACAATGAGGATACAGAGCTGACAAATGCAGGAAAAATTGGGTAATGCTATCATGTCAACATTGGCCGAAACTCTGTAATAATAAAATAAAAAGTGGCATCTGGGTGTATTCGTGCTTTACTTTTGTGTGATTTATTTATGCCAAATATAGTATGTAACACATACCGTATTTTCCGCACTATAAGGCACACTTAAAATCCTTTAATTTTCTCATAAATCGACAGTGCACCTTATAATTCAGTGTGCCTTAAGTATGAATTCTGGTTGTGCTTGCTGACCTTGAACCAATTTTATGTGGTACACTGTGCTCAAAAATTTTTCAAAAAATGTTTTAATACGACTTTGGTAAGCTATGAAGGGGCACCGCTTGATGGATTGTCGGAGCATTACGGCTACCGTAGTCAGGAGCTTTGCAGAGTAATCTGGGTCCAAAACTCTGTCCGCTTCAGGTCCCAATGTCAAACGGACACTGCGGCATTACTGAGAATTAAAAACTGTCTAAATTCTTTCATCTTTAATAAAATGATCAGCGTTGCTGCTTTAGCAGGTGTCACAAATAAGTTTAACATCCAGACATCCATGAAAACAGGATTTATTAAATTTAATGAAGTTAGGACTTAGCAGGAAGTTAGCTCGCTAGTTTCCACCTAAACATGATATAGCATGTTCTGACTGAGAGATTTCTGAAACAATTCAAACGTACAGCTTTGCTATCACTTCCAACATAAATAAAGACAGAAAACTAAACAGCAGTGACGTTTGTAGGGTTACTGAAGTTTGGCTAGCTGGTATATAATGATGTGCTATGTGATCGCTAGCGACACAGCTATGCTAGTGTAACAGGTTGGAAAAGGCTACATGTTTATTTTTGTAAGAAAACCAAATGCCCCCTTATTTTTTGTTTATTATTGTGACTCCTTTTGACATGATTATGCGTTGCCAGACCAAGGTTATATCTCATTATGCCAGTAGATGATGCTCTTGCACTACTGTGGAACTACCAGAGAGACTCTAGCTATAGACTATGTGCATATGCGCAGCTCAGAAATAAATGAGCTCCGGCCTGAGCAAGACGCTAACTTCGGTGTCCTCTCTATTAATCCACAGGTACTGACAAACAAACTTTTATGTTACCGAACTGGTTCTGAATGTCATGTAAGTTGAGTAACAACTGTTCAGCCATATTTTGAGATGATTGTGATGTTGTTTTGTGGTATTTTGTTGTAATGAGCATTAGTGTATCATCGGCATAATGCTATTATGTTACATAGCACTATAAGTACGTAACACAATAGCATGACAGTGGCAACCTGTGACTTCAGAAAATGTGTTGTAGTGTTTGTTTTAGTGTTAGCCAAGCAGTACTGAGTACGTGTGTTAAGGGGAAAGCTGTAAGTTGGTGAAACAACATTTGCAGTCGTCTGACGCCATGTTGTGTTGCGTTTGGGGGACGCCATGTTCAAAAGTAATAGTATATATGATGCAAATGTGGTATGTTGTTATGCTTTAGCCATGAGTGTTTTGTTTAAGTTGTGAGTATGTAAAATTATTTTGATTTAGTTTGTATTTATTTTGCTTTTGAGAGAATGGTTTTTGATTATGAAATCTGTTATTTTATTGGAAAAATGCATGATTTAGTGCAGTGGCTCCCAAACTTTTTTTGCTAGGCCCCCCTTTGTTTTACAAGAAAAATCTTCACGGATATTGATATTATTTGTATCCCACTGTAACTTTACTGTATAAAGAGCTAACATCTCCAAAATGTCAGGAGTAGTTTGCCATTACAAGAAGTGTTTGTGAACTAAAAATCAAGAATGTAAGATCCTGTTTGTCTGTGATTTGAACAGCCCAGCGCGTGCTCACAGGGAAAACCAATTCTGCAGGGGAGACCTACCTCAGCACTTGTGCAGATGAAGCCAAAGGGAAGATTTGCTTCACCATATTTTCTAGTCTTTGGCTTGGAAGGAAGTTGGTTTGGAAACATATTCAGTGATGCTTCATCTCCTGTTTTGCATTTGTGTGGGAGCCCCGTCAAAACCTGTCCATTATGCTAGCAGTGTCCAAGCATTCTTTTTTTTTCTTTTCATACCGCGCCCCCCTGCAATGGCTCTGCGCCCCCCCTAGGGGGGCTCTGATTTAGTGTGATTTGTATTGTGTATAGTTGCAGAAATAAATGAGCTCCGGCCTGAGCAAGACGCTAACTTCGGTGTCCTCTCTATTAATCCACAGTGTGTTCATACTTGACTACGCAGTGCTCTCTAGCCTGTGTGCCGTTTCCTGCCGGTCCAGATTCCCCTAGGTCTGGTGCCGGTAACATTAGCATAACCTAAAGACAGTGAAGCTGTTCCACTTGATGAAAGTTAATGTGAGGGTTCCCGATGTTTATGGACAAATGCAATCACATGGCAGGATGTTGTAAACAGACACAACTTCAGTCAGGAGAACAACTGCGATAATCCATCCACAATACGAGGTTAGTCATTAATATACTGCAACAACATGGGAATAGAGCAGCTGTGAGAGAATTCAACATTAATGAATCAATGGTACGGAAGTGGAGGAAGAAAGAAGAATGAGTTGAGTAAAGTTTGACTCATCTGACTGTTTTCTGTCACTTAATGCACCTTATAATCCGGTGCGCCTTATGTTCGGAAAAATTCGGTATATTGTGAGATGGGTGTAACTGAATTCTAATGTTATATTTTATAAATTGATTTTTAAATTATAAGGCTTCATTGTCACAGTGGCAGTTAACCTCTGTGAAGTTCTAAATAAAATTAAAACCCATTTAATGACAAAGTGTTTTGATTTAACTTGATTTAGTTTCACTTTGTTAAATGGATACTTAATTATAAACTGTTACTTTAATTTACTATTTACTTTATATTAAACCATAAAATTCTAGGTGTTCTGAATCATGCGCTTTAATTGCATTATCATTAACATATATATACTATAACTGTTTATAATTCTCTTTTTTCCCTCTCTTTGTCTGTAATGACTCATTGTGTGTCTCGGAAATAGCATCGGCACACACGCGCACACAGATGCACACACAAAATGCTACAGTAGCCTCTAGGTGAAACGCTAACAGCACACACTGTTGCCAGTCTGGAGTGCGCTTTGAGCACCAGTCCACACCACGCAGCCAAGCTATCATGAGACTAGTCAGCGTGAATGCACACATACACATACAAACACACAGTTCAATAAACACAGACAATCATTCCCTCCCCCATGGTTTTCTCTTACACACACACATACACACACATACAGAATGAGAACAATCAGCATGGGCATTCCCTTTCCCTTAATGCTGATGACACCGTTTTCATTTCTGTGTTCTGTAGCTGTGGCGATATGGATTCTTATGGCTGACACACTACATCAGCCAGCAGCTTGCTTTCAGCCACATAGCTTTGTTTATGTTGAAAACCATATCAAAGTGAATTACTACTGAGAGGTAGCTAAATCAAATATGTGGTGTGAGGAGAGGAAAAAAAACATCAAGTTCCCCATTTCAAAGTCATTTGCCCTTGAATGTTATTCTAAAGCTGTTAATAATGAGTGCTTTTATGATGTAATATGGACACCAGAGACATTGAGAGCTCAGCTCCCCTGAGGTGAAAGATATGGAAGTGGACAGACTCACTAACCATCAAGAAAAGCATAATTTCACTCAACTCCACCACACCGTGTTACTTGCGCACTTGATAAAAGGGCATGTTCAAATAAGCTTTGTATTTCTTGCCCAGATGTATACTCAGAGAAAAATAAGAAGTAAAAGGAGCTGCAGTTCTCTACAAAAAAGCAGGAGAGAAGGTTAGTAGAGACTGTTTACTCAATTCTATTATCAAGACAAGTCTAAAACCCAGGCAGTGGCTTATGGAGGTTCCAGGCTGGCTGGCACTGCACAGTATGCATTATAAATATTGGGTAAGTGATGCATACCTGTAATGTGGAGCATGGCTCTACTTTCAAAATACAATTTTAACTTTGATCTACTATCTCAAGTGTCTTTGCAAAATCGAATGTTGTAAATGAGCTGGTGTCATAAATGAAAAGTCAGACAATCAGTGTAGAAAGAATACCTCTGCGATTCATTCAATAGTTAAGCAGAGTCCACTAACACAAATGAATACATATTGTCCATGCTAGGAGTTTCTATGCTTTATTTATATACAGTCCAAACGTTAGACTCCATCCAAACATCTTCTTCCGCAGACCAGCCCAGACCTCCCTCTCCCTGGCCACCTCCTTCAGCTTGTCCGGGGGAACACCAAGGTATCCCCAGGCCAGCCGAGACATATAATCACTCCAGCGTGTCCTGGGCCTGCTCTGGGGCCTCCTCCCAATGGGACATGCCCAGAACACCTCATCCAGGAGGCGGCCAGGAGGCATCCTTGTCAGATGCCCGAACCACCTCTGTGGTTGTTTCCTTTTGATATGGAGGAACAGTGGCTCTTCAGGACGAAAACTTGCATTATTCCTCCTATATCTGAAGTTCGACTAACAGATGGACTCTCCTTTCCAGTACCCCGGCATAAACTTTCCCAGGAAGGCTGAGGAGTGTAATCCCCCTATAGCTGGAACACAGCCTCTAGTCCCCCTTCTTAAAGATGGGAACACCACCCTGGTCTGCCAATCCAGAGATACCGCCCCTGATCTCCATGCAGAGGCAATGTCAACCCAGACAGCCTTAAAACATGCAGAGCCTTCAGGAACTCAGGGTGAACCTCATCCACCCAAGGGGCTCTGCCATCAAGGAGTTGTTCAACTGGCTCAGTGACCTCACCCCTGGAGACAGGTGAGTCGATGGGTCCTGAGGTTGGAGTCTAAAGCAAGAAACCTTATTATCTAGCCACAGAATTGTAATTAACAGTCACCTTGTCAGATCTTTCCCTAGCCTTAGCCACACTCTTGCAATGCACAATTATAATGTAGAATTCTCAAAAACATTGGCATTGGATTTAAAATACTCTCTTAAAACACTCTCTATAAACCTCCAACATAAATAATTTGTGACCTAAGACAAGAAAAAGTTTGTTCATGCCACTATGTAGCATATCTACATAGTGTCTATGATCCATGCTTTACCTTAAGACTGTCTAATTTGCTTACAACTTTCTGCACAATTTCCTTAAGCATAGCAGTAAAAAACAATAATATTTAAAACTAGAAAATGCATTTTCTGAAGAAACTGCAGTGTGGATGCTGATAACTAAATGTTTTGACCTGAAATGAAATAATTGCTGAATGTTAAGTAAAAAATGTTGAATGAGATGAAAAATACAGAATTTTTCACTTGAATACAAAAGTGCAGAACAGTTGAAAGCTGACATTGACACAAAAGAATTTTAAAAAATAGCAGGTCATGTTTAAAATAGAGATGAGAAAAAGCTGAGTAATGACAAAGGAAAATTCATAAAACATCTGAATGAATAGTGAAACCTCATATTATTTAAATCACTGAATGACTGAAATGTGGGGAAATCCACTGAAGACAGGTAAATCCTGTAAGTTTTAATCATCCAGTCAGAAAAGATTATTCTAAAAGTCAGCATCTGACTCAAGCTGCCCAGATCAGAACCACCTGTGTGCAGAAGAGAAATCCACCAACGATCAAAAAGCTTGAATTTAATGGGCCAATCAGAATGCTGTATTTAGCTGGCCTGCACTAATTACTGGCATAGTGTTATTCTGTGGCAATACCCTGTCAAATCTGCTTTGGTGCACCTGTTGAAAAACTGCATCTAAATCCAAGACCATTACTTGTGAAATACAGCTTTTGAACTGTGAGGATCCCAAGGAATTGATCTACACAACAGTCTCTCTTTTATGCTTGTGGAGTCAAAAATGTGATGACAGGAGCGATTTAACAAGTGGGGGTCTTTCCTGCTGTTGAGACAAACTCCTGGCTAAAAATGCAGTGTATTTATATGGGTCGGTTAGAAGGTTATCCCTCTACTTGGATTCACACAGTTAAAAAAGTTTACATCTCTGAGCTTTGAAAGACACACTGTTGGAAAGAGAACAATGGTGGCTACATTGGGAGGATAAAATGATGGCTGTAGAGCAAACACTGTGCACACAGCAGCAGTTGAAAGAGAAGTGTTTAAGATTAATCTTGGCAGAGTAAAAGACAGAGCTCATTAAGCAGGCAGGTGTGAGCCTGGTTGCTATAGCAACTCCAGCCAGTGGCACCACACACACAGAAAAAGACATGCGCCTCTCCTCTGCTGCTTTAATCATAGAGAAAAGGGACCCTGAAACAAATGCTTCCCAAAAGAAAACTACAAGTCGTATTGACACAATTCTTTCACCGTGAGCGCTAGCAATGTCTAGTCTACAGAATTCGGAGTTTTGATGCCTGTGGAGTTTATTATATGGACATGGTGACAGTGTAAATACAGCCTGTACTGGTTTTCAGAATAATTTTGGGAGCCATTTTAACATTAGACTCTATGGAAGAGTTGCAGGGATGAGGATGTGAATTGGTAGTATTTATGAAAGAACCATAGCATCTAATACAATAACAATAACACTGGATAAAAGAGGGCAATGATGGTTACGTTTTGAGGGTAAAATAATTACTGTAGTCTGGACGCTGTGGATACAGCAGCAGTTTAAAGAGAACATTTTAAGATAAATTTCCCCCCTGCTCCCACTCTAGCCGTTGAGCTGTCTCACTCTAACCTCCAACACTCTGTCCCGTACACACCCATTATAAACTCTGAAATGGGTGAAAACAAGCATGAAACTAAAACTGGAACTGAAGAAAAAGTATGATAGATATTGAAAAGATAAATACAAGTTGAAAAGTTTAATATCTTGGCTTCAATTTAAAGTTTGAATGGTGGCTCTAGGTCAACGTATGTGGAAGTAGATACAGTTGAAAGAGGAGTAAGTTGAAGGAGAATTTGAAGATTCTCCCATTGAAATACATGGTAATTTTTTTGTTGAATAAAGTTGAATAATTTAAAAAATATAAAAGTTAAAAATTAGTAAAGCAGAAGCACACATGTCCAAAACAAGAGGAATCTAACAGTGCGTTCACACCGAACACGATAGACGCAACCAAAAAGCGCCAGACGCCCCTGGATGATCTGTTATTGTTGTGTTGGTGTTGTTCCCACATTATCATAATAAATGTTGTTCCAGGTGCAACATTGCAAGTGACCAATCACCTTGTTGTGACCAGAGATGGGCAGTAACGTGTTACGCGTTACTGTAATCTGATTACTTTTTTCAGGTAACGAGTAAAGTAAGGGATTACTATTGCAAAAACGGTAATTAGATTACTGTTACTTTCCCATAGGAACGCTGCGTTACTGCGTTACTAAAACCGTGATTTTTTTGCCAGAATGTCTCATGACAGTGACGTAAGCAAGTGCAACGTTCGTGACAACAGCTGTGTGCAGATCAACAATGGATCATATATCGAATGCAGGAGAGAGTATGAGCATGCAGCGTTTAAAGCATGGAAGTACTGACCTTATTTTGAGTTTAATTCCATAGAAAGTGACAAAAACATTAGCGTCCATTGTGCGTGGGAAGAAAACTTCTCTTTACAGCGAAAAAAACCCCCTAAACTTCCAAGCAAGCACCAAGTGCGCTGAGATACTCGCGGATTCTTCAACTGACCGCCGCGGCACACCTGCACCAGGGCAAACCTCCGCCAACGCAACTCCTGCTTTACAGGTGAAAATAGAGCAACAGGACCGCTAGTCTAAGTGTAAACACAAAAAAAAAAATTTTATGCGCTGAAATGTGCAGAAAATAGGTTTAAATATTAAACAAATTTCTTCCAGTCAGAGAATGTTGCATATAATTATTTTTTTGCTTGATGCATAAAGTTAAAAGATTAAAACTAATAAAACAAGTTTTAAAAAGGGACTTTTCCATTTGATTACATTTTGTATGATGGGTTATGCAGTAAAAGTAGAATTGGGCTGAAAGATCTATCGCTTTATCAACTATTCAGGTTGTAAATTGTGTTTTTAAAAAGTAACTAAGTAATTAATTACTTTTGAAAAGAAGTAATCAGTAAAGTAACGGGATTACTTTTTTGGAGAAGTAATCGGTAATTAGTTACTGATTACTTTTTTCAAGTAACTTGAGCAACACTGGTTGTGACGTAATACTTTTGCGAGCTAAGTGATCGTTCATTTATGAAATTCCAATGTTGCAAGGACAATATGTATAATGCTTACCGTTTATTAAAGAACAGTATCCTGAAATACAAAGAATTCAAATTGCTGGATCGGCGGACAGAGTCGGTTTCTCGCAAGTTAAGTACTTTTCTTTTTTTTACTGTTTTTTTCCGAAGTCGCAAAAGTATGACATCACAACAATGTGATTGGTCACTTGCAATGTTGAACCTGGAACAACATTTATTATGATGATGTGGGAACAACACCAACATGAGGATATCAGATCGTGCGATGCCCCTAGCTGGTCACATGGACATTCGCACCTCAACGCGTGTCCAACGCGAACTGGTCGTGCTTAAAAATACAAATAAATACAGTGTTCAGGAAGATGAACCCGATTGAACTCAGCAAACTGGTTGGATGTGTGCATAGAGATTCTCTTTCCTAAATATGGGTAAGAGCAATCAATCAGTGTATGGCTCGACTGTCCACCCCCATCAGGAGACCACAGTAAGGTGAGGGAGGTTTGATGGGAAGGGGGGAGGGCTTAGCTCCAGCAACTCTCTAATCAGACTACTGACTGCTGTAATTACCTGCTACCATCTATTCGATGACTGCCAGGCCGGCCCTCTTCCAGCTACAAAGAGCTTGGTTCATTTCAATACACACAACGCCTTCAAGTGCAATTGGCAGAGTAAATAGGAACCACTGTTTGTTTCCTACTCTGCCACTACCTTCTCACTTTATTTCAAACACAAGCTTGCTTCCTCACACAATGACACACACCTCCTCCCTCCTCTAAAAATGAGGGAGAGAAAGGGTGCCATTAGCTTATGATACACAATCCTACCCAACTGGCGGGAAATTATTGTCAGCAGGGCAGCCTGCCGCACTGCAAGCTGCAAAACAATGAATGGAGTCTAAACCAAATTAAAGCTCCATAAATCATACGGTGTTTAACTGCACCACCCATGTGGTGGCTTCAACTTGTCATGAACAAAATGAGAGGGGATGAGACAAACGAAGATGGAATGCAGAAGAAGGAAAGAAGAAGGAGGAGAGCTTATCCGTGTTTTTTCAGTAGCACCCAGAATTGTAGCACGAAAGACCAGAGTGTACAACAGAGTCACGTATTACAGCCAGGGGAGCTGCATCACATTAAACATCTTGCTAGTTAAACACCTGAAAATATGCAGAAACAGGACAGCTGTAGGAAGAGTGCTATTTTTGTTCACTCTTCTACTGTTCTTCACTACATTTAAAATTGTAATGACTAAGATAAACCAGTTATTCAGCTACTAAAATTTTGTAGCAGAGTAAAAGAATTCCCATTGCCAACTGCAGTCCAGAATTCTGGAGTAGGACTACATCACCAAGTTCCTCTCCAGAGATGGAGCTGATGGACTGTGGACAATCATGATAGCAATGACTAGGGGGTTTCTCATTAGAAAACTGATTTTGGAAAGTGTCATGCATATTAAAATTGCTAAAATGAGTTGCATACATATGTCACAATTTTCCAACCGCTTTACCAACTTAATCTAGATAGAATTTTATTCAACCTGCGTTGAGTAACATTTTTCAGTAGTTACAGCTTTTCATATTGATGGAATGGTGCTGTCATAAAAATCATGGACTCTTAGATTTTAATGTTTCAAACATCATAAAGCTTGAAAATGGACTCCATTGATTTTACAGGTCAAATGCACAACATGGACAAGTCAGTGTCCAGATGGCTACTTATCTTCTTATTTCTCCATAATTACGTACAGCAGTTTCTTTATATACTAGATTAGAACATACAATACACACTCATTACTGTACAGTACTCTCTTGTAGGAGGAAAGACTTAATTTTGTGACCCACCACATACAGCCACCAAAATATTGCAGAACCATTTGTTTAAACACTGACGGCTTCTTATGTTCTTACCTACTCTGTATATCACAAAACAGCTTTTGATCAAATTAATGCTTTACAATGCAATAAAATCCTGAATAAAAAAAAAATCAACAACATTTCCAGGAAAAAAAATGGTGACCTTAACTCATCACTTTTCAGCATACCTGCAGCTAAACAAACACTACAGCAACAACAATACTGTGGCAAATCAGAAACAGTGAGGGCCAAAGCTGATACCACAAAAAGAGCCCTGATGGTCTATAAACATCTGCTGTAACCGTCGTGGTCAGTCATTTCAAATAAAAATGAATTTTTTTGTGAACTCTCTTCAGTCTCTCCTTTTTTAGGTGAAATAAGTGAGCTGGGAGTAGAGGTTTTCTGGACCTCTGACACAAACATTTTGATAGGATGGACAGGGACATTTTTTGTATCATTTTTCAAGGGCACTGTGCTGCTTTCATGAAGGTCCTCATGGATTTTCAATCAGTAGTAACAGCAGTATTTGGTGACTGCCACTCAGAAGACGAACTAACACAATGATATTTGACTTGGGGTTCAAAAGGCCTTGGAGTCATTCAGACATCGGCTATCTCGTTTTTCCCCTCATCATGGCTGAATGTATCATTTCAGACAGAATGGAAGCCTTTGTGCAAAATCGTCTAACAACAGCCACGAAAATGACTTCTCATTACTTAAAAGATATTTGCAGCAGTCTCTTAGATTACACAAGTCGTGACAATTGGTTAGACTTGGAATTCGTTTTCACTGAAAAAGACAGATGGACAATTTTAGCCTCTTAAATTTCTCTAAGAGAGAACAAACCATTTCACTGCAAGGAGGAAGAGAACCATTTTGTGGACAGAATTGTGGAACAGGTGAGGAGTTCTTCAAGGTCCCAGATATGACAACACTGTGGCAGTTGGGCAGTTAAAGAGTCAGTTCAGACAAAAAGCACATGTACATTTTTTCTGTGGCCTACATCTAGACTGTTTTGGTGTAAGTTTTCCAGAGATATCAGCTGTGGAGAAATTGTTCTCTACATGCACGTAATGCAAATAAAACACGCCAAAAACATACATTTTGAAAACCCAGTAGAAATGTCTCTCTCAGAAATCATGACCACGTTTTTCACTAAAATTCACAAGACTTGTTCTAGAGAACTCAATATTACTTTTTGCAGCATAGCCTTGCATTGTCACATAATTAGCAGTTAATAACAGAAACCAGAGGCAATAGTCCCACACACCCACACACATTCTTATCCTAATGACAACCTCCAGAATAACTTTCTTTTAGTGTTTAAGAATGAACACAAATTTGTTGTTGATGAAAGCCATCCCAAGGAGTACAGAAAATTGTTATGCCCACAGCATTTCCAGCATTTCCATTGTAGTAACATATACAAGTAAAATTAGAGGATACACCCTGTCTGCTCATTGCTGCTGTCGCTAATTTTTAAGCTTTAGCATCATTCTGGCTCTTAGCTCCTCATTTTGTCTTACCATATTTTCTGTTACATGTGCTTGCAAAGATTCAGTGTCCTATTTGCAGCCGTTTCTGGCCTATGTGCAGTTTACACTTTATAGTCATGTCTACTTCCTTATTCAGTAGTAAAAGTGATGTAAAATAGTTCATATGTTCATTTTTGCAACCAAAAATAATGTGCCCTGCTAATCGGGTGAATAATGTCTAGTGTAATAGTTTGTTGTTGTTTTTTTCAAGAAACAATGAAGGTTTAAAGCAGTTCCTCACTGTCTTCATGTTTACTGGGACCCATAGTGATCTTTCTATATAGTTTTACTTTTTAACTTGTGTTTAGACACATAAAGATCTTGGGTAAAATAATCAATGGTGGCCTGCCTTAATATAAAACCTTTGTAAGTTCATGGTAACCTATTTTGTTGCCAAGTACCAATCTACCAAAACAAAGCTCATTGAAGATTGGTGCAGAGAATTAGCAGATGTGTTTTTCTGGGTAGTTAAAACTTTCAATGGACTTTTACTACTTTTACTTCTAATATGACTCATTTTCTCCATGACAGGTAAAGTTTTCAACAAACTATTTGAAATCTTTAAAAAGTGTTGTGTACATCTGAAGGCAGTCTTTCTCTGTGTTACACAGTCCCACGCTTGTTGGGCTTTTGTCTGTTTTCTATAATTTATTATAGTCTTATAGTCTTTATTATAAAACTGAATTGAACTAAACAGAAAAATGACTGTAGTGTATTATTATTACTACACATTATTATTATTATTATTATTATTATTATTATCATTATTATTATTATTACACACTGCATTTCATTTCCATAGTAGATGCTGTCACAACAGTGTCAGTGTCTATGAAAACGTTTTGACCATACTGGTTTACACAGGGTCAAAGTGAACGTTCTGTGCTGGTGTTAATGACTTATTTGCTGATGCAAAAACTTCATTTTGAGAAATTAATTAAAGGCTTTGGATGGTTTACAGCCTTCTGCAGGTGTTTGGGTGAAGCTATGAGCTGTTTTGGGATATGGAATCGAAAGCAGACAATTTAAATTGCCAAAGTAATAGTAAAGAAAAACAAAGTAATAATCAATGAAATCCATTAACAACCCAGGTATATACTGAATTTCATTTGTTACACATGAAATATGTATTGTCATATGTAGAAAAATGCATTATTTATTTCCATAACATTTTCTATAATTGATAAAATGAAGTTGTACTTTGTATTTTGCATATTTAGGACGTATATAAGTATTTTATTATTTTTAATTGTTTTGATCACAATTTTGGCATATATGTGGAAACTGCGAAAAGGTAAGATGATTACATCCTCAGAAGAAGAAATAACAGTTTTTCCTATAGAAAGCTGAGTTCATTAGCATGAATGATTCAGTTTGCTCAGAAAACTTACTTTGGTGTATTATGACCAGTTGCTTGCTATTTGTAGCCACAGTGGACACTGCCAGCTAAATAAGCTGGTAAAGCAAGTGCTTTTAGGGGAAAAGAAGAATGCGACTGAATGCTGCAAAATAGGAATAAATAAGGTTAAGCAAAAAATACAAAATGAACATGAGTTAATCTGGGATTTGTGAAAAAGGGAACTCTTTTCCAAAGAGTAAGAGGCTAATTTATTCAGTAAAATTTAGTAAAAACAAAACAAAAACAACAGCAAAAACGTAAAATTCTTTAATAGCTATATAGTAATAGTGTAATTTTGTACCACAATGTACATTATATTTGTGAAACTCCAGGGTCAGTTGCTTATAATTAAATTATTTAAACAGCCAGCGTCCTTAATTTGGCTTCACTTTCATCATGTACAGAGTTATTAGATCATTTTCATGTGAATGCTGAAGCTGATAATATTTTGACTTTTTCTCAAATACTAAAAATGGACAACTGTGACTGATTCATTCTCACCACAACCATCTTGCTCCCAGTGATTTCATATTAGGCACTGTAAGTCTGTGCAGCAGGTCAGCTCTATAGTGTGCAAAAGCATTTAGGTTAATAAGAAGCTACATTTAAAAGCTCTCTCTCAATTTGCTCAATTTGAGTAATATCACAACTGTAAAAACAGGAATAAACCATTCCACAGTTCTTTGATCAGCACGTACAGATTCTGTAAGTATAATTCAGGACGTATGCGTGAAGAGCTGAAAATGTCCATGTGCTGTAAATGTAGTAGGATTACCTGGTATACATGGTGTAAGTTGCATTTTTGCATTTCAGAAGGTAAAGAAAGCATATCAGACGTGCAGTAATGCAGATAATGATCAGGTTTTGAATACATGCAATAAACTGATGTATTTGTTATTGGTTTCTGTGTTGTCATGTCATCTGTGTTCAAAATGAACTGATTTGTACTAATAAAGTTTCATGAGTGCTCAACACTAAAGGCAAAAAATGAAAACTCTCTCTGGGGGTAGCAGACATCACACTGTTGTCTGGTCCTGCATAGAGCACTCTTGTACAGCTAAATCAATTCTGCTTATTGTCACATACTTGACAGCATTAAGAGATTCCAGTCTTTCAATCTTTCTGTTTCAGGGAATAATCAGCTCCTCTCAGGCCCCACAATATAATCTCTGAATACTGCAACATTTGTATGTATATAAATGTTCCAGCAAAGCAGAAACCCGACGTCACTCTGGTGATCACAGATGCTTATCATTTAAGATTTCTTGTTGTGTTGTTTCACCCTCTTTCTCCTTACTTTCAGTCATTTGTTCCTAAAGAAAATACTGCACAAACACAAACACACACACACACACACATCCAACATGCAGCACAACGTCAACAAGCACAGAGGCCAAAGTAAGAGCAGCCAGCTGTGTTTCTTGTGTTCAGCTTGTAGCCAAAGATGCAGGTGGAGACTGAGAAAGTGGCCGGTGCCTCGCTGCAGTGTGTGAGCTGCAGTGTGATCAGAGCTCCATCTAGTGTTCTTTACTGGTACTTTTTTCACCTATTTTTAAGATACAGGACAAAACACCACACATATACACACGGTGTGTCTATTAAAAAGATAATATTGAAAAAGAAAAAAGAGAAAAAATTACATATCATAAAATTTACAATAAACACTGGAATTAAATGTTTTGTCGTAAAAAAGTTGAATGAACTGCATCCCCTCAAGTTCATATTTTTATATACAATACATGCAGGGGGCAATTACAACTACATGCTCCAATATACTAATGCATATTGTCTGTCAATATTAATACATAACACAGGTGGGTATACTGATAGACGGACAGACGCTATATGTAATTATTATAAACTAAGTAATTAAATGTGAAAATTTAAAAAGATTGAAAACATCAACAGTAAGCATCAAGTCATCAGAGTCTCTTAAGACAAGCTTACATCAGATGGATGGCTCCATCATCTTTTGTTTCCAGGCTAAGCTATGAAATTTACTGAAGGGCCCGGTCAGCAGAGCATTTTATATAGCCACATGCTGCCTATCTGCGAGCCTCTGCATTGTCAAAGACAGATCCTGCCTATAGCACATACACCTCTCACCCCCTCCAACTTCCCCTTTTTTCTCTGCTTCATCCCAGTCTGCTGCTGCTGCTGCTGCTACTACCAATGCTGCAGTGAGAGGGAATTTACATTTTAATAGGCAGAGCTGCTCACCGTCTCCGAATGAAGGGTATGCGTTCAGGCAAACAGCAGGAAATGCACCCAGCTGCACAAGTTTCCAATGAACCCTCCACAGAGTCCCCATGCCAAGGAAAGTGATATTTTTAGCCAGTGGGTCTTCTTGTCTGCATCATATGGCAACATATTCATCAAAATATACAAATGCATATTTACTAAATAACTAAATCTGCAGTCAAATGAGATTTGATGTGGAGCAACATAAGATCAGGGGTGATAAAGTGAGAATTTGAAGCGATGTTGGATGTGCAGAGGACTGTTATAGGGAGAGGACAGAGATAGAGAATGCAGAAAGACGGCCTGGCTGTGGGCTGGTGTGATCGCAGAGCATAACGGTTCCATCACAGCTGTCATTAGGCACCAAACAAAAGGCACATCAAGAGCGGGACAGAGAGGAAGAGGCGGAAGGGGGAGGATGGACCTCGACACTCCTGCTCTGTCACAAGGCCTCTTGATGAAGTGTCAGCCCTGGAGCGTGGGGATGGAGGTCAGTCCGAGTGCAGTTCTGGAGCACGGCTATAGACTTTCTGTGTTGTTACAACACAGTTTCACAATTCTGTAACTACAGTTGACAAAGGATACTGTAATGTTTGTTATGAGGTACAATAGTACACTGTGACGAAAAAAGCAGTTCTCACACTTAGTAAATCAACATTCCAGTATTACTAAAGTAGTTTGACATGCATAAATAATAATGCTGCACTTTCTGTCCACATTTGGCTTCTTAAAAATATGTTCTTAGTTAAGAAGATATTATCAGGGGTTGCAACCTCACCCTTCCCACCACTCTTTGATTTTTCACAGCGTTGCTGTTATTCTGGAGTGTGACACATCACAATGCATCACAGCTTCGGGCATGCAATTAAGACTGGGACCCCTCCCCGTTCTAATTAATAACCACTGAATGCGCCAACAACAATCAACACTAATTAAAATGTGTGCTTGTTGACAAGGGTACAAGCCCTATAAAAAGATATGAGAGTGTGTTTGTGTGCGTCTGTGAGAGGGCGTCGGCGAGGGCCTCTGTTTTCCATATTAAGTTCACAAAGTGCCCGGAGCCATGGTTTTAATTCAAAAGCTGCCACAACTGCCGCCGCTCTGTGACACTGACTGTTAGCAAGAGGCAGCAGGATGACTCCCACTGCTGCAGAGGCCTGAAACACTGTGTGTGTGTGTGTGTGTGTGTGTGTGTGTGTGTGTGTGTGTGTGTGTGTGTGTGTGTGTGTGTGTGTGTGTGTGTGTGTGGAGAGGGGGTAAAAATAAGACTGCTGCCATATCACTTGCTTTGAAAAAGAACCCACAGTCTATAGACACAGGATATGCTTTTGTGGGTTGGTGATGATCCCAGAATGCTTAATGTGTTTCCTGTTTACACCTCACACCAAACACATGAGGCCGTGTAGGGTAACGTCAGATTAAAGCCTCTGTTTAACAGTCACTGCCTTTATACAAAGGATTATAGCTAACTGAGAAAAAAGTTGTCAAATTATTACAATAAGGCAGAAGCAGATTTTAGACTATCGGCTATTTTTAAAATAATCTGAAGCATTTAATTTTGAGGAATTAAAAGAAAATCAGGAATGTGTAAATAAGGTTTCACAGCACTGTACATTTTTGAGAGTTCTCTGAAGAGAAGTCAATCAAAAAAAAGTGTCTTAGCCTGTTCCAGAGATATTTCAGAGATACATACTGAGCAGTTTTATTGTCTAAACTTAACACTAGAGTTTTGGTTACTGGACCTAACTGAAGAATAAATCTACAGAAACTGTCCCTCACAAACTCTGTTGGATATTCTGACATTTAGTCCTATGGATCAGCTTCTGCAACTTCCTTGTAAATTATTTCAATTCCACTTCTTAACTGTATGTTTTTGTTTTTAAGCCACACTTTAAAAAGATAAAAAAATACAAAGTTTGGTTTCACAGCTCACCAGATGTAACCCTGATAATGTTAAAAGACTTGAAAAAGCTGTTTTAAGTAGAAGAGCCCTCCATGATAGGTGGACTAATCTCCATCTGCAAAATCTGTACTGAATCCCTTAAATTAATTGAAACTGTTCAATAAAGTTTTTAAGGATTCAAAATGTAATAAAAAAAACTGTAGTTACAGTTTCTTATTTTATATTGTTATAGGATTTTTTACAGAATGTTTTTTTTTTCATTGACTACACTGGCATGTCTCTAAGCTTTATTGAAAAATTGATTATAAACATGACCTAGAATCCTTTTAACTGGGCTGCTGAAGCCAACATTTCTATGACCTACATTCCACTCCCTAATATTCCAACAGGCACGAGAGTCCCTGTGGAGCCTCAATGAAAAACATGTAGTTCAGTTTGTTCATATGGGACATTTTACAGATTTAAAGAAGCAAGGTCGCTGACAGGCACAACAGGACTGCAGCAAACTGGTGTATTTTATTTAGTGTGTAGAGAGACAGAGGTATGTAAAGTCTTGAAGGGTTAACAGGGAGTTTGAGAAAGGCAGAAAGGTCTTTGTCAGTGCACTGCGTAATTGCTTGTTTTGAGAAACACATCAGAGCACGTGAGGATTTTACACTTCTAGCATTACTATTTGTGCTTGATCCAACAAAATCAAATACCCTCAAGTTTACAAGGAGAGATGCTTGACCTCAACATCTTTTCAGTGACCTTCATGGGCCCAAAGCCTGCAGCTTATGAATTAGTACTGAACACACAGAGGAAAGCAGTAGGTGGAATCTGAGTTCATTTACGTAACTGAATATGTTCTTCACAGCACAGTTTCAGTTTTTCTTTGCTAATAAATTATTTAATTTATTTTGATGCCAAAGCATCACATACTGTGAACTAGTTAACAAGAACAGCAGTGGTGAAACAATAAGACAGCTATTTTTGCTGTCATTAAATAACTTTTATGGCAAGTATAAAGTTTGTTTGTTTGTTTTTAACGCTTCTAAATATGAGAATTTCAGGTCTGAAAATGCTGATATTTTACACAGGTACTTTGAACATGTTACTTTGGGCTCTCTATAATTGCAAATTGTAATTTCTTTCTAGTTTGACTAATGAATAATGAAAAGTAGAAGAGTGGCTACAGTTGCTACAGGACTCTGCAGTATTCTATGAAACCTGAATTTGCAAACACTGCCATCATAAATATCATGATATGATGTTTATGATATGTCAGGGTTTTTTTAAGTACATTCATGACTCATTGCATCCCTCATTCACTGTTTGTGTAGGAGGTTAGCTGTGCCAGTTTCAGTGAGGGCTGGGTAAATTGTGCAGCCCATAAAATCTATGAAATAATTAGTATATAGCAGCCAATAATTAAAAAGCTAAAATCTCCAAAGTAAAGAAAAATTAAAAAATATTTCAAAAGCTTAAACTATGACATTTTGTCATTTTTAGTTATTCACCTCTACATCTATGCAAAATTTTATCTGTAACTTGCAATATGAAGGGATCTATTGAAAAAACCATAAGGCTATCACAATAAGAACCGGGAATAATTATTACTTTGTTCATACAAGCCGCTCACAAATTTTTACTTAGCGAGCAACGTTTTCGAGCCCTGTTCTGTAATTGTCAGCTGGTTAGAGAGTGTTTAGTCAGTTACACAGCAAAAAACAAAGGGGGCTTCCCCACTGCATTATAACATCACAACCAATCAAAGCAGTTACAATTACAGCAATTTATGACTATTTACTGTCGTAAATCTACAATAAACTTACTTCTTTTTCTTTCACTTTCCAAATTTCTAACCTGCATAATTACACCTAATTCCAGTTTATAAGACCATCTGAGTTTTCCTGTCTTGACTGCCATAGTGTAAATTCTTCAGTTTTGACTAGACAAACGTCTTTAACAATAGTAGCAGTTCTAATAACAGAAATCACACTACTCACATTTTTGGAAATAACAAGTAAAAAAATGTTTTTGTATTGTTTTAATGTTAAACACCCAGTAGTAACTTCCAGGACTGAACATGACACACAAATTTGAAAAACAGTTCTTCTAATTTGGGCCTGATCCAAAAGCAAGTGAATCCAGTAAAACATTCATCTAAAATCTAAATCTAAAAAGAGTTAAATAGCATTTTTAAACCCTGTTATAAAAAAAAGTTTCGGCTTATTAACAACTAAATGTGAGTGAACCTCTCTATTTAACTTATGTATTGAAACACACACACATAGCTATAGATATACTTTATATACATGAAGTGAAAAAGACTGATTATCTCTTCCTATGTCCTCCCTAATCCTGGCACGAAGTCTAGACTGGAGCTTTAATTCTGACTGACAGCCACCATACAGGCAACGTTGCTGAAGTATCGACATCAGCCGCTTATTCTCATGAAGGACCCCAGCTTTAAACAATTGGGTTGGCCCGGGCTTCTTCTCTTCCTACTGTTTCTCAAACATTCACTGTGCCATCAATTAGGTAATCAATAGTGAGTGACAGATATTGATGACTCAGCCTCATCTGCTGTAGCTGGCCAGCTAGTGGTGGTGCTGGGGGTGAAATGGGAGTGGGATGTCTCTCTCACACACGAGTAACACAACAGTATGTCAGGACACAAACACTGACAGACAGACACAAACACAAACAGTGATCATTAACAGATGAAGTGAATAACACTCACTCTTCATCACGTGTTAGTGGGTTGGATTAGAAAGCAAGAGAAAATTTTATCCTTAAGTTAATGTGTTAGAAACAGGAAACATAGGCAAATGTAGGGATGTGAGCAAGTATCTCAAGGGTCAAGTTGTGATGGTTAGACAAGTGGGTCAGTTCATCTGCAAAACTGTAGCTCTGTGTTAACCCTACGATTGACTGGCAACCTGTCCAAGGTATATCCCGCCTCTGGATCTTTGACATCTGGGACAGGCTCCACCCCCCTGCGACCCTGATAAAGACAAGACGGTGGATAGAGTAACAACTATGTGAAAGTTGTTATAAAACTACAAACTACGTGTTTTGGAGTTTGTATGTGCTTTGTCTCTAGGGGCCACCGTACTATTGTTGCTGTTGTGGGAAAAAGCCACTCCAGCTGTTGTTCATCTACAGCAGGGGCCTCAAACTTCAGTGTCATCTTCATGCAGGGCCACTTTGGTGTTCAAGTAGGACAAAAAACCAAACAAACAAGAAAAAACAACACCCACAAATATTTCATAAAATGTAGTAACAGAACAAACACTCAAAATTACAAAGCTTCTCATAAAAACAACAGAATAAATTGAGAGCCATTTAGGAGCCAAAAGAGCCGAACTTCCCATCACTGCTCTGGAGCCGATGGTAAAACTTTTTCTTTTTTTTTTAAGTAACTGCAATAACATCAGGAATTAATAAGTATGTTTATGCACATTTTGGGTGTTAGAGCCCTGACTTCAGTTCAGGGGGTGAAGATGAGGGAGGAAAAAAAGCAGTGGTGCAGGAATAGAAAGACATAATAACAATCAGAAGATAAACACATTTTCAGTGGTTCTAAAGACCTATTTCTAATCAAAAGGAACGTATAAGACGTACTACATATGTGGCACATACATATGACAAATGCATTAAGTGTGATTTGGCCAAACAGCAATGTATATCTTGGCTACTATATTCAAGATGGCGGGGCAACATGGCAGCTTCCAAGTTTAAGTTTATGATAATGCATCAGTTTGTTGAAAGACTTAATCTTAACAATGAATGTATATGTATGAGTACAAAATCATTTTTATATATTAAATGACCTAATTAATAATTCATTGTACCTTTAAAGGACAGAAAACTCATGAGCTGTGTCCTTTTTACATAAAAGTGTCTAATTTGGAATACACAATAATAAATAAATACTAAAATTATAAAGTGTGGTAGTCCGATTGCTGTTGTTGGTTATCTATGTGTGTGTGTGTGGCTACCATTGTAAATGTTTGCCTAATCTATAATGCTGACCTTGTTTCAGATGTTGTAATTGAATGAAAGATGGACTGTGAGCTGTGTAAACAAGCCCATCACACAAAGGAAGGCAGATTCCTGCTGCAGTTGCAGGGAAACAGCCCTGCACCTACAAAAGGACACTTCTTCATAAAAGCTATTGTACACAGCAAATCCAGCATGTCCAAATTAACACTGTCGGATTTGATTTCAACACTATTAAAGTGTCTATATGGGTCCACACCAGAGAGTGTTAATTTAACTCTTTTTGGAGAGTTGGTACGTTAACTCTGATTTAGTGTTAAACACCAAATCTGTCTGGAGTTGATCATTTAACACTTGGTGTTAAGAGTTTATATATTAACTCTCAAAGAGTATTTTAGTTTAACTACGTAAGAGTTATCTTCTAATTCATTCTAAAAAGTGGGAATTTTACTGTTCTGATCTTCTAGAAATTTCTTTTGGAAATAAACATTTACTAAAAAGATGCAATGGTTGTTGAAAAACATTTATTCTGAACTGTGCACCACAATTTCAAAACATTTTCTGAAAGATGTAACAGTATACATGTTCTCACTTTCTATTAGAATTTTGTTTATCAAAAGGTCTGACATGGTAAATGCAAATAACAGCATCTCATCACTTATTTCTTCAATACAATATGCATGTCCTTCATTCATCACTTTGTGGAACTTCAACGCACTTCTGCTCTCCCCCATATTCCATCTTCACAAGCATATCCTGTGCGGAGATCGAATAAAAATTAGTTGACATTCATTAATGGCACAAATAATCCAGTAAACAATTGCAGCACAGTAAAAAAAAAAAAAAAAAGGAATCCTCTTTGAGCCATTACTTGTGTAAAGTATTTTCCCAAAAGACAAGGACACAGGCAACAGGTAATACTGAACTAAATGTAAAACCTCAACCTTTTTCATTTTTACCTAAACCGTGTGCACAAAACTCTGGAGGGATCTATGTTAACGTAGAATCCAGTCAGGACGTCTGCTACTGCTGTTTGCTCGTTTGTTTGTTTTTTATGGGCGATCGTTTTCAGGCTTCAAGTAGCACCATTATACCAACATTTCACATTCTAGACATTGTTTTAGGTGTATTTGACCAAAGATTTGACTGAAAATTCACATGCAAGCTTTTTTTCAAGGCTGTGGTATTTGCCTGCAAACAATACCTTTCAGCTAGCTAAAACAGAATATTATGCTATCACCGAGCAACATGGCTAATGCCTTTCACACAGCTTTGTCTCAACTCCAAAGAGCCACAGAAGTAAAAGCTAATAACAATTGAAACAATCTTTGAAAAAATGACTTACCAAGCATGGCAAACAACTCAAACATGTAGAGCAAAATGTTCTGAAACGGCTTCACTTCAGCTTCGATTGGAGCCGTGCTGTGGGCGGAGTCTGTGAATTTACTCTGTTGGTGTCATAGCCCGTCTAGGAGTTCAGAGTTAAGAGGTCAAGAGTTAATGTTTCCATTGTAACACCTCCAGATTTGACAGAGAAACACTCATTTTTAACACTCGATTTTAACTACTATCATTTTACACCTCAGAGTTACATTAAAAGAATGTGACTCTACTTAGAGTAAAATTAACTCTACTTTTGCAAGGAGACTATTAACACCAAAAAATTTAACACTTTTGAATTTGCTGTGTATATCTAGTGTGGTGTTAATTGCGCAGATGGCTGACTTCGATCTGTGACTGCCAGCTTAGGATGTTTGGCTTTTCTCACACCCCAAAATCAGTGTCTAATCGACAGTGGCACTTCTGTAGAATTTCTCAATCAATTTTTCTGTAAAAAGCATAGAGAATCAGTAGCCTTGAGCAGCCTGTCCACATCACATTCGGGTACTACAAAAGCCAACAAGTTGTAAACATCACTAAAGTTCTTATATTGTCTCTGTTTAAAATGCCATGGGTCAGTCATACACATTTAGATATAGCATTAGAAATAGTCATAATCACATATCTCTTCAAGATCTGAAGTCTGAAGAAACATCCATATATGGGGAATTCTGATAAGAGCTGCTTCTTGAGTGGACAGCATTCCAGAACCACTGCTATGGTTGTGGATATACTGCTAAAAATATAAAACGCAAACAATCAAAAAACCTAAATATAATTTCAATAAAACCAAATTAGGTAGGGTGACTAACTTAATTCTAAATAATAAACATATATTGTAATAGTTTTAGATTTTCTGTAGTTTACCTCACAGTTTGTTTGTATTTTACTGCAGCTGTAGGAATGCTACTTCCAAAAAAAACAGTGTTGAAGCCTCTTTACTTTTAGAGACACTGACCTGTGGCATCCATGAATGGGCACCTGTAGATCAACACACGAGCGACTTTACAATTGCCTGTCAGTGCTAGAAAAAATAACAAATAAGAAAGCATGTTTCACATTGTTTTCACATGTTAAATTTGAAAACCTGAAATTATGTTTTGACTTCAACTTCTAATACACCTCTACACTGGCAGTAACTGTAAACAAGGGTATTTTCATGGCTGTTTATTTATCTCTTTAATTATCACAAAATTATCTCTTAGAGGGCGAAAGAAAATTGCTTCTCATTTACCCCCAAAAAGTCTATCCTGTTCATCTGGACGTAGCATTTTTCAGTGGGAGAAACATTTCGACACTCATCCCAGCGACCTTTTCAGTCTTAGCTGACTGCAGATTTCCCCAATTTTATAAACAGTACATTTGCATAATGCCACAAATGGGCGGTAAGGTCTGTTTCATGGCTGTTAATATGCAAATTGTCATGACCATTGATCAGTTGGATCAACTGATCTTTACATTTAGCACAAACTATCACCTTTACTCAAGGATGAATTTATTCAAATTTACTGGTTATGGGACTGTTACAGAAATCTCAACAAATATGTTTTTGGCCATAATGCACGTATTCCCTTATGCCCTGATTAGATTTCAGACAAGTGTTTAATAGAAATTATAAATTAAAATACAAAGTGATGACAAAATTATGTGGAACACTGGAACACGTCTCGCTTCTAGAAAAGGAGAGATGATCTCTCCACAGAATCTCTCACAGAAGACTTTCAGCTTTTAGCACTCCAGGAAAATCTTTAAGAGTAAAGCAGCCAGCCTTCACCAACAAAGACTGAAGGCTGGCCATTACCTTAGTGGTGGTGACAAGCTCATCCGGAACAGATACGCAGATCGCTTCTGATAGAGCATTACAGAGTATGATAGAAAAAGCTGTGAGCCTGGCACAGAGAGGACTGAGGGACCATGACAATAATGTTCAACAAATAAACTCAAGATCATTATTATTATTAAGGAATTGTGATTATAATTTTATATTTAGTTCGATACTGTATTGGAGTCACTAATCTTTGGTGATCTCAATTCCTTCAAGTCAAATTCTAGGTTGTCATCTCAGCACTGGTGCCATTTTAGATTACAATCTAGTTTCAATTCGCATATACAAACAAAAGCAAACATGAACGTTTGTGTAAAACTGGCCCAGTCTTCAAGCCTACAGAAGGACTGGTGCATTTCCAGCTTCTTTTTTTTATTTTGACATTTATGTGGATGCACAGATGGAATGGAAACATATATTTTCTTTTCTTTTTAATTAATTCAAAAAGGTAAAACAAAATCAAATATTCTACATTTATTACATGTAAAGTGACCTATCTTATTTGCACTTATTTTGATGATGGCTTGTAGCTTATGAAAATCAGAAATCTATTACTTCAAATAGAGTTTGACTAAATGACTTCCTTTTAAATCACAGATCACAAGAAGCTGTAATAAATACATTTCCTCAAAACA